>NC_089882.1:13144288-13447318 GCF_040182565.1 Anser cygnoides | reverse complement strand
ACAGAAAAGGTCAGAAGTCTCAGCTTTTGCCCTAGGACTTCTGACTGCTGCAGGCTAAGCCTCCAACTCAGATCCATGTCAGAGAGCAGAGGGAAATAGCACATCATTAAAAATTCAACTTGTCCAATACATTGGTCAGGGCTGACAGAAATTTTTCAGTCTGGAGGTCTCAGAATAAAATAAAAGGGGCCCTGCCCCCCACCCTCCTGAGCCTCCCCTCAATGGGTCGCTCCAGCTTTATCCATCCCGATGAAGCACAGGAAGAACACAAAAATGTCATTTGCCTTTCCAGACCACCTTTCAGCACAGCAGGGAAAAGGCTGGCATTACACATGCTGATAGCGATAGTACATGATATGTAGTCAGCAGTTTGTTGCAATCAGAGCTTCTGCTGAGCACGTATAAAGCCTGCCCCTTTCCTGTTAATTGAATGTAAGCCCTTTGGTACTTTTCTCTCTTTGATCTCACTTCGAATGAGACGTAAGGCTATTAAGGCAGAGGAACTGGGCGAGTACAATGCTCGCAGTAATCTGTGTCAGGATGAAGGGATGTTACGCAAGAGACTAGGAATGAGATGGAGCGTGATTTTTTTTTTTTGCACATTTTCCAATATAATCCCAAAGGGTGCTTTTTAATATTCACCGGATAGCAACTACAAAGCAGTAACACTGATGGACACAAGGTGAAAAAATCATGCAACAAACACATGTAAAAGAGCTTGTTTGCGCCAAAACAGCCCTGCATCTCTATGGGAAAGACTACCTGCTTGCAGGGGATATAAATGACTCTTTGAAGCAAATGCATGTCACTGCATTCAGCATGCAGCATTACTGCAGGAGTTAAGTACAATGAAACACGGTGCTATAGAAAACTGCTAATCGTATTGAAGCCAAAGTGAGAAAAAATGCAAAATAAAAAAAGGTTAGAAGATGATTACTTCAATTCATTTGGTACCTGGAGCAATTACTGTTTGGAATAGGGATGACTTGTAGGTGAAATAGTTAGGTCTGCAATAGAAACTGCAGACACAATGTTAATAGTTAAAATGTCAGTGTTAGGCATCATTAAAGGAAAAACCCTATCTGGGTTCAGTATTTTCTTCCACACCACAGTGAACACTTATATAACATGCTACATATTTCAAAGCAAGCTATAAAATTAGCTAGTAAGTGCACGTAACACCTCTTTGAAGGGCTGCACTTTTCAGACGGTGTTAGGTATGTTGTAACATCCCATTTTTCAGATTTAGGGATATAAAATTATGAAGCCAAAGAAACTGGGTTTGGAACATAAAAATGCCTATTTCTGATCTGAAAGGACATTCAAACTGGCTATTATTTCATCATTAAGGTTCACTGGGATTTTTTTGAACGCTGTTCCTAAAAGCTTGGAAAGAGAAAAAAATGAAGAAAACCTGAAGCACTTCAGTGTTCTTTCATTTTCTGGTTAAAAATTAAACAAGAAAAAGTTATGCGGAACAGTTAAAGCACATGTGAATCTTAAAATAATGAGAGGGCATTTTCAGCCAGCTCTGACCAGAGCTGAGGATGTACAGACCAAGAGCGGCAATTCATAGGTGCTACAGATCCTCATGCTGAATAAAAACCTGACCATCTATTTCAGCACCTACAATCACCTGTCCGGTGCCCCCTTTTTTTGCTCATTTGGTGCCCAGGAGCTTTCCCCTCTGTTTCCTGGCTCGTGAGGAGCAGCCGGACGCTCTCTGGTCCCACTGCTGCTTTTCCCATGTTCTGCACCTACTGCAATAATCCAGGCCACCTGGCAGTGCTTTTTAAGCAGGGAAACATGTTCCTGCAGTTGTTTTGGCAGGACTGGGCTCTGCCACAAGGCAGCAAACCCTTTCTCTTCTCTACCTGTCTCCGTTTACAGCTATTTGATGCAACTTCTCTCCCTGGCTGCTCCTGGAGGGGCTGGGGCTGACCCATCACACCCAAGAGCTCTGCCCCAGAGCTGCTGAAAGGTGTTCAGCCCCATGGCAAAACCCTTCACCCAAGCCAGGAGCATCCACCGAGACCACCAGTGTGTTTGGTTTCACGGGGCTCTCCCACCCTCACCAAGTGATCCCCTCTGTGCTGATGCTCAGCAAAAGCCACCTATATGCGGCAAGTCCCCATCCTCTCTTTAGGGGACAGAGCTTCCCAATAGCTCGTTTGATTGTCTGTTTTCAAAATATAATCACATGTGTATAATAAAAATAACATCATGCTGACTTGCTTCCTGTGAAAACAAGTTCCAGTGCTAGGAAACTAAACATAATTTTAAACGTTATCATCCAACTAATCGTGTTTTACCTCTGTTGCTATTCCATTTCAGTCCATATAATTTATCTGGTATGAACCTGGGTCAGCTTTGCATATGTCCAATCTATTTTATATATACATGTTCACTCTATTTGCACACTCAGATGGGAGACATATGCCTCTTCTCATTTGGGCAGGCCATAGTGTTATTAAAATGGAAATGCACAGGCTTTGGGATCCAACTGCAACATATGTTTAAAAACGAAAGATAATTCTTTACTTGTAACTACCAGAAGAACTTGGAGCTTTTGACTCCATGTATAATTACCATGAGACCTTAACAGCTTAATTCACTAGGTAATTACATGGTTATTTTTTGTTCTATAAAAGGTAAAGAGGTAACATTTAATTTACAGGGTGCTGCATAATCCTGTAATTACTCGGTAATTTCCGTGTCGTCACACAATAAAAGCAGGGGCCTTTCCGTGGCCCAGATATGACATGATGAAAAGTCAAGTTCCACTCTGCACTGTCATGAAAACTGGGGGATTTCTTTGCCTCCTTGAGATGAGAAGTTGAGGGAATGAGAAGTCAAGAAAACAAAAGACATGGGCCTTTAGTGCAGGGACAGCAGTTTGCAAACAAGAAACTTCGCTCCTGGGTCAGCACCATCTCATGCGCTCCGGCTTTGCAAAACCAGCATCCCCCTGGGCTCAGGGACCCTGTGCCTCTTTTCTTGGTTCATGCCATTACAGTCATGTATTAGGGGTATTTTTTCCTCCTAGGAGGTGAAAACCTATGATATGCTTTTTTTTATTTCTATCTCTGGCTTGTTATTATTTGTATCAAGCAACAGCTAGTTTGGTTGTTCGGATAATTTCTCCAGGTCTCATCATAATGGAGCAGTAGTGGCTGTGAGAAAGATGGTAATTCCTGTCAGAAACAAGCCGTTTATATTCACTCACATAACTGTGGCTGAGCTGCCCAGCACTTGTTACTCCAATATCCTGACCTGGAAGCACCTGTATTGGTGAGATGTCAGGAGGACATTTCTGACCACACTAAATGTGTCCTTGCTCCTGCCATGCTGCTCGCATTTCCCTGGCTCTTCTCCCGCTCTGTGAGCACAGCAGCCTGTGCTCGTTATACTGGCCTTTCCACCTCATCTACACATTTAACCACTGCATCTTGTCAGATAGGACTTTGTAGATATAAACACCTGATTTACCCAGAAAAAAAATCAGCCAGAGAGTCTGGTTGCAACTCCTTGCACCCAGCCATCACTCCCCCCTGCAAATTACACTGTGTTCAAAAAACACCCTTAAAAACAGCAGAATGTAGCCCCTGAACAGTGTTGGGTACCTGTAGTTTCTATCAAAGGACCATGCAGGCACTCCATGCTCACATTCAAATGTGATGTGACGTTGGCTCTCGGGCAGAGGCAGTATGAGAAAGTTCCTCTCCCTGAAGTCCCACGGGAGAATTCGTCCTGGGCTGAGCCCACGGCCAGGAGCCAGCACACATTTATATAAATAAAAGCAGCACCTGCAGTTCCTAACAATAAAATAAAGAGCCTATTAATCTTCATGTTGCAGGGTATCAGTGGCTAGCACCAGGAAATAATCTCCCCCATCCTGGGACGGCAATGCGCAATTGCCTAGTTACAGCGGCAAGCATCCCTTCCTTTCCCCGGACTGTATTTCCAGTCCCTTTTCCTCTGGTCGCTGTCATTGTTTCCACGCTGCCCGCCAAGCCGCAGTGAGATCACACATGCTGGGAGCAGGTATGGCACAGCAGCAAATGGGATTTCTGAGGTTTAGTACAGGGCTCTGCTGTACATGCAGCTCTGATTAAAAAATATCTTTATTCTGCCCGTATACTGCAGGCATCCACTCCCACCGCTCTTGACATGATAACCCATAAAAGCTGTGGTCTAATGCATTAATAATCCACGAGTAAAGGTCCCAAAGTGCCCATTGACATTATAGCCATTAAGGTGCAGTGTGTCAATAACAATACAGAGCACAAGAGCAGACACGCTGCCCAGGTGTGCGCGAGCATGCATACCCTCTGCTGTTTAATCCTGTGCAGTATATTTCCTCTTTGCATCAGCTCCTCTCTGATCTTCGGGGACTAACAGGACAAAAATCCCTTACGACTGCTACTGTGTGCATTTAACAAGGAAGAACGAGCAGCTTCATCCCGGGAAGGATAGAGCACAGAGCGACTCCCAGCCTGCCGCCTCTCACACGTACAGTAATTTATTGCGCTGACACTGTCTGACCACAACAATGTTCGTGCACTGTTAATTTCGATGACATTTTCTGTTAACACAAACAGAGCGGTGCCCTCGTCTGGGATGCCAACACACCACAGATCTAGGCACCTTTGTCAGAGATGGAGATATTCCATGCAGGCCTATAAAAAGAAAAATTAATTGTGTCTACACACCCACACGCTTTCTTAAAATACCACTAATATTTTACATTTCTCCAATGGCTTTTATCCTAGAAGTTTAGGAAGCAGTGTGAAACCTAATGTCTACAGCAACTGGCCCTGCTCCCTGGGAAGAGAGCTCTCTCTGCAGTACGACACCTGGCAGCACCTCAGAGCCACCATCAGTCAGGACAGGACACGAGGATGGGTCTGGTCATCTCTTAAACAACAGCTGATGAGCAGCAGGTGATGTAAAAGAAGTGATGCAAAGGACCAGCTCCTATGATGTCATACAGCCTTTTAAAAAGACATCATTTTGGAAATGAGCAGCTCTCCGTAGCATTTTATAGGCACTGCAAGGGGACCTTGCCCCAGTGTTCACAAGCACTGTGGGTGGCTGAGCTACCATGCTCTATGCCAGGTGCTCAGCAGAGCACACAGAAGCCTTGCTGGGAGGCCCCTGGGTCCTTAGGGCATCAGGGTACCAAAATCTATCATTCAGATGATAGTTACTACTCCTCTTGTTTTTTCTTCACCTCTATATACCCTCTGCTTAGAATTCTGGGCTCACTGACTCTCTCAGCGGGTCATAGATATTGCCCCACATGGAGCCGTAAGGAGCAGCAGGATGTCTTCTCTTCATCCTTCCTTGGAGGAAGCATCTTTCCCAAGGACAGGTGCAGCCATGGACAGAGGTGAGGAGGAATGAGGAGCAGCAGAAACCAGAACAGAAAAATCCTGGGTATACAGGAGGCCAGGGGAGCTGTCACTTGTACCTTACTGGGCCAGCAACTGCCAGGACGTCTTTGGCTGCAGAAGCAGGTTCTCTAGTCCATTGCTTCACTCTGAGCACCACTGCAATAGGGATGGTGCAGAAGGAAGGCACCTTTCACCCCCTCTGAGAATGCACTTGCTGACAAGCCAAAGCAAGAGCAGAAGTGCTTTGGGCCTTGCTGGTCAACTTCCCCTAACTTACTGCTGAAGCAAAGGGAAAGTAGAGCTGACTTTCTGAAAGGGCCAGAGCAAATTACAGCTCTGCTCTGCCCTGGAGTTGCAAGGAACGAGAAGCACATCTTGTTGCTGACCTACAGCAGAAGAGAGTGACAGTGAAAGAGAGATCTGTTTGGCTGGCCCATGACACTGAATTTAAAAAAGAAAGATTGCTCGGTCCAACCAAGCGAGAAATCTTCTGCATTTTCACAGAATATTTTTTTCATGACTAGGTTAACCCTACGATTAACCCTAGGCCAGGCATCAGAAGCTCTGCTCACCAGTGAAGGAGGAATATGAAATATTGCTTATTTGATTCTCAGAGAGAGAAAAGGCCAAGTGACAGACATGCTGAAATGAGCAGCCCACTTTCAAATTTAGGGAATGATAGTGCAACGTAGAGAGCCTGAACCAGCCTGCCAGAAGTTGCAGTAAAGTTAGAGAAAAACAACAACAGCCAGAAGTTGGCAGTAGACTTCCTAGTTCCACCCACACAGGAGGCCAGAAAGAGAAGAGGAGAGGAGAAAGGGCTGGGTTTTGAGGCAGAGGTAGTTCGCCGTGTTGGAAGCAGGAGCATACAGGTAGAGCTTAAACATCTGGTCCACATCCTGCACTTTCATTGCAGACAATGGTATTTTAAGCAGGTTGATACAGATATAATCAAGATCGCAATCTGGCAACATGCATATTTGCTATATGGAAGGCAGTCAAAATCTCATTTTGCACATCAGGGGAATAAACTGACTCCCACAGGTGGAGCATCCAAGAAACATCGCTGTTTTGACCGTCACGGGCCACTGCCTGTCGCTTTGGGACTTAATGAGGTTTTAAGAAAACAGGGATTTTTAAGGTATTCTGCTGCCAGAAAGGCAGGAACAACAAAAAAAAAGCTGAAGACTTGCAATTCTGTCTGCAGAACTGGAAACATATTTCAGCTGGGTCAGCCTCTGGCACAGGGTCTGCAAAGCAGAGCCAAGACCAGGAATGGGGAACTGGTCATGCTGCGTGGAAGGAAGCACATACACTGGAAGAGATGCACAGTGTGTTTGCTTTTGAGTATTTCCAGGCCAGTAATCTAAGGCATGAGTAGCAATGCAATCCAAAGCAATCCTAAAGAGGTGTTTTATGGCCGTGGCATCCTTTTTGACATCGAGCAAGTTCATTGCGAAGCTTGCTGGTACTGACTGATGAGAGCTGGTTTCCCTGTGCGAGGTTTCTTGTTTCGCTACTCACACAGATGCCGATGTCAGCACGATGCTTGCTTTGAGGTCACACCAGAGGGTAAATCACTCAAGCCTTCTTGTGTTACACACGGGATGTTTAGGGGGAGATGTTGGTCAAAATTCTACAGTGCAGCAAATTTTTTTTTTCAAATTGTGGTGAAAACCTCATTTGACTCATCCCTTCCACCCCATTTCTGTGAACTAACCTCATCTGAGCACTGAGTTAATTAACCAGGCACAGCTGGTCTGGCTTGCTATGCCACTGCAGGCACTTGAAATGCCAGTGATTTCTACAGGAAAAAAGGAACACCGAATTTTGCTGAACACACACCATTTTTGCCAGCTCACCTGATCCCAGCATCACCATCTATAAGAAGCTCTTGCTAGAGGAGTTTGGCACATGGACACTCAGCTGGTGACAACACCAAAGGATTTTGGACAACCTGTAGCCTTTGAAACACTCCTTAGGGACAAATCTTCGCTGCTCTGGGTCTGTGACTGTTTTGAAAGCACTCACCCACAGAGAGGATTCAAGTGGCTTCAGCTACACTCAATTATTTACATGCAAGGGACAGTTCTGTGGTTTTCTCCACATGCTTCAAAGCCTAGTAAATGTTTCTCCTTCACCTGTTTTCATAGATTGTGGGAAGACTAGGCAAGATCTAAGTGTAGCTGCAACCCCTGTCTTAGGAAGCCCAGTGGGTGTGTTGCATATGCATCCCTGACATCAGAAATGCACAGAGAAGAATTAGAGGCAGGACCTTCAGATACTTTAACCATCACCTTTATGCTCCAACTCCTGATGTGTGTGCTTGGCATAATGAGATTCTTTGATATGAGACCTCATCCCTTCACCTTCAGGCACTCAGTTTTGGAAGGAAACTGTGGGCCAATATCCCCAAATACTAGTCCAGCAGCTATCCTTCCTGGGGCAAAGATGGCAACACAATTAACTGCAGTAGGAGCAAGAATGTGGAATATCACAGCCTTTGGTCCCAGACTATCCTCCTTAGAGCTATCTATTTACAATGGAGAAAGGAGGTAGCAGCATGGTCAGCCTTCAGCTTTCCCCCATCTCATTTAGACCCTTTCCCATTATTTATTTTCATGTCAATTCTGCTGATTAATTACAGATGATGCAATCAAGACCACTTTCATTTATGTCTGTTCCAATAACAGAGGTCACTGGTCATTTCCCCAGGGGACCGTGACCTCTGACTGCCCATCCTTATCTCTGACAGCTTTCTCCTTTTACAAAAGTTGATGCACTGCAATCACTCAGCCTTGCAGATCCAACACGTCCCTCCCATCTCTCTTCAGTGTAACACTTTGGGGAGGCAGAAAGCACAGCAAGAGGATGCTTAGATGGAAGCAGACCAAACTGGATTTATCAAACTGAAAGTCCAGTCCCCAATTTCTATGGATGCTATTCACAAGGACAGAGAGTAGAGCTCAAATGGCTAACTTCCCCCCTACGAAGAGCTGCTAGGCTGCTTAGTACAACTATTTGCTATTCTTTCTGCATGGCACAAGACTGGTCACATGGAAATCCTTTTTCCTCTGTGGCTGCCTGACAGACCTTTTAAAACAGCAGAGTAAGCCAAACAATCACACGACCAACAAAGCGGGAAAGAAAATACATTCCAGAATGAATTGAAGAAACTTTCTTTTTTAATATTTGTTTGTTTTTGTGAATACCAAAGGACCTCTTGAAGTCCAGCAAATCAAATTGGAGTGGTTTGATGGCATTTGTGCTACTGCAGCGACCTGGGGCTCTGGGGGAGGGAAAGGCTAAGTGGTGGTGTGTGATGCACACCCTCATTCCCTGCCCAGCCCTGGGTACCAGTAGCAGCACAGGACCATGCCACAAGCAGTGGGAAGCTCCCTCTGCCGGCAGTCTGTCCCGATTTCCCTGCTACCCACACTGCTGGACAGACAACTTTCCTCCCAAAGGCTTTGGTGATAGAGGGGTGCATCCAGAAACCACTGCAATTAGGGCCCATCAATCATTTTCATCTGTTGTTGGTGCTTTGTATCAGCAAACATGCTCCTGGAGATGCTGACAGGTCTAGCTACAGCTCTGTTTGTGCAAAAATATGCCTATTGCTAAAAATGTTGGTTTAGATGGGTTGGACTGGAGAAACTGAGTTGCGTGAGTTTACTGTAAGACAGAGAGGAGGGTCGCTTGTACACAGGGTGACTTTGGGAAAGATGCCCAAGTGCTTAGGAGCACAGAAAAGCAGAGAAAGAAGGCTGGCACGCAGGGTGGAGATGGTGATGCGGAAACCCAAACCACAGCTGGTGGCCGGGGCAGGCTGTGGCAGCACACTGGCTGGAGGTGCTGCAGAGCTCAGAGACTGAGGCAAACAGGATCAAAGTAATAGGAAGGGAATTTCACAGGCAACAATTTGATTGGATCTGAGCAGGGATTTATTCATGAAGATCTGGAAATCAAAACAATACTGAACAGCTTTTTCATTACCCATCTAGCTCCCAGCAGTGACTCATGGCTCTGCAGAACGCAAGTTTTGAGCTCTTTCATCAGCCTCTGTGAATTAATGCGGGCTGACAAAGGTCAGTGGCACAAAAACCAGATGGCTTCACACAGTCTGGGAGAGAAGGCGACCTTAAACCTAAGCAGGACTTAATCCTCTGTCTGACGGTGGAAACAATGCATTCAGTGTAACAGCAGTGGAGATCTGGGCAGCCTAAACAAGTGCTCTCTGACTCAAAGGATGATCACATCCTGAGAGCAGGTCTGGCCATCTATGGAAAACCAGGGTTTGGCCCTGTGCTTCCCTGGGATTTTGTTGGGTTTACAGAACACGTCTTTGTGGCACTCGAGCCTGCAAAGGGGCTGGCAAAGAGATACAAGTACAGGGCAACCTGAGCTCTTAGCTCATACACCCACTGGATTACTTAACACTCACTTAAAAATTGCCAGCCCTCGAGCAAACAACTTGACACTGCTGAATTTGCACAGTCTCGAGCACAGCAAAGTCAGAGCCCTGGTCTAAGGCCAGGTCATGACAACGAATGTCAAGCTCAACAGGCAGCGAGGGGCCTCATTTGGGCAGGCAGCCTCTGGCAGAGCTTGCTGTAACAGGCTGCCAGCCCAGCTGCCTCCCTGCCCAGGATCTGCACTCACTGCTGCTGCATTAACTTCTGCTGTCAGCGCAGAGGCTGGCGGTAAATTACTGGCTGGGGATGGAGAGCCGCACATTTAGGCACAAACACCTTGTCCAGATCTCTGCCACAGGGACTGCATCCTCCATCAGGGGAACTGTGGGCACCTTTGATTGCTGCAACAGGTTTGTGCAGTAAATACAAGGGTCAGAGCTCCTGTATTTCTCAGCACAAATCTATACTCCTCTGAGCAATATATACCCTTAAAGTGAATCACAAGGAGCTATGCACTTTATTTATTGAAAGAAGAGGTTGGGAAAAAAAAGAGAGATCGTTGATTTTCTTTGAGGAAGAAGGAAAGGGCTGACAGCCTTCTGCACAAAGTTGCAAAGCAAAAGCACTCATTTTCCCCTTGCTGTGACAGCATCCATCCTATACCTGCACAGGTATTTTGCAACCTGGGACCTCGACCTCCATCTCTCTCCTCCAGCCATCTCATAGCAGTGGGACCACCAGTCCACAGGCTGGAAAGTTAAATCACAGGACAAACTGATGAAGTGAGCATGCTCCCAAGTCCCTTTTAAAAGGTATTAGCATCATCCAAGGGGGCTAGATGGCAATAGGCTTTGAGGAGGAATCCTGATGGGGAAGGAAGATTGTGTCTTATTTGGGAAGGATGGAACTGAGCAGATGTGGTCAGTCAATGCAAAAGGCTTAACTTCATGCAAGCATCATCACCACTTTCAACTCCAAACATCAGGGTTTTCTTAGATGAAAAATGATACAGCTCATTTGGTGTCAATAAATCCAGCTCCTGAGTGGAGGAAAAAAACCTAAATATTTCAGCACTTTGGGACTGACTCATGCTGAGCTTGAAATTATGAGGTTTGCAGCAAAAATTCCATCTACGCTTGAACTTAATGAAAAGTACACAGACAGGATCCTTCGGAGCTCGATTGGATTCTGTAGCCACTGTGTTGGATTTACAGCATTGCCCCAAACTTTCCTTTCCTGGCTACAAAACAAAGTACTCCCCTGATCTCTCAGATGTAGATGAACTTCAGACAGCCTGGTGTCCCTCAGAGGGCAGCACATCCCAAAGGGACAGGGATGCCTGGCTCCACAGGCACTTCCATACACAAGGAGTGCCTCTTCCCATGGAACTTGGAAGTTTTCTCCACCAACTGACATTCCCAAGAGGATATCCAGCCCTGCCTTAACAGCATCCTGTTGTTCCACTAGTTCCACAGGGTGGAGAATGGTGGGATGAGATACACTTCTGTTTTTCCTTTGCCCCATGATTTTACAAACCAGCTGCTCAGATGTAACAGGGGAAAGCAGGAGGGATAAGGGTCCAGAAGGCAAAGTCAGAGTAGATAGATCAAACTGTGTTGAGGACCCAAGGAGTGCTTGGAGCCATTTCACTGATCAGGTTTATGATAATAAGTTTTGTACTCTAGGGACCAGATGTTTCTCTCAGTTACACTAAATTTAACCTTTGACTTCATGGAGATACTTTCAAGCAAAAATTCCTCTCGGTAAAGCTGAACTTCCTTTCCTGAGTCAGAACTTTCTGGATGGGAGAAAGACAGAAGCAGGGACTGTTACCTTAGTCCTGATAGAAAAAGAGTCAGGAGGAGTCTGGATGGGGCACTGGGATGAACTCAAATGGTACTGGAATTAACTGAGATGAAGGAACAGTGGCATGAACAATGATAGGATTTGTAAAACTGCGTGTTTCCCCTGCATTTCCTCTCATTTTTCCCTTTCCTCCTTGAAGGGTGGAGAAAGAACAAAAGATATAGAGGAAAAAAATAGGCCTTTGCAGCAAGAAAACAAAAAAAAGGGAGAGGGAGGGAACATGTTGGAGAGCATCTCTTTCCTTCGGGCACTGAAGTGTTCCAACATCAAACCTTCTGTCCTCATTAAGAAGCCCTGTGCCTACCGTTGTGACATCTTTATTCACACACCCCAAGACTTCAAAGCCTTCAGGAGATTTCCTTGGTGGATTTAACATAAAAATATCAGGAGATGAAACAGAGCAAAAGGCAGCCCGGTGCATTCTTGTTTTAATTAGACCTTGGGTGGAGGAAAGGGGGGGGGGGTGAGGAAGGAACAGAGCCATAGAGATGCACATTAGGGTGTGAATGCAAACACATGCATGCAATCTTGATCATCAGGACTCAACTCTTCTTCTTTCACAAGCTTTCGGCATAGCAAATAGACCCCGAATCTCCTAGCAATGATTTTTTTTTACCAGCCTCAAAAACAGATCCGCATTCATCTCAGGAATAAGAAGTGCTGCAGGTGAAATAAATGTTTCAGCTCCCTAAACAAAAAGCTTGAAGTGTAACTAATAAGAGGGAAAATTAAGAAAGAACAGAAAAAAGGCACAGAGGGCACAGAACAGCTATGTATTCACTAGCAATGAAACATGGATCTAGGAAGAACTGTTCTGTTCCTGATTTTTCCTTTTTTGTTAAGCAAACTTTTTCACCGAATTTCCAAGCCATTTGTTTGACTTCTGAGTCATTGGAGCTACTTGAAATTTGCAGAGTGACCCACTTGAATGTGTGGGTGATGCAGTTTGTTTGGTGGCACCAGTGGGGGTGACAATAACTCCTCATGTTCTGATCTGAATCTGTAATTTCAAAGTGAACATATATATTTGGCAAATATTTTCTACACTTTTCTGAAATTGCCTTTTTGGTTACCACCCCACCTAGCAAAACGCATTCGTTTGAAAGTTTGGGTGAAGCTGAACCACAAAGAATTGCAGGGAAATTAATTTGCAACAGTTTTGAATGAATAAACCTTTCTCCTCAGTACCTAGCTATGTCCAGGACCAAGTTAGCTGCTTCTTACAGAGAGCAAGTATCAAATAATTAGAAATTCATTGAAAGAAGAAAGTCCTGCTCTCTCCTGTTGAAGTGCTTTTGAGACACTTCTGGTGAGATCCAAGAGGAACTCCCAGACTCCCTCATATCAGTTTTTCAAACATTATAGCCCAAATTTCACAGGACATCTTTAACTGACTAAAAGCAGATTTGCTTCCAGCCCATGGGAACAGGCTGCTGGGGCCAGACAGATGAGGAAAGGGACAGTGCTCTCTTCCTACGTTTCCTTAAGCATTTTCTGTGGTTATTCTACTTACGGGAGCACCCACAGAGGCCACAAACCCCATGAGCACTGCGGGTTATCCCCACAGAGGGCACACAATTTCAGCATTTGAGCAAGATGACTGCCATCTGCAAGATCTAAGCAGCGTTTTTAAATAGTCAACAACAACAAAAGAAGTAAAAGCATCCCTGCTCCTGTGTCAGGGCACGATAATCTAGTCTCAATTAGAGCATTATTAACTAAGTCATACACCTGGCCCTACTCGTTTACAGCTATTCCTGTTGACAATAGCACTGATTAGCAACTACAGCAATGGACTGGGTTGCTCTCTTCAGCATCCACTACCCCCCTCCAATTTATGTTTCACAGCAAGCTCTGCTTTGGAAAGGAGGAAAAAAAGAATGAAATCTTTCCAGAAGCAAGAAGAGTGTTAGGAGATAGCAGCAACACGGAAAACTTGCCCCCCTCACAGGAAGATCCACCCAGGGACAGGGCAATAACTCTCCCAGCAGGCTTGAATTCCACTTAATTACAGAACCAGCTGATAACTAATAGAAATGAAGTGGATCCACATGCCTGCTCTCACTTCGTAGCCTGTGGCTGTGTGCCAGTAAGAAAAGTGGGGGTATTGATTTGATTATCTTGTTTGTCCACCTAGACTTGCTAGTTGCATCTGCTTTTCCCAGTCCAAATGAAGTGTTTTCCACTGATTAATTAATTTTAATTTGTTTTCACTTCGAGTGTTAGATTTGGTTTTTATTGACAAGCAAGTATCCATATTTGTAAGCTGCTACAATTAGGCAGTGTCCCTACGCTGCTAAAAACTAAAGCTCTTCTACTTGGCTAAAAGTACTTCACTTATTGACTGAACCTCCTTCTTTTGCCTGCATAGTTTCTAGAGAAGACCAAACCACATCGTGCAATTACCAGTCTCATCACGAATACACACAGCCTACAAAAAAAAAAAAGGAAAAGCCTCACCTCCATCCACGTGCTCCCAGGCCATCTCCACATCACCCTCTGCTACCTGGGAACCCTACTGCCCCTAATGAGCTGCTTTTATAGACGAGGAAGGGAGCAACACCAAGCCCTTTCCCCAGCATCCTGCACCACGAATCCCTGGTTCCTGCAAGCAGAGGATGCCTTGCTCTGTTACACCAGAACGCAGCTGTAGTGGAAGACAGCAGGCAGGGGTTAAAGGCAGAAAAGAGGCTTTTTTTTTTTTTTTTTTTTTTTTTGAGAGTGCTAGAGGTTTTGCTCCTTTTGAAAAGCCAGACCTTGGGTTTATTTCAATTAGTGCCACAAATGCATTCATTTCTGCCTAGTTCATTAGCAAGTCGTGCTCCATTCAGTCATTAAGAGCAGAGAAATATGAGTAATAAAATGCCAGACTATCTGTATTTTCCCTAATGCTCCTAAAACACAGCAACAAGCCATAAATGCCAACAGGGCAAGGAAGCACATAGTAGGAAGGGATTTATGCACTTGCAACACCCTTAGCCTCAAAGTACCACCTTGGCAGGAAGTCCTGGGGCTGCTCCCTCCTGCTGCTGGTGCCGGCAGGTCAGCGGTGCCTCGGGGTGAGAGCAAGCTTCCTCTGCAAACCCAGGGCAGAGAGCAGCCATAAAAACATCACACCACATCTTTTTCTGTCCTAGCAGTGGTTCATAGGGAGCTTTACAATGGGAGACAACAATATTTACCTGTCTGACAACAGAGGGAAACTGAGGTAGGAGGAGATTTTGGGAATATCCCAGCTGGGATCAGAGGCAGGATGGGAACAGAAGTCACCTCATTCACAGCCCAGGAACCCACAACTGGGACTGACGGCAAAATGGGTGTCCTCGGTGAATAACTATTGCTCCCTTCACTTTCTGATTTACCCAGATAGGTGCAGAAATTCACACATCCTACCATATTTTCCCAAGGCCAATCCTGCACCCAGCCTCCTTGCACAGCTGAATGGGAAGCGACAATGGCAGACACCATCATGGTGCTGGCCGAGGGCACTGGGCTGCCCGAAACTTTTCAGAGCCATGCAAGTGATGAATTAGCTACTCGGTGGAAAGGAACAGAGCCAGAAATAGCTCTCAGCCAGCTATGGATATCATCAGCTCCCATCGCAGTCAGGCAGGAATTGCTGGCCAGGTTTATCAAAGGATTATCACTTCACCTGAGATTTTTAAATTGCCCCTGAACGGACATTAAAGCACGTGCAGGGAGCTGATTTCAGCTAGATGTCTTGTTGGAGGTGTGGTGCCTCTGCTGATGGGCCACGGTGCTGCTGGGCTGGCAGGTGATGTGGAGCCCCCAGCCTTGTCCTGATGTAGCTGTGGTGCCCCCCGGCAGCTGGGCTTATTTTGCTGGGAGATGGGCCAGGAGAATTAGAAAGTTAGAAGACGAGGTGAACGGCAGGGCACAGGAAAAGACAAAAAGATTAATGGCAGGGACACAATCAAAAACAAAAGTTAAAATGGAAATGTTAATCATTTAAAAGAGGGTCTCAGTGGAATTACTTGCTTTATGGCTCAGAATGAAAAATAGAAGGGGGAAAGAAGGAGGAGAAGTCCCAATAAGAATAATTTAGTGCTTTGTGAAATGAGCTCCCTTTCTTTTTGGTAGTTCGCTCTGGTGTCTTATCACTTACCCCGTGATTGACTGAGTCCTCTTTTTGCCTGCTCCTGCTAAATGGTGATTTGCCATCTGGTAGTCATAATTTCTTTTCTTTTCTTTATTTTTTTCCCCCTGTATTCTTTAGTAATTAGAAACTAAATTACTTTTTTTTTTTTTTTCCTAGTGAAAAAAGAAACATGCCTAGCATATTACTTACAGATGACAGTCAGTGTGCATGAGGCAGCGAGGAAGAGGGAAGGGGCTTGACTCCTGTCTCATTGGGACAGACCCTGGCTGGCATGCCAAGGGACGCCTCAGCTTTAGCACTGACAGCACCAGGTGCTGAGGTGAAGCACGGAGCAAGAAATGAATTCAGTGAGATGTGACAGTCCACATCTGAAGAAGAATGGCAAAGCTGAAGGCGGTGAAAGGCTGGTGGAGCACTATAGGAATGCCTGTCTGTGTCTGTAGGATACTGGATGGAAACAACTGGTGTGTGTATCACGGGCTGTCAAGGCTACCACTGGCTTGCGTTGGGCCTGGGGGCAGTGGTATTTGCTGTTTCTTGCTGCAACCCAGCCCTGTAGGGGGGTAACATACCAATGCGGCCTACCAGGGAGGAGCACCCAGCTCCACAGAGGGCCTATATTGGACTCCAGTTCTGTGCTGCCATCTCTGCCTTCACCAGCTATGGAGGAAGCTTCGAGCCTGCAGGATGCTGAACAGCTTGCCTGAAACCTGCTGAGACTGACCTTGCCAAAGCCTAATTGCAACCTCATCTCTCTTCTGTTTGCCGCTGGCCTCGTCTCCACAGCCTGCGTGCTCACCCGGGCTGCCACGCTCTCATTATATCTTTGTACAGCACCAACCCTCTCCACTCTCATTTCAGTTGCATCCTCAAGGTGCTCCAGTAATTCAAGTGATAAATAATAACAATAATAATGCAGAAGTCGGTTGAATTGAGCTTGATTGCTCCGTGGCTGAGTTTGGGCTTGATTGACTGAAAGCAGCATATGCCCCCCCGGTTGTTATCCTGAGAGCCTCATTTTCTCAGCGCGTTGTCGCTCCTCATAGCCTCAAACTGATCGGGCCTTGAGGCCACTGCCAAAAAGCAACCCAGTCATTCCCAGAAAGACCCCACTCCACAGCATGATGTGAATTTACATTTTTTGACACGTCATATAATGAGGCAAGAAAATGACAGAGAAAATATCCCACTTCTGTACATTGCCAACAGAGCCATGTTTTCCCTTGTTTTCTAGGCAGACTCACTGCTTTCTGAGAAGGAGGATGGTTTGTGTGGGCCTGGAGGAAGGGTAGCTTTTCACTGGTTAAACTGGGTGCACCTTGCATTTCCAGATAATTGAACTGGGCCCTGCCTACACCACTTGTGTGATGGCAGTTCTTATATGGACCTATATTAATTTATATATGTGTGTGCATTAAATTGGAAGGAAAGACAGCCTCTAAATCAGCAAGAGATGTAGTGAACACCTCATCATTTACTACATGCCAGCCTCTCCCACAGCCTGGCCTGCAGGACCCGTGCTCCCCCTGGCCCTGCCATGACTCAGAGGCATTGGCAGAGCTGCCACTGCCCTCCCTCCAAAACCAGGCACGAGGCAGCAATCCAGAGACAGCCTTCATCCTTTCCTTATCATCTCATGCCAACCAAGCTCTGCTCCTGTGCACTTTTTCATATCCCTACTGTTGGTTTGCTCTGTGTTTTCAAGGGAGATGCTTATCTCGGAAATGAGTGAGGGCATTTGGTGACATCTTTTTTTGAACCCAAGGAAGGCAAGGAGCAAATGATCTGTGAGAGGTGGAGGCTATGTTTTTCCTGGCTTAATATGGATGAATGAGGAAAAAGGAAGGAAAGAAAACAGCTCGTTTTCACTCATTCTCTAAGCAGCAGCCACTGTAGTGCTATAGCCAGGAGCATCCAAGAGAGACAGAAGGAATTTGCGTAACAAGAAAATGCCGCTGTACAGACCTAATTATAGCGATCGCACCTGTTAGAGAAAACAATAAGCAGCAAAATGAATAAACCTTCCTGGGACTCATTTTATCAATGAAGCATGACCAAGTGAAAACTCCACAGAGAAAATCTACAAGGGAGGTGTCAGTGTACTCACACCACCTTTCCGACCTCACATCCTATAATCAGCAAGGTAGCCAAAGTAAACTGTGTGTTCAGCCACTGGCTGTATGTGGCCACAGAAAGATGAAAATGACCTTCTAATAGGATGCCATCTCAGTCTTGTTATTATCTCCCCGCTAAGGGCTTTTTCAGGCATATACATATGGCTGCAACCTTCTGCTGCTTGAGGAAGAACTGTGTACAGGTCTTCAAAACCCTGCAAAAGTGGACGGTTATCCTAGGGATGGGGTGGGGGACCCTGGCATTTCTCCCCAGAGTTAGTACATTGGTCAAGGGTGCTGTTAAAATCCAGTTCCAATTATGTTGGTAACACGCTCTTTGGGACAATCCCAGCATCACTAGGGGTGGTGTGGAAAGGGCTGTCTTGGAAAGGGCTGTCTGCATGTTTTAAATCTGCCACCAAATCATTCTTATATCATGCAACATGGTGAATAAGAACTCCTGTTCCACTGCCTTCGCACCACCCATAGTCCCCTAAGTCTCATGACATCCCCCTCTCAGGGTCTGTTTTCTGATCCATGGGATCCTACCTAGTCTTTCTCCTATTGAAGCTGTTCCCTGCTGCTGGCCATCTTTGCTCCTGCTCCTCTGTACCTTTCTGAGCTCCCAATTACAGTTCGTCTGTGCCGCAGAAGCACGTCTAGCACTGGGCTTTCCATGCTTCTGTAGTTAAAGCAGCCAAAGAGGATTAGCCTTTTTAAAGAGTTAATGCTGTTTTTTTTTTTTCTTCTCTCTCTCTCTCTTTCTTTCTTTTTTTTTTTTTTTTAACATACACAGCTCCCTTCATCCAAAGATCTTAGAGAAGGGAAAGTATCATTAGCAGCGTCTTGTGGATGGGAAAATTGAAGCTTGAGGAGATGAAATGAATTTGCTTATTGGATGATTATTCCTTTACTGGATTTGCCTCACATCTCCCAGCCCACGTCCTGGGCCAGAGCCCTATTATACGACATACAGTCCAGATCGAGGCAAAGCCAAAGAAACAAAGAATCTTATGATACTTAATCTCATTTGATTTTTTCTTTTTCCAAGACCACTAGCACGTACAAAAGGACAAAGAAACACCCCAAGCTTTGTAACAGGTCTGAATGACTGCTCTGGTGTCTACAATCCTTGGGGCACTCACTGACTGCACTGAACAATGACGCCTCCAAAATATTGACCCAACAGCATGTCTCAGCCCTGACTCAGGAAGGGAAAGAAGAATGCTTTGATGACTGTCACCATTGAAAATGGCAATGTGTTAGTGACAGCTGGAACAAGAGAGCTCGTAAGAGTCACTTGGTGATGCAAGCTTTGAGTTACCAGCTCCCAGGAGCTGCCATCATATCATTGTTTAAGTGAGTTTTCCTACACTTCCCAACCAAGTCTGACCTAGTAAGTAAGGGGCTCCATAACTAATTAGTAATAACTTAAACCAAATCTAAAGGAGACTGGACAAATGACAATGAATAATTTATTGGATGAATTTTGCCTCTTTTACTGTTTGTGAATTTTTTATGCTTGTGGTGTTGATTTCTCCAGCTAATTGGTTGTTTGAAATTCTTTGCTGATGCAAATGCTTCCTGGTCTGCTCTTTTCTTCAGGAGAAGTTCATTAAGACTATCCCCAATTCAAAGGGGGCTGACTAGTTTTAATTGGTCACACAGGCCACATGGCATAAGTGCATTCTGTGAGTTGAATATATATATTTTTTCAACTTGGTTACTGAAAGTATCATTTCAGAATGTTCTTTCCATTCAAATAGCATGTTTCTGTAAGCATTCCTTCTAGTAAAAGTTCCTGTTGGTTATTCCTGCAAAGTAAACTCAGACAAATTCCTGAAGTCAGACAAAAGATACCGAAGTAGAAAGAACCAGCAAAAGATGTTCAAATTGAAATGAATGTGAAATGACTTGCTTGTATTGGGGAATGTATGTATTCATGTACATATACATGCACAGAAAGTGCTTCTGTGTATGTGTTAATTAAAAAAAAAAAAAAAAGCATTTGCCTATATTAAAAAGAAACCAAAGATGTTCTGAATGGAAAACATTTAACTAAATGTTGCTTCTATTCTAGGTGGCACTGGGTTAGTGTCCATGGTTTTGGCAAAGACAGGGGCTAGCGTATTCTCCAGAACATGTACCAGCCAACATAATATTGCTTTATGGTCCCAAGCACTTCAGAAGGGCTGTCCTGGAGAAGAGATGAACTTATGGCCTCTTCCAGTAGCTAGGACATGAAACTATAAGCTGCTTATATCGCAACATCTATAACATACAGCAGGCAGCAAAGAGGTTCAGACATGGAGGAGGGAGGGTGAAAACAAGCCACCCAACCTGATAATGAAAAGCAGGCACTTGGCCTTGGTGTGGAGCATCTCAGATAAGTAGTTTAATTGCCAAGCTCTGGTGCTGGAGGGAGGGAAATCTAAGCTAAATTAAAAGATTAAAAAGATATTTTTTCATCAAGTGGCAAAATGGAAGATGTGGACGAGTCTGCTCAGGAGAAAATGAGCAGAAAGGAACTGTGAATGTTGTGAAAATATATCCATTAGACCTGCCTTATCGAAACGTGCTTTTGCCAAGCATCCAGCCCTGCATCGCCATGGCAACATGGCCTCGTCAACAGAGAAGAAAGTGTTTTTGTCAGGATGGGCCCAAACACGTAAAAGCCATTTCGATTTGGGGGCAACACGATCTTCTTCAATCAATACTACACACATAATAATGACTCCTGCCACTTTTTTCATAAATCTCCACTTTCTGCTTTCATTTCCTGTGGTTTGACATCACTGTGAACTGGAACAAGGTTTAAATTTCCTACAATCTGCAGCCCCCTCTGCCCTCATCTGCAACACACCACGCTTCATGCAGCAGCTTTCTCCTTTGTATGACACTTGATACACAATGCACTTACAGGTGGGATTAGCCTGTCCTGAACCATGAGATGGGCTCGAGGAATCCCCTGGTGGCAACATCATAGACGTAACAGCCGAAATTCTGGTTGTGGCTGAGATTCAGTGCTGTCCGAATAGAGGATGGAGAGTCTTTCTTTGTAGGAGTTACCCAAAATGAAGTACGAATCCAAATGCCCCCAGCATCTCAACCCTCAAAGAAATTGTGGTGTCTATTCTAAGGCATGTGTGTTAGCTCTTCTGTCCTCACCCTGTGAAGAAAAACCTTTCATGTTCTCCATTTTTTCCTGCATTTCAAGTTAGAGATCTCTTCCCTCTTGACTGCCAGTTGGCAATGATGTTTTGATCTTTCCAAATAACCAGCTCAACAGTTCCACTACAGAAACCACCACGTGGCCAAAGGGATTTCTGCATGCATACGAGAGTCTGCACCTGCGTGTGTTGGGGAGAGATGGAATATGTAGGAGATTTAAATGCCTATCTCTATTTTTCATTTAAATTAGTGGGTATTAGGCATATAATCCAACATATTGCTTTTAAAATCTCAGCAGTAGTCTGCTGAATGCTTTGCTGTAGAAGTTACTAAAGAAATGTAAAATATCTTTTTTTTTGGTAATAACTGCAGTCAAACTAGATTTAAAGCAATGCCCTCTTTGTTGTTTTATGTTCTATTTTGCCATTTGTTGAGAGATTTTAAACATATTTAAACTCCAAAACCCCATTGAGAAGTGCAATTTGGTGCACAGAGGCAAAAGCAATTCCACATTTGTGCTTTTCAGCTGATGCAGACAGAGGGAAGCTATTTCTCCAGACTGGCTGTTGTTGCTTTTGAACACTACTTTAGGGTCTGCATTTCAGACCCTGCCTGTTCCCTGGGGCCTTTGGCTTGAGAAGAGGGGAGGATGGCGTTTGGACACCAGTGTGTTTGATTGTCAGATGAGTTCTGCAGCCTTATAAGCACACTCCACACCTTATTGTTGCACCATTCAACATTGTCCAGGGGCTGGAGGAAGAGAAGATAGGGAGGTGTCTTTAAAGGATACTAAAGTTAATAAATTAATGACTTGAATTTTGAAAGAGGCTCTCATTGAGAAAACACACAGTGTCTGCTCATGAATTTACAAACTCTGGGCTTGACTCATACCCAGGAAGACAGGATATCTCTCTACAAGGGTTTTGTCATCACTGTAACTGTACACAATCTGTACATGTGTATACCACAGCAAGGCCTTGAATGAACTGCACTTGCTTCTACCTGGCACAGAAAGCAGAAACCCCTTAGAAATGAGTGATGATACCACACTGCAGGCAATGATACAGAGGATGGGATACAAATAAGGATCTGGATATTCTCATTTATCTGTCTGTATGCCTAACCATCTACTGGATTGTCTGTGTAATCACTCCTTGTGGATGCTTTGATATAAGCTGAGTGGTGGTGTCACCTGGAAATTGTCAGAGCTGGGAGAGTGCTTGGCAGGTTGTATTCTGAGCAAGGAGATACTTTCAGAAAATGCAAAGCAGGCTTCTTATTTTGGTCCTCTGTTCCTGACCAGAAATGTTGAGAGTCATTTCATAACCTGGATGACCTTCATCATTAGTATATGCAGAAATTGGTAAGAGGCCTGAGCAGGAGTCAGGCAGAGAGACACAGGTCTCTTGAACAGCCATTGTGGATGTGGACTCATCCTTTCCAAGCACTGACAGAACAGTCCAGGACATGGTTCATAGACTGGGAATCATGAGTTGATGGTATTTCTACAGGAGATTTATCAGGACTCATTTTATTGTAAAGTTAAGTTTGTTCCTGCCCGTCTAAAATGAATGAAACTACTGGTAGTGGCTCTGAAATACCACCTAACGGTGATACCAGAAAAAAAGAAAAAAAATCAGTTTTCCTCTTGCATATCTTTGAATAGGAAAGATGAGGATGGTGGCGCTTTCTTTTCCCACACTTTATGTGGGAACATATATGCTGTTCCCCATCCCCAACTTCTTCTTCATTCGCTCTAGACAGGAGTAGCCCCTTTCCATTGAGAGATGGGAAATATTTTTGAATATATTTTTGAATATATTTTTGAATATCAAAACGCTTTCTCACTTAGCTCTGTCTTGATTGCTCAGATCCCTTGGAAAAAGAGACATATTATTCTAATGGAAGTATGATCATATTTATCCTATAGAGTGGAAGTCAGTACAACCCAAGGACTCTGATGCAAGGGTGATGTGACAACTCTTGCATAAGCCATTGCTTGCAATGAGCAGAGCTGACCATGTCTGTTAAAGGAGGTGGCACTCCTTGGACAACCCAATATTATATAGAAGATAAATATCTTAAAGACCTCAGATCTAAAGTGATTAGGACTGGGTATGTGGGAGTCATTAATGCCTCAACACTTCAAGTTGCTTCAAGCTTCCAAGAATCTAAAACAGGGAACACATGCAAATGGCTCCATATTTGCCCATGTCTTGGATTTCCCCTGAAAAGAATAAACCCTGTGGTATGTTATTCCTAAGCCAACTTTTACCCCACCATTTACCCTAATTCCTCTTCCTCTGCTGTTGCCTACAGTGCTGCAATGACATTCTGAGGTCACAGGATGCAGCAAATTCAGCTCAGTCCTTATGGCTTTGAACTGGTCCCTGTCAGTTCCTCTCAGCACAGATGGGTTTTACAGGGTTGGGGGAAAATACATCTTAAAATCACTGGAATCTGAAGGCAGCGTTTTTTGTCTATCTGCAATCAAGTCCAGGGATATTAATTTGCTGCTCTGCATATGCTTGGTTCATTGAGACAAAAGTAAAGGCATCCTATACCTGAACAGTGAAAGCCATCCCGCTGGAATACTGATTAAAAAGAAACAGGGTTGATAAGCGTGGATGAAAAGGAGGTGAGTCTATGAGCTGGACCACTGATCAGGGAATCAAGACTCCAGGGTTTTATTTCTGCCACTAACTCTTCCTGCAGCTTGGAGAAAGTTTGCAAACCTGTCAGTGCCTCCATCTCCAAAATGAGATCTTCTCCAGAGTTGTGGTGTGGTGTTGCTTTTCTTTTTTCTTTAATGAGAATTAATTAATGTCTAAAAAGCACTTTGGGATCCCCGAATGAAAGGAGCAAAACAAATGCAAAGTATTCCATTGTTTTATTATCTCCCCTATAGACAGGGATGAAGGCACCTTGCCACTCACATAATTACTTCCCTGCAGCTGCAGCCTCTTAAGAAGCTAATGTATGCTTCATCTCCACATCTTGGTACGGAGAAAGACCCAGACCCTCCCACCCATCACTCGTCCCATCCCCCCATCCTTCCCCTCCCTTGCTCTCTGTTGCATTAATAGCAGAGATGGCATTAAAGTAACTTTATCTCCTTGGTGCACACATACACAAACTCAATGGCGGGTAGTGTTATGAGGCTTATTGCCGAGTGCGTAATGACTGCTTCTTTTTTGGATGAATGAATTCAGTGGATGACAGGTATGTAATTCATGGCTTTGTAAAAAGCTTTGAGAGGAAGTGTATGAAATGTACTATATAAATGTCAATACACTGCACACTTTAAAGCCTGTGGGTTGAGTCATAGGGAGGGTAGATTTAAGGGGGGGATCATAAATAGCAGAAGAACAGCTGGTTTCTCTGGGTAATGATGACTGAAGATCCGAGCAGTAGCTGCTTAAACACACCCACTCTGTGGAGGTACTTACACCGTCCTCTCTGACGGAGTGCCTGAGCACCTCGCGGCCTGCGTTGGATCCACCTCCAGACAGGGAGGAGAACATCTCAGCTGGGAGGGTGGGTGTCCGCCTGGTGCCTGCGTGGGAGGCAAAGCTTGGGGAGAGGGGGATCCTGGCCCCCTGAGCACCCTAAACCCTGAGCATCATCCCCAGGCACAATGCCTGGGGAGGTGCCTCCTGGGCTGAGCGCTGGTGTGATCCTGCACCCTGCGCTGGTCCCCTGCTGTATGCCCAACACTGTGAGATGTACCCTTCTTCCCAGCACAGATAGGGCCCAGTCCTCAAGGGATGGGGACACTGGCCTCCACCATGGGGACAGCAAATGGGGACTGGCTTGCACGTGGTGGAGCTGTGCTCATTTTCCCCAAGTGGAATGGGCACCTTAGAAATTTGAGTCTGGTGGGTCAGCCTTTGGTGAACATGAAGGAATGCCTTCAGGTGCTGAGGTCTAATAAAATGTTCACGTTTCTGAGGCTGTGAGCTTTCTGCAGCAGCCAGCTCTGCCATTAATTGTTTCCCTGTGGTTTTTTATTATATATATGGAGTTAGACCTAATGGAATTAGGTACAAGAGTCTTTGGGACTCTAAATTCCCTTGCCTGCCATAGAAAACTCCAGCCCCAATATTTAACACCAATTAACATCTTAGCGTGGCTAATACTTGCAAAGCATTTTTTTTTGGGTGGGGGACACATGGTGAACAAGCTCTGTTTTGTACAGAAACAGGGCTGAGGTATTTAAGAAAGCTAATAGGAAGGGCAACAAGTCACCATACCTTAGCCAATTCTGCAAAAATACAAAGTATTTCACGTTAGCACATTCCTTTTACTACCTCTCTCCCTGCAGGCTAAGCTATTTACACTGGCATGGAAGCAGAGCCCACGGGAGAGAGATTGCCCAGCCTTTCTCCAGACGCCGTGTGAGGAAAGCCATGCAAACCCTCCAGCTTTGCCCATCCAGGTGTGTCTGTCCACTTGGCTATAATCTGGAGAGAGGATTCCTCGTCAGGGTGGTTTAACGAGCACATTGCCACCTCTGGGCCATACTTCGTGCAGAGCAGGGCACAGCACACACCAGCCCTCACCAAGACCCTGGGTGCTGTAACCCTGCTGTGGTGCTGCCCCTGCCCATAGCTTCCTGCAAAGGGATCGTGGTCTGCGTGCCCCCAGGCAAATGTCTGCATTTAAACCTGGAGAAATAGTGCCCCGGGTTTTATGAACAACTCCACAAAGCAGCAAAAGGGAAATGGGGAGGGAGATTTATTTAGTTTCTCGAGGAACCGGGTGTGTTAAATGTTGTGACTTTTTAAGGCTCGCTGCAACAGTGGCCATAAACAATGTATAGTTGTAGAAACCAACTAAACAAAAGTCTCTAAATCCCAGCCAGAGGAGTGAGAGCTCAGGACTTTTTATTGGCAAGTGCTTCTCTTTTCTGCAATGCAAAGGGTGAAAAACTCAACTTGTTCTGCTGAAATCTCTGCTCTTCTTGCAGGACAGCATGGCCTCAGGTTTGTAGGAGAGGCAGCAGGGTGCTTTCTGGTGGTGCAGACACAGGCTCTGCTGCTTCAGGTGAGCCTCATGAAATCCCACTTGCAGGGGAAAGTTCTGCAAAACAGGAGCTGGGGCTTGGAGAGACTGCAGCTGGCAGCCATGGGAATATTTAGACCTCTGTCTTCCGTCAGGGTGAGTTTAGGCACTAGACTTGAGAAAGCAGAGAAAAGCTGACAATGTGTAGCATGGTGCCTTGGGGTTTGGTACTGCACACAGCTAGAGCAGCCAGAGCATGGGCTCACCGAGCACCCTGAGGACACCTTGCCTCGTTGCCACACAGGTCAAGAAGGGAGACCGAGCCACCAAAGCTGGCCGTGGCCCTGAGAAAAGCCAATCAAGACAGGCTGCATTGTGCCGTGATGCGGTGACGGAGCACAGGGAGCAGGCTGGGGACAGCTGCCAGCAGCCGGGGTTAAAGGCAGCATGCATGTGCCACCTCCTCCCCGCAGTCCTTACCCTGGCAGACCACAGCAGCTTATTACTGCTATCCATCTCTGTCATTAGCCCAAGTGACAGAGGTCAATGTATTGGATCAAAAGGCTTTCAGCATGCCAGTGACCCAAGGCGGGAGAGGGGAGAGACAAAATGGTGCTAAATGATGGAATTTTTAGGATTTTCCTCCTTTTTAATTTTTCTCTTTTTTTTTTTTTTTTTTTTGATGAAGGAAATAGTATGCTCAAAATGATTCTAGAAGCACTATTAGCATGGCAGGAGCTGCACCTCATGCCCAGAGATGTCAGCCCTGGTGTCTGTGTGCTGCACCCACCTCTAATACCCTGTCCACCCACAGCTTCGCCTCCTACAACCCCTCCTGCACACGGGTCAGTCGCCTTCCCCTCGGGGACACCCAGCCCAATGTTTTGTTTCCTCCTGGGTTCACTTTGTGGCTTGGTGCCTTATTTACTGCTCTCTCACTCCTGCACTTAATACCAGTTATAAATTTCCTCACGGGCTTTTTCCCTACAGTACTCCTCACCTTAGTATCTGAGTGCCTCTCCAAGATTAAATTATCTTCTTACATTTGTGCGTGTCTTTAGCAAGGCTGCAGGGAGAGCTCCCAGTGTGAGATACATCCAGGGAGAGGCTGAGCACCATTTTCTTCCCCCGACTTAGAGATGCTGAGTAATGCAGGGAATCAGATTTTAAGAGGCATTGAATTTTCTACTTACCTGTACTCAGCAACCTTCTCGGCTACGAATGAATATATAATTTGGGGGGAACAAATGAGTGCAATCTTGCGCCATGAATCTTTATTCTGCCCTATTCTTTATGAATCTTTATTCTGCTTTACTTTCATTACCTTTCTTTTTTTTTCCTTTTTTTTTTTTAATACTGCTTTCTTTCTTTTCCTCTTGTCTTTTTTTTTTTTTTTTTTTTTTGTCTTTATCTTTCTTTTATTCTGCTGCCCTCCCAGCTTTTCATTACTGTCATCTTTTTTCCCAGCCACTGAACCCTTGATGTTGTTCTAATTGACAGACGGGGTTTAAAAGCACATTCGAAAGCGCCTGTCTTTTTAAATAGACTCCTGTCTCATCAAAAGATGTACAGCAACATTCCATTAGAGCACATCATTTGAAAATAGATTGGGCTTTTAGCAACTGCACTTGTATTTTTATAGTTAGGCTGTTCTGCTGGGATCTTCCCTCCTCCTTGCCAGCCCCCAACATCTCCCATTTTGGGGAGGCAGGGGGAAAAGGTACCTTAAAGAGGAATTAATGAATGTTTTGTTTTGTTTGGGTTTTCTCCTCTCTGCAGCTCTCAGGTGATTGTTCAGCCTGTTATTTCTTACAACCATGGTTTTGGAGAAAGTTTTGGAGTGAAAATGGGGATGGAAAATGCATACGTGCTGATGTGAGTGAGGACACAGCTGAAAAGCAGTGAAAAAATGGCTCCAGTTGCACTGCATTTTCTAGTGTTTTATGACAGGAGATTGACTTTTTTCTGGCACTTGGTGCAAGGTCTGGCAGGGATCCTGGCCACTGAAATTTGGGGAGGCTCCTCTCTGAGTGGAGCTGGTTTGGTCAAAGCGGTCAGTGGAGGCCAGTGGCTGACTGGGCCAGGCAAATCCCTCACAGAAGGTGGCAGAAATTCAGAGGGTGTCTTTCTCTAGAAGAAGTGCATTTGTAGCAAATATATTGAACCTCCATTCTCTCCAGCCACTAGAGAAATGGCCAGTTCTCTCTTGCAGCTCAGACATACATGTAAGATATTTATTTACTCTTCCTTCAATGGCCCAAACATCTGCCCTCCTACAGACTGTCCTTCCAGCCAACCTGCTCACAGCTCCTCAATATTTCACACAGATCTGTCAAAGGAAAACATCATTCACCTTAGGGGCTAAGCTGTCTTCTCCTTCCCAGGCTTAGGGAGGCAAGCACATTCCTGTTGTAAACCCAGCGTTGATCACTAGCTGAGACTTAATCATCCCCAGTCTCTACTCCCCTCCCCAGTTTATTGTCTCTTGCTATGCCACTATTAAGTCCAAGAGAGAGACGACTGGTGCACTTTCCAACCCCCTCGAAGCAAGAGCTCAATGCTTCTTTTTTGTTTTCCATGTTCCAGTTTCATGTGTAATAGTGATAATCTCTGTCACTTTGTTGCATCCTCACAATAAACGGCTTCTCAGATTGATTAAAACCTCTCCGCTTAGCTCGGGCTGTGCATTGATTTTAGCTGCTGCTCCTTGCTTTGTGTACAGCACATCATAGAAATCAGAGATGGAAAAGACCTATTAGGGATCAACTTGTTTGAGCTTCCCCACCTCCTCTCGGTTCCCTGGGGGCTGGCAGGAGATTGTTCATTACAATGCATTTATGGCAACTTTTTCCAATCATTTTCAAATGGCCCTGGGACCTTGCCTGCCCGTCCTTCCCATGCAAAACCCAGCCACACCTAATTATAAGGCTGGCATTGGCAGGGAAGCTGGATCCCTGGTTCCTGGCCTGGTGCTCCTCTCCACTCAGCACAGAATATCTCTCTGGAGCCCTCTAAATAAAGATGTTTCCTTGGGGCTCTCTCCTCTCAAAGGAAGACACAAACAAGCCAGGCTTTGAAGTTAATGGGTGTTTCTTTTACTCTCAGGCAGGATGCCTGGGTTCATATAAAGAGCATTCCCACCCTCCCTTTCCTTTTACACTAACCTTTTGAGAGAGAGTTTTCCTGCAGAGTTGAATGAGCGGATTCAGAGGGTTCATCCTTGTTGAAGATGGGACTGTTGACATCAATCCATCCTCTGAGCCTTGATTTCTCCGGAGCAGTTCCTCTCTGGTGCTGTCTGATTGCAGGTATTTCCATTATCCAAATACTTAGAAACTCAAACCCTTTTAAGCCACTAGTTTGAAGGTTGTTCTCCTATTTTCTGTTATCCAGCCTGACCCTCAGCCACTTCAGCAGGACGGACCTCTCGGAGGAGCCAAGCAGGAATTGAGGAGGGCTGTTGCTCTGTGCTGGCCAGACCTTCTGATGCACACCCAGATCTGAGACCCCCCCCCGTTCATTTGTCGGGGGTACACTTTCACACACAGCGTGGCAGGATAGGAGAAGTAACTCTACAAAGAAGTGAATAATCCTCTGCTGGTTTAGTTCCCTGAGGCAATCACGGCAGGGTTGGTGCTGTGCAGAGAGGACTGCGGTGCGTGGCAGGGAGCAGGAGGTGCAGGTGGGACACCCAGCTGCTGGCTGCTCTCTAAGCCCTGTCTGACTCCAAGGCAGGAAGAAGGGATAAGGCAGCTGGCAGACAACTTTTACACCTCCCTATTCCCCCAAGTGTCGAGCAGCTCTTGGCTTGGTCCAGGATATTTTCCATTTCTATTGCCAGTAACGCTCAGAACAATGGAGAATCATCCCCTGTTTTCTGCATCTCTTTTGAAAAAATAGAGAGTTTCTCTGGACACATTAAATAGGCTGGATTCAGCCAGCACAATTTCCACCCAAGCTCTCATTATCTTGTGTTTCCCACCAGCTGGCTGTAAGCCTGCAAAGGCACATAGCCAAGGAGAAACCAGGCACTGGCTGTGTCCACGTCGGGGCGGGGGACAGGTGAATTCTGCAGTGAGAGCCACGTCCCAGGCTGTCCACCCCAGAGACCCACCAGAGGGAACGGTGGTCCTGCACAGCCTGGGACCCAGGTTTCCTTCCTAAAGACAGTGGAGTAACAGGGTAAGGGTGGCATCAGGCTGGCTCTGGGTGTGGATTCAGGATGTGGCTGGGGTCTGCCCTGGAGGTCGGGCCCATGGAGAGCCAGAGACAGCAATGGACATGGGATAGAGAGGGGAAAAAATTTCATCAGACCAACCAATTTGTACGTGGAGCAGCAATTCCCCAGAGAGGCAAGGGGCTGCGGCTGGGGAGATAGCAGGCAAGCATTCTCCCAAGGCTATTTATTCATCTTATTTCCAGACTAATACTCAGACCTTCATGCTTGCCATGCTTGCTGCCTTTCTCAAGTTGGCTCTAATAAAACTGGTGAGTGTGTGTGTTGAAATAGAAGAGAGGGAGAGCAGGGGGAGGGGGACAGTTGTATTCCTGGGCTTTTTTTTTGTGGGCACACTTTGTGTTTCACCTGCACCTACTGCCCTTCCTTTTGCAAAGCTTCTCTCTAAAATCCTGCCACACTGAGCTGCTCAAAGCCCTAAGCACCGTAGCCAATTCCGTCAGATGAAAACTACACCGTAATACCTGCTTCCACAGAGGTGCTAGCCCTGAATGAACGGATGAATGTACACCAGCAGAATGAATTTACCAGGGACAGCTGCTGAACCAGCCCCATTCATTTTCAAAGCCTCTTTCTAGATGACAAGAAGGGAGATTTCTGTGTGTTAGAGGAGGGACTAGAAGTGCTTTTCCCTCCTCAGCTCCCCCATGCTGGTGAGCTGCATGTGAAGGCAGAGCAGACCCGGGAGAAGTGTGGATTTGGCAGAGACTTCAGCAGCACTCCTCACCCTTTGCTCCGCTATGCCAAAATGAGAGCAAACCCTTTATCTCATTGTGCATGGGTTTACATGTGAGCTGTGAAACCACTGCGTTCAGGTGCAGCCCATTATCTCTTAAAAAGTTGGAAGAAGCCTTGTAAAATTTCCTGAAGTCTTTCAGGCAATATCTTGTTTAAGATGCATGCTGTTGGCTGGTAACTTGCTTACTGATGATAGTTTGCGCATAGAACTGCTGATTTCGCAATTATTCTTACCATTTCAGAAGCACACGCCCTGTTCCCCATTAAACATTTCCACCTCTGGCTACACAAGGGGTTGCCACGATGCTCAGTGCAGCGGCGGGCAGTTAAATCACCAGTCGGGGAGACGACTGAGCCAACCAGGGTGAAAATGGTGGAAATGAGAGAGACTTCAGGTTAGATCAGCCATTAACAAAATGGGGTGGACACTTCTGGAAGGCGGTAGGAGCTGGGATAATTTTATTTTTCACTGTTCTTTCTTCTCATTAGCTACAGGCTACACCCACATGAGAAAATTAATAACTTAGACTGCATCTGGGAGGTAGGAGACTTGGTAGCTCTGTCAGTCAGTGGTTGGCTATGTGACCTGAGGCACTCAGCCGTAACGAATCTCCCTTCTGATTCCCTATAAGAATGGAGGCAGAGGGAGGCTATAAAGCATGTTGGGATCTTCAGATGAAAAACACTAGCAAATCAGAGCTGGACTTGCTCTCTGATAATACATCAAAAATGATTACAGTTACTTCAAAGGTTTTCTACTGGTTCACAGACAATCTTAATTTTTATTTTCCTCCTTTTTTTCAACATTAGTCCAAAATAACTTTCTTTTTGATAGTGCTGTTTCCTCCCAAGTAATTTTTCTAGCTTTGGTATTGTGTTTTCTTAAGTAGGTTAAAAAAAAATAAAAAAAAATCCATTGATACCTACATGTATCATTGGGGAAATTTTAGATTCACTGCACATATTCCCAACGCAAAGATATCATAGTTATTGATAGCAGTAGGGTTACTGTCTTTACTGGAAGCCTCTGATGTTACTTCTCTCCTGTTTCAGTTAAATTTTCCTTAGGAAGCCTTAGGAACACTTCTCCCTCCAGTTCCTCAAGGGCTATGGTCTCTGTTTCCCATTTTCCTCAGTCCTTGTCCTTCCTGCTACTACAATCTCAGGGCCAAGAGACTAAGCCATGCTGCGACGCAAATTTTAGATATTTTAGCAGCTGAGCTACAAGATGTTCCCACCAAAGCTTTTCACACTGAGATTTCTCTTAGATTTTTCCCAATATGTGTGGATTTATATCCACATGCCCTTCCATCAGCCTCCTGTCAAAATCTGAAATCTACCCTCCAAAATCATGAGGAATGAGAACCTGGGTTTGAGCCTAGTTTCAGGCATGCAACCAAATCCACTCTTTGACCACAGTTCTCCCTGTCAGTGGCATTTATCTTTCTGTGGTGGAAACCAAGCAAATAAATCAGCGAGGTCCCTTCCTAGGACTGAACAGCATTAAACCTTTGTGTCACTATGAGATCTTTAGGTAGACTGTGATATATATGAAGTGGGAAGTCTTGCTCCAACAGATTATATAGACATAGCCTCTAGGAAACGATGTCGAAGGTCTGTATTTGATCTTCAGTAATAATTACAGACGAGGACTTTGCTCCTAGCTGGACCTAGAGCTACTTTCATGAAAATCAGTTCATTACAGTTTAGATATGAAGACCTATTGGAAGATCAAATTTTGCATATAATGCCCTAGTCTGACATTAATGTGTTTGCCATAAAGTTAAACCAAAAGGTTAAGGAAAAGCTCCCATTTATAGGTAACTGTACAGGCATAAAAATAATAATTTAGTGGGTTTGGACAGGATATTTTTTCCTTTTCATTCACTTGGCTCTAAAGCAGCTTCAGCTTAAGAAATTAAATTTGACAGGCGATTAGTCCATAATGTGGTGCAATCACTTCTGGTATTTGAAGGAAAAATTGAAAACAGACTAGGTGTTTAACTTTAAAATGTCTGCCTCAGATGTGATGGGCAGGAACTTTAGTTTTTTGGCATCAAGAATGAGGTGACTTGCAGAACAGGCTGATCTCATGCCCACAGGCAAGAATAGGGTAGGTGAGGCCAGCTGTGAATATACAGCGGTAGCCAGCATGGGTTTTCTTTTACCTACTGGGAAGTTTATTGCTGTTCCATTGTTTGCTAAGGGAACTCACATTTTTTCGGGGTAGATGACAAAGTCTAAGTCTCTTCCTTTCATTATTCTGAAGCGATTTGTTCTTCTGCCCCAAATGCTTCTTTTACAGCGCAGAATCTGAGATGGGCGCATGGGGAACTAGATTTTGAATTGTGGCTTATAAAAGTGCGTTCCCAAATTGCTCCGTTACAGCTTTGGAGTTTCCATCTGAACTCCTGTGCCTATGAATTAAAAAGGAAAGGCATGCAGGTAGCTCTGAAATGATTTCAGACTCACTCGCTAGGTATCCTGCTGCTCTGGGGAAGGGTTGCTCCGCTGGCTGCGAAATGCCCTTCTTCTGATGCAGAATCGGCACCACAGGCTGCGGAGAGCCATACCCAGCACAACCCGGTCTCTCTTTTTCCCTCTGTCCCTGTTTTTCATGGGGAAACAACTTTTGCTCTCTGTTCTGTTTCCTGATGGCCACAATTGACAGATCACTTAACACCACAAGCATTTGTGATTGGGAAAGGCTGTGTGCGCTGAGGGAGATGGGATGTTTCCTGGCATGGGGACTGCAACTGAAACATCCCTGCGCAGCAAGGACTGCTCACAGGACAAGGGGAAATGGAGACTCCAGAGCACCCAGCCCTCCTGCTGCACTCCAGGGCTGTTTTTAAAGGCTTCAGCCATGGACATTTGCCCTTAAGCTGGGAAGTCAGAATTCAGATGTCAGGTGAAGCTTCCCAGCAAAACCAAAGGTATAGTAATGGAAGTGGCCCAGTTGCTTTCATGAAGCATGAGTTGGCCTGTTGGGAAGACCCGCCAGAGCTTTCCACTCCAAAGGCTTTCCATGAAGCAATATGACGCTGTTTTCAATGTAAAGTCATTTCTCAGCAGTGCCCCTGGGGCAGCCCGGGTTAGGGAAGCATTAAATGATATCCAGCACAGGCGATACCCTTCGTCACATGGATGAAATCCATGAACTTGGAGAGAGCTCAATAGTAACAACGTTGCTTATCTGTTAACTGCGTGGGGCTTAGGTCTTTTATCTCTTCAGATGTTCAGGCCAAGCAGAAGCTGCACTGGGTCTTCACTTCTTAGAGTTTTCTGAGTTTCTTCTCTTTCTGGCCAGAAAACACCCAGGAAGGGAGAAGAGCTTTTTGCTGTACTGGGACCAAATCCAGGTAGGAGCAGCAGGGACTATTTTATCGCTTTCAGTTGAAAAGCCTCTCTCCCTGCTCTGCTGCCTGTGCAATGGGCTCAAAGCAGCCTGCAGCTTCCATTGCCTTCCTGGAGCACTGCACTGCTGTGCAAGGAATATTCTCCATCTATAGCATTAATTCCTGACTACATAGAGAAGACACAGAGCATTTTGTGTTTGGTAGAAATTGTTAACTTAGCAACAATCTGGATATAGTTAACAGCCTGGGATAAGTCAGGGTTTTTTTTCTTCCTCTGCCAGCTTTCACTAGTAAACACTGATAACACTAAGGGTCTTTCTTATCATTTGTATTTTGACAAACCCATTTTGTGTGCTCCTCAAATGCCACTTCTGAGTTGTTAACTCATCCCAGGCAGTCGATGCAACAACAGTAGGGAAAAGATAAGCACTCTGATATTCACTGCTGAGGCAAATCCCCTCCGTTCCCTCATCTCCAGCCCCGCCAGGCACCAGATCATCCCTCCAGCTCATCCCTTCACAGGTGGCTCTTCAGCAAAGGATGCAGAGGAAGCCCAGCTGCAGGGCATGCGTGGACATTTTCAGGGTGCAGTCTTAGAGCTGCTCTTCTGCTGATCAGATCCAAGAGGGATTGAACAACTGCTCTCATCAGGTGTAGTGGGATTAGGCAGTCGAAGCCTTATTCTCCCCAGGCTGGACCACATGAGCAGAAGTTCATCCCACGCACAGCTCTACCACCCTGTGTGGCCAGCAGGAACCAAGCTGCTGCCAAAAGACTTCGCGCTGCTTGAGAAGAGGGAAGGAGGTACCTACCCACCACCTGCGTCCTATCCACCTCAAAGAGAAAGCATGAATTAACCTCATTTGCCAGCTGAACTTGTCCTAGGGTGCCCTTGCAGGGGACGTTGTACCTTGAGCAGATTGATGCTTCTATTAGACAGATGGGAAGTGAGGGGACAGTCTGATGAGCTCTTTAACTTTTACAGACTTCCCTACACCAATCTCCTAGCTATTTTAATTCCCTTTTGAAGGCAATAAAGGGAGGGCTTTTAGCTCACCAGGCTCATCTGAAATATCTCAGTGAAGTGACTGAAACTCTATCTTAATATTCTCAGTGACTGCCGGTTCCAGTGGCTAGTTTCTGACTTTCATGGCTCTTGGGTTTCTTTCTTTTTAGTAAATGTGAGTGTGTGTTTCTCGGTTACTTTTTTGTGTGCTCATTTCTCCCCTAGCACAACAGAAAGACAGATGGCTGTGACTGTTTTGCTAGGCCAAAGCATTCTTCGGCTGGATTCCCCAGATGAATAATGTGGTGATAACTTAGTGGTGTTTCCTTGCTACTCCAGTGCTGAGCAGGGAGGCAAAATTAGAGGGATATATCAAGGGGTAGCGGAAAGGGAAATTCAGATAATGACAATGTTGGGGAAATATTAAGAGCAACAAAGACTTTTGGCAGGGTTTTTCTTTGAGTAAACTCAGCTAGACTCATCCTAGCTTCTTGGAAGTTTTAAAACAACAGTGAGAAAAAATACAACTCAGCAGACAAATGCATCCAGACTTTTTCCTTTCTTTTTACAAATGCCATTAAAAATGGGGAGTAAAAAAGCAGCTTAGAGACGACATTTCAAAGGGGGCTGGGGGTGGAGAGAAATTGCAAGGTAAACAGGACAGTTTCTATCTTCCCCCTACCTCCAGTCTGTGTGCAAGGAAAGATAACAGCAGCAGGAGAAAGCAAATTCTGCCATGAAATTTAGCTCTTCTTTTTTTCCTTGTAACAGGGAGAGAGGGAGAGACTGCATGTGCTTCTGAGGCGTCTGTCTTCTTTGAACCTTATCAACAGGGACTGTGCAATGCAGTTTCTCTTTCTCCCTCTCTTCTTCTAACTTTTGAAGCAAAACATTTACGTGCAAGGAATGTTGGAGCATCTGACAGCCATGAAGACAGAGGAGAAAACCAAGGAATAGGGAGGAGGGGGCTATTGGTTTCCCCTCGCCTTCCTCCTCCTTTTTTTTTTTTTCCCTTCCTTTCCCTGTTTTTTTTCTTTGATTAAAGAAAGGAGGAAAGAAGAGAACAGTGTAGAGATGTCTTCCCCAGCCCTCCCTTAACAAGTCTCAAGAGCATGGCCTGTGTTGAGTCAAGCAGATTGTTAAGGGAGAATGGCTGTCAATGGGATCTCAAAGATGCAATTCTATTTTTAAAAATAAAGGAAAGAGAAAAGGCCTCTTGTCACGGCTGCTTGCTATTTATGAAATGTTTTGCCTGTGTGAGACCTACAGGGAATCTGGGAGCGTGCAGAATCTGTTGATCTCCCACATTCCCTTTGGAAGGGATCACTTACAACATACCTTTGCAAGTGGAGATGGTCCATACATGCATCACCAACCGCTGTATGTCAGGTTTATATTCTCTATTAATAGGCTTTTGGATGGGTTCCTTAATCTGGAAGATAGGTGTGAAATAGGCAAGGATGGAGAGGCCAGGGTTGCAGGAGAGCCATAGGATGTTGGCCACATCTGAAAGGCAGGCCAGAAATAAGATTTAAGACTAGGAGCTGAGCTTTGCCGAAAATCTGATCCAGCACTCCTACTAATGAGAAGATTCTTGGTATCTTGCACCACACTTTCGTTGTGCCCTGGCAGAGATTGAATGAGTTAGGCAAAGGTTCAAATCAAAATCCCAAACCTGGACTTGGAAGATGCTTGGAGCCAGATCTGAGCTTTTGCAGATGGTCCCTCTGTATATAATGAGGTCAGTAAAAACATCTGATCTCAATACCCTTGAACTTATGGAGGGGGGCATGAATTTGAGCCCAGGAATATGGGATCATCTGGACTGTTCGGTGGTCTCTGCCAATTGCTTTTCTTTCCTGGCAGCCTTGATGGGTCCCAGCTGTACTTCTGAGTCCCCTTTAGAAGATGCTTTAGGTATAAATCTAAAGGAATAGAGGCTTTCTGGACACCCCTCTTTCCCCGAGGTTCTTCGCAATGTATGTATTCTAACCGTGAGGTGGGGGGAAGTATGTAAGGAGTGGGTGATTTGCTTAGCATCCCTTATCTTAATGATCAAGAAGAGGTGAAAAGCACTGAAAGGACCGAATTTCTATAAACTTGTGTGGAAACTGGGCAGTGGAAAGTGCATCCAGTTCAGCCATACTTGGGGTCACCAAAAATCCCAAACATAAATTTTGTTTCCCTTTGCACCTGACAGCTCATTCTGCTCAGGAACTGCTACACAATAGTAATCAGGAAGGTGCAAAAAGCCTCAGGGTTAAACGAGGATTGTGCCTGTGTGACCTGGGTGAAGTCACTGGCACCACTGGTCCTACAGCCCAGCTGCTACACGACAGGACTGAGCAACCAATCTAGTTTGTCAGTCACCTCCTGAAAAATGAAAATATCTACTACTGCGCTTGCACTGTAGTTATTAGAGAGCAGCATGTATATAGAATAGATAGGATTAGGTAGGAGGAGCCTGGAAAAGATGAGGAGTATTACTTCCACTAAAACAACACAGCCCTGGAAGATTACAGCCCCCTCCAGTCACTTAGTGGAGAAGGGATGCTGAGGGAAACACCTGCCTTCAGCAGGTCAGGGAAGGACAAATCATAGGTCCAAAGGGTTTGAAGATGGGTAGAAGCAAAGTTTTGGAGCAAGGGAGTGGGGAGGTTGCCAAGGAGAGGCCTATCAGGCAAGGCTTGCTGAGAGCGTACAAAAGCAGGTGGATTATTTTTCTTCAAAAAGGAGCAAGAAGTGTTTTCAATCCTTTAGTGGGTACTAGGCTCCTGTTGGGTCATTCAGAGTCTATTTCTGGTATTGCTTATGCTGCATCACAGCTTTCAGTCAATCTGTGTCCCCAAATGCTGCTTGCAGAAAAAGGAATTCAGGAGCAAAGGGTGCTTGGTGTGATGAAAGGGGGGACACGAGCTGTGTCACATTCAGCTTCAAGGCTAAAACGGAGGGGGCAGAAATCAGGGAGGGGAAGATCTGATCAAATGGAGGTGTGTGGGGAGACCAGCTGTCAGCCCAGGATGGACAGCCTTGGACAACGCCAGCCTGAGTCCCAGACAGAAGCTAACCTCAGGTCAGCTTTCCAGAGAGCCCCGTTTCTCCATTCTGCTTTTTCACCTGGCTCTCCCCCCTTTGCAGATCTTCGGTTGCTGCTGTTTTATTCCGCAGTTCAGGCAAATGCATTTGGATTTGGCCTTTGCTGCAAATGACTTATGGTAGCACAGATGGGAAAAGAGGTAGCAAACCACCTGCAGATAGATTTAGGATGACAGCTATGAGGTTCTGGTCATTCAACCCACCGTGTTATGGCACCATCTCTTTTTCAAAAGACACGGTAAGGCCAAAGTTTTACAGAAGTGTTGAACAATTTTCTGCTTGCAGTAACAGAGGTCTGGAGCTTGATAGTTCAGAAAGCCCTTTCCAAATAAAATCCTCAGGAAATCAGCAGGGAGTTAGAAAGGTCCAAGGATATCTAACTGTGAGTATCTTTAGATCACGTGAAATCCAGATAGGCTTGGGATCCACCACAATTTGCAGGGCTTTCCAGAGCATGGCTTTCCTCCGTGGAGCATCAGCTGGGCAAACACTGCAGTTTAACATCTTGTTGGTGGGACGTCTGGCTGTGAGCCCAGCTGGCTTTTACCTGGACATAGTCTGGTCGCACAACAGACCATGTCACCATGTTATGGACCATGCACTAAGGTGCACTTGGTATGTTTGCTAGCATGGCAGCTGTGTCCTGCAGTCAGCGTACCTAAAATAGAAGACTTTTAAAGCCAGACATACTGTGTATTGTAAATTCAGCAGCACTCCAGGTGCGTCTAGGCAGGGTGCATCTGCTAAGCCTGGTGCAGTGATTTAAAAAGATCACTAGATTTTGCTTGTGCTAAAGCCCATGTGTTCTTTTGCATTTTCTTTTGCCGGTAAGCCAAGTGTAAACAGAAATAATACTTGGGATCTTTTAGTTGTTATACTATGCAATCTGGGTGCAAAAGTGACGTCTGTGACAGATAATATCAGGAAGTGAAAGGGAAAGTACAAAGTCACCCCTGAAATGAATTGGCTCTAGTTGAGGAATCAAAACACCAAATTAACATGACTTCAGTCCACTTGGAATGGCTGTGGATTTAGTAAAAAACAAATAATGTAAAATTCCTCTAGGACCAATGGAGTCCAAACATACCAGATCCAGTGTTACCCAGGACTGTGGATAACCTCGCTAATATTTACTTTGCTAGCAGCCATGTGTGAAAACAGATACTTTCACAAGTATTTCAGAATTTGATCCTAGCTGATACCTTGGCATTTGTGGTGAAAATGGCTGTTTACAAAGAAAAATGTTCCCAGATCTGCAAAAGGGAGGCAAGTTTTCTGTCTGCAGAAAGTGTTGGAAGAAGATAGAGAAGCAAACACTGGGACACTGTTCACTACACAAACAAGCTCCCCTTCCAACACCTTTGTGCAGATGTGGGAGAAGTAACACATGGCAACATGAACCATTATAATACTGCTTACTGTGGTGCTTCTCCTCGGGAAAATGAAATGATCATGTTAAATGTTTATTTGGCTGTATCAAATTACCTGTTGCTACTTGACTGTTCTGAGCTGAGCCAAAGACCAAAGCATTCTTCACGCAGTGCAAACAGCGAAGCATCTGCCGTAACCAAATGGTCTCCTACCTGCCCATGAAGTTTGGGGTTAGAGCCGTGAGAAGAGACTGCCAGAGGACCAGAGGGGACAGGGGCACAGTCACCATGATGACGACATGGGAAGGCTGGAGAGGCTTAGCTCTGAGCAATGCTGTGAAATGTTCTACCTCTTTCTGTCCCACCTCCCCCCCCCCCAAAAAAAAAAAAAGCTGACAAGAAGCAGACCAGTCCTGCCGAATGGGTCAAATGAGCTTTTGAGCTCTCCCTTTCTCCTGAATCCGTGAACCTGCCATGTGGGTAATTAGTCTGCCAGTCTCATGCTGGTTGTACTGCTTTGGAACATGACATATTCAAAGAGTTCACAAGCTCATTCTTTCCCCTATCCTCCCCTTACCCCCTTTTTTTTGGGTCCCTATTCTGTGTTTGGTTTTTTTTTTTTTTTTTTTTTAATGATGCCCTTCTCCAGCACAAATTGACTCTGGTGGTAATTTGTCATGTCACCTTCAGTAAAATTTTGAACAAAAATGCGGAAGATTCATGAGGGAGCAAAAGTGCCACATCTTTTATGCATTTCAGATGGCAAAGTATAAATCAAATAGCCCAGGGACCTGCTTGCAGGGAGACAAGAAGAGAAAAAAACACACTGTAAACCATAGTGAGTAAAGTTAGACAGTGTTTCTGTCTGATCCTGCACTGTCAAGTCTGGAAATAAATTTTTAATTGTTCAGTGCCTTATTGTCTCTATGTCAGGGTTGAATATGTTTGATAAAACAGATTTGAGAGAGACCCAGTCGACGTGCTCCTCCTGTCACGCTCCTCTTCCTCACTTACAAATTGGGGTGAAAATTAAGCCCTAAGGGACCTGGATAAAAGGCCTCGTGCTGAGACAGAGGGGTTAAGGGTTACGACCTGGTGTTATAAGTGTTTAAAAGTGATGGTCATTTCTGACCTTGGAGGAAGTGACCTCTCTTGGATGATTTTGGCCTTGTGGTTCAGGGTCTGGAGTAAATTTGTGTTCAAGTTTCTGCTCTTCTGCAACCCCCTGTTGTGTGAATGATTCACCTGCTCTGCCTGGAAGGTTTGAAATCATTTTAAAATTGAGCAGCTAAAGCACATCAGGAATGAATGGGAACTGGCTGAGCTGTTTCTTAAAACTCACCTTTATAGTCTGAAGATGCTGCCTCTCCCTCCAGACCTGGGCCGACGCTCACCTTCCTACCATCATTCGCCCTGCCAGTTTTTCCAGCAAAAGCCTGGGGAAGGGGGATCGCATCACACCCCGTACATGTGCAGCCTCCGGTCCTCGTGGCCCTGATGTGTTTTTTTTTAATATGAGCAACACTAATGGGATGTGAAGGCTCGGGGAGGGCTGGCTGCACGTGGCCGGCAGGATGTTCGGCACGCGGCTCCACGTGTGCTGCCTGCCTGTATATCCACGGCAGCATCGCATCCACTGCCCGCAACCACACCGCTCAAGGGTTTTGTAGGCCAGCTGAGCGCTTCTGATCCCCGCCTCCACTCCAGCTGATTTCACGTTACAGGCACAAGCCATAATATCCTCCGTTTTTTGTGTTGGTTTTTGTTTCTTTTTGTTTAATGCATGATCGATCTGTTTTAAAAGCACACCCGGCTCTACGGTGGGAGAGATTAAAAAGCAATGTAGAAAAAGATCTCCTGTGGGGAAATCTGATTATACCCTGTTAGGTGGGTTTGCTTGTTGAGAGTCAGCCTGCATATTCCCACCCTGTACTTGAAGGTCAGTCATTGTCTTGTGCTGCTTCTTACAACAAAATTGAGAGGAGTATGATGAGATCTCATAGTCACAAGAGAGCTCATTTGTTCAGCAAATCCAGCCGTGACCCCTTCTAATGTTTTCTTTCCCTTGCTTCCCTATCTTCTGCTGGCTTGCTTTTAGCCGAATGCTTCCACTAAAAAACTCCCTATCAATATTCAGGGATGATTTCTGAAGTTTGGATAAAGTCTATCAAATCCAGCAGAGACCAAAGTGCCAGGCATATTTGTAGAGTCTAAACAGCTCTCACAATCCACGGGATCCAAGACTTTGGGTTGCTTCTGCTGCTTCTTTGGTGGGAAAGGCACCATTCTGAGGTTTTTATTTTACAATGGAAATGGTAACGTGATAGTGAAAGAACACGATGGCAAGCTTCTGTGCCAAGTTCAAGGCTGGGTCTGGCTCCATGAGTGCGGGCACTGTAATTTGTTCCTGGGAGCTGGGAGCAGCCCACAGGGAAAATGAGCGTGCTGTGCTGTTCCTGGACTCGGTCCTGGTGTTGGTTTAGTCTCTGTGGTGGCTTCAGATGCTGATGGAGAACAGAGACTGTGGCTAATTGAAAGTGCTCTGGCTGCAAGTTTCCTTACAAGTCCCTTCCCTGTGTGGAAGGCAGAGCAAAAGCTTTTAAATGTATTTTTATATATACATATAAGAACATAGAGTCTGTCTGTGCATGCACATCCTAACACTGCAAATTTGTTAGAAGTTTGGAGCGGAAAGACTTTAAATTCACAGGTTTGTAATGTTTCATAGTCATTCTCCAAGCAATATATCTGTCTGCCTTCTGCTTAATGAATTAGCAAATCTAAGAGAGAAGCGTGAACTTTCAGAAGATATACTTCAGTGCCCCTTATGGCTGATCTGGAAATGATGCTCATTACAGCACTATACGAGCAGGATAGGTAACCCCAAGATGTCAGGAAGGGCTGCGGGCTAAAACAGCCAACCAAAGGTTCCTTTCAGGCATTTTATTCATCCCAGGGATAGCATTAACACCACCATTAATTTTGTGGCTTTATTTAATTTCCAGGGATCGCACCGATTGAGTACCATGTAGGTGGCTGTGGAAACAGCATCAGCCCGTGCTGAGACCTCACCGAGGGGCAGCAAAGGCAGCTTCGGGGGCTCCCCTTTCCCCAGAGTCCAGAGCCGTGGCATTGATCACTCCTGCCCATGGCCCCAGGGTGGAGAACAAGGTCTGGACCAGCTCGGGAGCATTCGCAGGAGGCCAAATGAAGCTTTTTCTCTCTCCCGGAGGTCACCCGTGCTCATTCCTCAGCATGCACTTGCCTGTAAATGAGATGGAGGGTGGGCACAGGCGGTGAAAACAGCAAGTGCTGCAATGAGGGGGCTCCTGAGGTGGTTGTAACTGGGCCAGGGTGGCTGCGGCGGGGCTAATTATCAGTAAATGTATTTACTGGAGATGAGCAGAGCGAGGGTGCCAGGCAGGGGGGATGGGTGGGAAAAATTGCTGAAGTAATTACAGTGAAGTGATCAAAAAAAATCCCAGAAACGTGAACCCTGCCTTCCACTGCCTCCCCCTCTCTCCCTCCCAAGTTTCATTAGTTTTTTACAGAGGAGCACTGGGGAGATTATTTATCTTTGATCGTTCCGGGATCAATCTGCAAATGTACAAACGCACTTAAAACCAGCGTTTGCCAACTGCTCGGCTCCACATGTTACACCCCGTTCTTAAAGGCCTCCGGAAGATGCGAAGCGGAGACAAAGAGGAGATGGATGGCTCGAGCGAGGCGTTTAAGAAATTGTTTGAAGAGAGCAGCTGCCCCCACCCTGATTAGCTGTGTAGCTCTCCTTCAGCTTGCTTTCAAAAGCAGGTAAAGGTGCAGGAAAGGGGGAGAGGAGAGGACTGCAGAAGAGAGGCAGGCAGACAGACAGACAGCAGCAGCGATACTGATTTTCCTCCCCCTGTTTATTCAGATGGCTTGTAGGGGATGGCTTAATTCCTGGCGCTGTTTCACTCCCTATTTATTTACTTTTCCATGTTTTTGCACCCTTCCTAACTCCGTGGGTTCAAGAAGGATGTTTTCAGCAGCCAGCTAATGCCTTCAGAGCGGATAATCTGGGGATTCTCTGTGTTTGATATACTTACCACACTGCTGCTCAGCTCCCGTGGTCTGCCTCAAATATTTATTTTAAAAAGGGAAAAAAAAAAAGAAAACCCTCCCCAATCTATTTCCTCCACAGCCCTTGCTGCTGAAGCTTCTCACATCACTTTCCGTGGGGAGCTCGCGGGATGCGGATCTGTTTGTTTATTCATTTATTTCTGGCAACGTCACTCTCACAGCCTCTGAAGAAGAGGGTGAAGACATTTGAAGAAATAATTCGTAAATGTCTGTCATGGCTCTGCCCAGGCACAGTCCTTTGGCTGTGTGTTGGGTAGCTGATGGACAGCCACGTCCCGCTCTGGCCGTCCAGCTAATATCTGCATTATGCTTGCCCAGGGCTGTTCGTGTTTTCGCGGAGGACAGGGCAAAGATCCACCTCCGACAAAGGCTTTTTGAAGTGAGGCTCACAGAAAGCGCGCCAGGAGCTCTGCTTCCTTAGCTATGAGTAGAGGAGAGAAAAGTCAGGAGGACGGCTCCATATTAGAATGGCTGCTTCTCTATGAAATACGAAATATTAGCTACTAAAACTTGACAATTTGAGCAGGATTTGTTTTTTTTCTTTCTGATCAGCTGTGGGGTGCACTTAAAAATGTGACGTTGCCATGCATATTATAGAGGAAGATTCTGGAAAAGAGACCTTTTCCCAGTTTGGGGATGTCGTCTCCTGGACATTTTGTCATCCCAGATTTTAGGAATGGCCCATGAGACATGGAATTGTGTGCCTCTTGTCTGGGACACTGAATTTCTCCTGCCCCCTCCCTCCAAGACACAGCTTCTGACAGCATGCTTGCTCCCAGAACAGGAGCAGAACGATAGTTCTTTTCTCTAGATATGTAACAGTTCCTGTTATATATCCAGAGAAAAGGAAATTATGTTTAACAAAAATATTTGCCTTACACATGAGACGTTTCCCCCTCTTCACTCTTCTCTTTACTCCTGCAGGGAGGTAGTGACCGAGCTGGCAGCACACCTTCCCCCAGCTGCCAAGATCTCACCTGGGGCTGGGGCTGCCACGGGGCTTGCAATGACACTGGGAATCACCGTCCTGCTGAAGGCACACCCGTGTCAAATCCCAGCGAGAGGAAAACCTCTGCTTCTGAGCAAACAGGTAAATTTTATCTCAAGACTCTACAAGAACATCAGGGCTTCTGCCAGAGATCTTCAACAGATCTCTGTATTCCTGTTTCAATGTTTCAATGTTTTACATTTTTTCTTTTTTTTTTTTTTTTTTTTTTTTCTTTCTTTTTTTTTTTTTTTTTCTTACCCCAACTCATTTTGCTGCTACTTTTAACAGCATTTCCTACATTTTTGAAGATGCGATAGTCTGGCTTCCTGATGACCTATCACAAGACAAAGTTGGGCTGCTTATCAGTGAAAGGTACCTTGTCAGCCGACTCAGGAGCAATGTTATATCTAAACGGAAGCAGATGAAAAGCCATGGGGAATAGAAACCAATGCTGCAATGGTATTAAAGAAGAGACTGTTGTGTCAACAGGGACATGGGGGGAGGTGAAGTTGGAGGTTTTGGAGTTAGCTGTGGGCTTAGTGTATAACTTATTCTGTCTAACACTTGCCATGAAATATCCTAACAATACTCAGGCACTAGTGGTAGCAGAGATATTATCACTTGGGGAGACAACAGAAATGGCCTTATCATTTTGACAATAGCTTTTTTCCCTTATTATCGCTAAGTAACAATATCTCTATTTCACCGCGACTACTGAGCCATTGTTTTTTGATAAATAGGGTCCTTTTTGTGATTTCTTTTTTTCTCCACTTGTATTTTATCCTTTGTATGTGTGCATGTGAACAGACTTTAAAAAAAAAAAAAAAGTTCCATCAAATGGTGCAATATTAAAGATTACATCTCTTAAAAGCCAAAGAAGCTGTCAGAGGGGATATCTGCATAAATATACTGCCTGGTGTCTAAGGGACTTGTGGTGCACCTCATCTCAAAGAAAGTCCATTTTACCTGTGGGGTCTCCACACCTCAGAATATATAAGAGCTGGAGTAGATAAGAGATGTTAGGCCCTATTTGTTGGTAGGACGTCATATTTCATTAGAAAATATCCATAACAAAATCTGTACATTTTGGCATACAGTTCACCATGTCCTCTGTTTCCCATGTAAAGAAAGGCACCGTCTCCTGCAGGTCTGTATCTCAGGACCACTCACATCTCTTGCCAACACCAAGGGTTGCCGTCACCTCACCGTGCTCCCAAAACGTCTCACCTGATGGGACCAGGGCCTGTCGTTCCCCCAGCCCCTTGGTGAGCTGGAAGAGCTGCACGCCCTGAGCAGGAGTTCGGTCTCGTGTGCGTCTCACTCTATTAGCTATGGTGCACGGTGACGTCTGGACGCATTCACACTTGAGTCAGCTGAATATATCTCCTCATTTATTGCCACTTCTCTTTCTGTTCCTTTCTCCTACCCATCCCCATGGTGTCCGAGCACCGCTGTCTACCTGACTTGCCGCAATTGTTACGGATTATCACCCACCTGGGCTATGAGCGTGCTCTGCCATTAACCAGTCATCATCCACCGTGGCTCTGTCTGGCTACTTCTTTCTTCTGATACCATCAGCTGCCACTGTCTGTTCTACGCACAATAGAGAACCTTCCTACCCGAGCCCATTGCTATGGTTACAGGCATCCTGCGGGCGGTGGGATCAACGGGAGCCATAAATGAAGGTAGTACTGCAGCATTTGCATAAAGGCTCCCTACCTGCTGGGGTACGTCCACGTTCTCCAGAACGACTCCCACGAGTTTCTGTCACTGCTGCTGCAAATTTGCATGGATGGACTGGGACATCAGGGCTCAGTTTATACTTCCTTGGCTTGAACTCACAGTGAGAACACTTTTTATAGAGAAGAGAGAGAAAATTTACCTTAGAAGATGACAGTCCTCACCTCCCTTAGATGTAAAATAGTAAAGAAGAAGGACAGTTTTCACTCTCTCCCCACCTTTGCATGCTCTGCTTTGCAGAGAGCCTCAGAGAGCTTGAACCAGCAACACGATGAGCTACCTGTTAGCCCCAAATGCCTGAGCACCAGGGAAGTGAGTCATCTATCATGTGTCTGCTTCATCACTTCCACTGCAGTAGTAAATGATGCGCTCAAAACCCGCCACTAAATGGAGAGAAAATGTGACCAGCCTAACTGCTATCAGAAAGTTAAATGCTTAAAACAATGCCACTGGAGGATCGAAGAGGAAAGAACAGGAGGTAAAGTAGGCTATTTTCCTCATCTGTGTTATTTTTTTCCCCAAACAGAAGAGGCGCATACTGAAATTAACCTCTACCTCTTTGATTTCCCCCCCCCCCTCTTGTGCACACACTCTCTCTTTTAAGGCTTCTATACCGTGATTTGATGCAGAAGGATTTTTCATTAGAAGACGTGAATAAGGCTTTAATACAAATCAGTCCAGAGAGTCTTTTGACAGGATTTTTAAATAGTGCCCCTTGTCTCCCAGATGCAGCCGCATGCTATCTTGTTCCCATGCTGACCTCTCTGTCTTTCCTCATTAAAGAACAAGTCCAGGCTGCCGAGCCCTCTCTCTTTTTGGAGATCTTCACTGCTTTGTCTCACAAGCAGTCACTCCTGCTGCTGACCGACAGCTCCTCACCCCCAGTAATTTCTGCACTGCATTAATTTCTCATTAATCTGCATCATGATTTATGAGTCTGAAATGATGGAAGACTTTTAGAGGAGCGCTTCTCATTTGGCCTGCTGCCTTCTCTCCCCTGCCCCTTCACCCGCCTCCTTCACAAGCAAATGGGCTGCTTCTCCCACGCCGCCTTTCTGCGGAGCACCATCTCTCTGGATGGTCCCGATGGGGACAAAGAGGTTAAGCATGGTGCTTCCTGGCTGCTTTCCTCATAAATGATTTGAGAAGCAGATTGACGCCGGGGAGGAACAGTGCTCACCCTTCCAAAGAGCTTTGGTTGCTCCTCCCAAGGTCCGTGGCCACGCTCTGGCTCTGGCTGCAGATGGATTCAGCAGGCCAGGGGGGCTGAGAGAGCAGAGCTGGGTCACCAGGCCATTGGCACATAAAATGCTGAAGTTCTAGGACACGTTGCTCTAAGGCTGTTTTAGTCCAGCTCAATGGGCAATGGGGAAAAGTGCAGATCTGCAGATTCCCTGTACTTATTTTATGGGATTCTGCTATAGCCATACATCAACGTTACCTTTCCTGCAGCTTTCAGAAGTATGTTGAAAGAGAATGGAGAATTATTCAGCTGTAATATCACTAGGACTTTGGATGTTTCTCCAAACTCTCCAAAGCTCCTGAATTTGTGGAATTTGTGGCTGTAAGAAATGGGATTTGTCCTACTCTTCTGGTTATTGGTGCGCTGCTCTGGTCCTCAGGAGGGTCAGAAAACACAAAGAAGTGGCAAGTGCTTTGTTTAGAAGATAAGAGAGGAAATCATTGAATGCCCTGTGCAGGACTGAATAAACGCAGGGTATAGTTACGGCAGCAGCAGGAAAATGAATAATGTCAGGAGGGACGGAAGAAACTGTGGGTGGAGGCTGATTCCAAAGTCCTTTGTGCTCTGCTCTGCCTCTGGTCCGCTGCTCAGTAAAGTCAATGGAAACATTGCTATCGACTTCCTGGCAGTGCATTCATATTTCAGACAATTAAGCCACGTTAAATTTCGGTCAAAAATACTCCTCACCACACAATAGCCCAGGAATCACAAGCATGATGGTCCCATTGAAAAAAAGGAGAAAAACTACCTGAACTTTTCCATTGCAGGAAGAAGTTTAATTTCAGGTGAGCTTAGGAAAAGAGGCTTCGTCCTGAATCTTTATTGTCCTGGTCTCTTCCCAAATCACAATATTCACAAATTGATGCAGATCTTAGCACACACACAGTGTGTGAAGCTGGTTCTGGCTCTCAGTCTGCCAGGCTGCCAAAGAGATGATTTACAAAAGCAGTGGTGACCAGGACTAGCAATAAAGATTAGTTGCTACTGCATGAATATGTAGATGAATATGTAGATGCTCTGACAGCAAGAGGGGAAAGCTGTTTCTTTGGGGGCTGGAAATAAGAGGGGGAAATTGCCCAGCTTTATAGACATTGTTTTAAAATTGATATTCAAGAGCACAATCTCTGTGCTGTTTGGAAAAGAGGAGAGTGAAGAGGAAAGAACTTTGTGTAAAAATCTTCCTGATTCTACTTCGTTAATCTTTTAAATCTTTTGAATTTGGGTAGCATGGCTCTAAAGGGAAAATCAGAAATTGTTTCTGTGTAAATAGAGCTTTTACACAGAGCACAAAAGCTTGGGGTGGGAAGGGTATAAAAATATTTTAATAGGTAACCTTTTATTCGGCAAAATATGTATTACTTCCTATTATGATAAACAGTTGGCATATTTGAGATGAAAATGGTTATACATATACATTACAATTACATATTCATTTGACTTTATATTACATACACAACTCAATTTGGATAAATGTCTGAAGCCAAAGGAATAAATTAGGATTGGTGCCGAGTGCTTTCTTTGCCCTTCCCCATTGTGTTTGCAAGATTTGCATTTTATAGTTGCACATTAACAAATATGCATATTTCATTATGGTTTTGGATTAAAAGGTTATCATCTCTGTTACCCATTAGTAATAAACAAACACAGGCTTTCCATGTGAATTTATCCCTGGCTCAGCTGTTTGCTGATTAGGTTGTTGTCGCTGGGTTTCCTTGTTTTCTCCTTGCGGAGAATCCCTAAATCTGTTTCTAAAGTGCTATTGTCCTCTGGGGAGGGGTGAATGAGAAAAGGAGCGAAGAAGTGTCAGAGACATCCTCAGGCGGTGAAAAGAAAGAAAGGTAGGGCCAGGACCAGTATGCAGCCAGGTCAGGAACTTAGTTTGGGCCAAACTAAAGTCCAGGCCTTGAGGGGGGAAATAAATAAATAAATAAATAAAATCCTTGGAAAACCTTGCTGAAGGCTGGACAGGGTCAGACATCCTCAGAGACTGTGATGGGCAGGAAGCAATGAGGTGGTCGTCCCAGAGGCCCTTGACAACCTCATCACAGCACCTTAGTTTATCCCATTTAACAAAAAAACACTTATTGATCAGTTCTGTGCAGGTACTCATAGGACGGAGGGAGGAAGGGATCGGGGCTGAAGGAGGTCTGATTGTCAGCCCTTCACCACCTCAAGAAGATGAACCAGTTCCAGTAGCACTCTCAAGGGCTGGTCTTTGGGAAAACCAGTATCTGAGGCGGTCCTGTTGGCAGATGTTTTAGCTGGCTGGGTGGTTTCTGTCTCGCACAAAGTTTAGCAGAAAATGCCATTTCCATGTCTTTAAAGGAAGAAAACAAAATGGCAGACAGGGTGTCTCAGTACCAGCAAAAGGAACTTTCATTTGTTCGCATTGCTGGAAGTCATTTCCCCTAAAACCTGCCCTGACACGGCAAAGAACAGGTGGAGAAAAAGGGGCTGTACCACTTCGAGACACATAGACATTTTGTTTAGCAGTGAGAGAAAGTCTGAAGTAAGTGAGGGTCAGCAATTAGCCCCTTTCTTGCCATCAGATCAGTTCAGAAATAGCTGCTGCCACCTCATCAGTGTCAGAGCAGACAGTTGGAGACAGCCTAAATAGCCCTCCTGAGGCCTGAAACAGCCACGAGGCATTTTAGAAGAGCACAGCCCAGAAGCATCCTGGATGCTCTTCTGCCTAACAGGGCTTGAAGCTACAAATATTCAATAGCTCAGCCCTGACCCCCGTTGGGTCCTTCCTGAATGAGTTCTGTGGTGTAAAGGGGATACAGTTGCCAGTTAATAAACCATCCAGGGATCTTCTGCAGGGGGACAATCTCTCTGGCCCCGTGCTGAGGGATGGGTCACTGTGCAGCCATTTGGCTGATGGACCCAAGACTGTCACTGTCTGAGCTGGGAGTAAACAGCATGGATGCTCGGGGAGATACTTTAAACTAGCTGAATTCTGCACTCAGCATCTGAAAAATGGCAAGGACTGGCTTCCGTGGGCAGCAGGTACAGGAAGCTGCCCTGCCAGGCCAGCGTTGGAGGCAGGCTGTCCCCTCCCAGGAGCAGCTTCTCTGTCTGAACGCCGCTGCTATTTGCCAAGCTGGTACTAGGGCTGGATCCGTGTCTTCACATCACAGAGCTGTGCATGCCCTGGGATTATAGTCTTTGGCTCTAACTCTTCACTTCCTGCAAATAATCCCTATGTGTAAAAGCAAATGGGATTTTAATGGATTTTTATTTTTTACTTTATCATTCTTTTTCCTTGCCTTGCCTTTTTAATACTACTTTGCTAGAGTCAGTGGGTGTGAATGCCTCAAAAGAAGCATTTTGGTTTTATTTTTCCTCTTCTGTAGGCATAAGGAAAGGAAAATGAAAAGGTTCAGTGGCTTTTCAGCAGAAGAAATTAAAATAGAGAATCCGATGGGGCTACCCACACAGCTCCTAGGACCCAACTCTGGGCTCATCTGGTGTGCCCTGCTATTTCAGCCTTGGTGCTTTTTGTTTACTCTCTAAACCTCTCCAATTTTTTGCTGTCCCAGACCTGCTTTCCAGGTGGCACAGCCAGTGTCATCGCCCAGGTCCATCCTGGCTTAGGCCAGGTCTGGACCCCCTTTACCAATCCCTTTCCAGCTGCCCGAACAAGCAGCCCCACGTGCTGCCATTTCTGAGCAGCCAGCCCATGCTGCTCAGATTTCCACCCAGCTCGCTGCACTTCTAACATCTTCCATGTTTTCAATCCCATTCTCTATGGGGAGAAAATGACATCTTTAATATACCCGAGAGCTGGGCAACACCCCTCCTCGTGCATTGTCTATTCATTAAACCCCAGGCTGGCTGTTTGCCCAAAATGCTGATTTTTATTTCCCTGAGGCAGAAACGCTGGATCCATTTTCCTTCCATTCTTCCTGACCCTCCCTGCATCCACCGTGAGGACTTGTTTCTTCCTCCCAGCTCCTCGCCTAGGCGGCAGCTCCAACGTGGGAAAAAGGATGGTGAACGTGCCTGTGCCACCATGGGAGCTGCAGCAGCACGCTCTGCCTTGCCGACCTTTCTCAGAGGTGGTTTTTGATGGGCTGCCTGCTCTTTCAATCCAGCCCCATCGTCCCACCTGGAAGGGGTCGTCTGGTGCTAAGCCAATCGAGCAATGGAGTACTGAAAAGGTCAAGGTGGTAGAAGAGCATATTAATAAAATCTGCCCACTAAAATGGGGCATTGTAATAATTCTAATGCTCAGAACAAAGGTTGCAAAGAGGGTTGGAAATACCACAGTGGGAGATTAGATTGGCCCGCAATTCAAACAGGATAAAGACCTTTTTACCTTCAGCTCTCTGAGTGAGCTTCAAATAACACTGACTGCCACCTGTCAGCACGAAGGAAGGTTTAGGATGGTTTGTGTGAAGTCTGTCACGGGGCCCTCACACCGAGGCCTGCCCATGCACAGATTTCGTAGGTGCAGCCTTAGCAGAGAGATGAGCACTGGAGCAGTCAGTCCTCAGAGTTTCTTTTTTGTTTGTTTGTGTTTTTTTTTCCAACTGCTACACTGCCAACCCATTCGTGATGGTGATGTGGTGCCAGTGATAAGTACACAGCAGTCTCCTAGAAAATGGGCTGAAGGTGGTTATTTGGTTCACCTAGGCCACTAAACAACCATCAGATAACTGTAAATTTGGAGTGGAACTAAATAAGCTATGCATTGCTGCAAGGCTTCATTTCCAGCTACTAATCCTCTTAAATTATTGAGTCACCCTGTAAACTATTAGCTAAGTATTTTGAAGAAGAGTCTCTGCTGGGTGTAGCCTCATGTAACTCTACAGACTTCAGGCGGAATATAACTCAGTACAGAAATAAACTGACGTATTTGCACAGCATACTTAAACTACAAATGTGTGCTTGAAACTTGGAGACCTTGTACAAAACCGTGCTGCAGCACAGCACAGACAGCCATCTTCATGGGACAGAGAAAGCCCAGTGATCTGCTCAGACACTTTCTTTTGGTGTCTGTCCTCTCAAGATATTGCCTCTACTCTACGAACATATAAAGCAGCTCTGATCCATGCTAATAAGAAGCCTTCTGTAGTCATTTTTTTGCTGGAGCTGGCCATTCGAAAAGGATTTCTAGAGCTTTTGCACATGAATACCATCTTGTTGGAGTTGGCCAGATCATCCTCTGAAAGTGATTTCTGTGAACAATTTAGCTCCTTTAGCAGTTTTCTCTTTGCCAGACTATCTGCAAGCAGGTCATGAGTTTTATTAAAGTGTTGATTACTTGCAGTTTCACAACTGTTCAAACTGCAGTCGGTGCAGCCAAATTTAAATGCCGCTGCAGCTACAAATGGCTTGCAATGAATAAGAGCTATTTCTGATTTACTACTCATGCTGAACATGTGGTCATCCATGTTGTGCAGCCTTGTTTCTACTCTTGGGATGTATGGGAGGAACATGCTAAAAGGAAAGAATCTCTTTTTATTAAAAAAATATCTGGAGGCATGTGGAACTTCTCAGCTAATCCATTGTGCGAGAAATAAATAGGAGCTGTTCAAAAAGTCTTCAAGTACACTTCCAGGAGGAATACTCACAGCTACTTAACAGCACTGGTATCTCTGAAGCTCATTTATCCCCACTAATATTCTTGAAATAAACACTCAAGTGTTCATGAATAAATGTACCCTTTCTGACTGATGTGAATTTGTTCATGGCTATACATTATTCCGAATGAATACTGTAATTCACTCTAATTTATATGAGGAAGAGGAAATTGATGGAGGAAATAATGAGATTTGGAGTAATATAAGCACTGTCAGCAGTCTCATGAAAGAGCATTGTAACATCTTCAGGCTGGAAACCATTTTCTGAGGCTGATCTGCTCGTGGCTGGCACAAGGCTGAAGGTACGCACACCGCTGGCTGTGTTTGTCACAAGTGAGGTAGCATCTCATGGCATACATGACTGGGGACACCTCCTTTAGGAGCTGTGGATGCTTATGGGTGGGACAATACCATTTGTTTTTGTGGCCACCAGCAATAAGTCTGTTTTCTGCTTCATTCTCATTCCAGATGAGGGGAAGGGTACCCCACTACTGCAGTATGGCAGAGGAAAATCACCTGATTTCTACTTTTTATAGAAACTGTCACACTTTCTTCTGTCCCTCCATCAGATACTTTGAATAAATCAGATTTTCAAAAGAGCTCAGTGCTTTGATTTAGGAATTATGACAGGAGGGAGATATGAAAGCACCTCAGAAGTGCCAGGTGCCGAATAGCCTAAACCTGACCTTTGGTCAGATTCGCCTACAGCAAAGCTCACCTCTTTTTCCTGCCTGCACCTTCCCTGTGTGGCAAGTAACAGAAAAAGCACTTTCTGTCCAGAACCAGCAATGAAAAAGTGCAAAATATAACAGGCAGAAAGAATTTCTTCATACCAACAAACATTTTCCTGCATGGTAGGAAATGCAGTCAGGCTAGGTAAGATAAAAAAGGAAGGCAAAGAGTGGATAAGCATCGGTCTAATGGTAACAATACAATGTTCTCAGATAATGGAAAGATACGACAGCAAACAGTGAAAGGACGAGCAAGATAGTTCCAAGAAGGTGCAGTAATATGTGGAGGATGATATGTCAGGAAAACATCTATGAAGACAGGAGCTATTTCTGGGCCACATAAAATCAACAGGCTGCTCTGTGACCAGGTCCTTCTTTGGGGACTTCGAAACATTCTGCACTTATTTGCAGTAATTCTGAATGTTTTTCTCCTTGCCTCAATCACAGGAAATCAAGTTTAAAACAGAAACGAGACACGGTTGCCCAGCTTCTCTGCTGCAGCATCCCTTATGCATTAACCCTCGCCCCACTGAACAACATCAGCCATGGCTCTATGTTCAGGCTTCAGCAGAGCTCCAGTGGCACTATCTTGGCACTTTTGTCCAAGGACATTGCCTTTGCCTGGCTAAAGCAACGGCAGAAGTTAAGAGCTCTACTGGGCAGCTCCCCCTAAACGCACAATCAAAGATTTACTAAAATTGGATTCGCCCTTTTTCCCATACATGATTTGTGCCTTCAAGTTACTTCTCACCAGTTTTGGCCTGGGTGTAAAACTTTGCCAGAAACTTCAGACTGTACAAACGTCTATGGGGTGAGACAACAATAGACAGGAAAAGAAGCAGGAGTAAAAAGGGGTTTAAAAGAGTAAAGTGGGTGATCAGTTCCAGCACCCCCTTTGACAAATTGGTCCATCTCTGGGTTTCTGCTGTTCTCTACCATGGCTTTCTGAGCACTGCTAAAGTGGAACTTCAGAAGAAAAGCACAGAACCCTATGACTGCTTGGATTTTTTGCTTTTCTGGGGGGCACAGATTTCTGCCAAGGGTAAAGTTTATTAAGGACGGATTTTCTCTCCCTTTTCTTTTTTTTTTTTTTTTAAGGTATCCAGGCTTTGGGAATAACGTACATGTCCATGTGTGTGTGTATGTAGGATCAGTATTTCAAAAATCATTCTTACACTGGGAAGATGTTTCTTCTCCTTTCCAATCTCCACCACTAAATAAAAACACAAACAAACCAAACCAAATAACAACAACAAGTCTTTCAACTGTAATATGAACTTGTATAAACTGTGATGGAGCAATGCTATAATTTTCCAATTTCTGCTATGCAGGGGGAGATGTGCGGGGATGGAGAGGGAGGGTTGCAATCGCACGCACACATTAAAATGATAAGGCATAGGCCTGGCAGCTAGACATGAAAACTACATGGCAAAGGGGCAGAGAGAAAAGAAAGAAGCAGATGACAACAGGCTCATATCCTGCTTTCTCTGCTTTTTATTTTTGGAGTATGTTGGGATAGTCTTCGATGTTTGCTCTGTTGACACATGTTGGCTGCTCAGGGTAGCTGTAATAGGCCCCTGTGGGAGGTGTGTAATTGAGATATACAGGCATTCTGCATATTAACAGTAGGCGCTTGTCCTGCTTTGAAAAAAAAGGTTGATATAAATCTCTCTCCTTTTGCCCTTCCTTTCCGGTTTCTTGCCTCTGGGCAATCGCATGAAGTGCTTTGCTGGAAGGAGGGTGGAGGTCGGGGCAGGTGGCACAGCTCTGCTGGGGTGAGACGGGCAGACTGCTAAAGGGACAATGCGCTACCAGAGGGGGTTAAAGGAGCAGTAAAGGCACGGGTTGCTGGGATGACACTTCACTGTCCTCTGTCACTTAATGCCACACCTACAGGAATCTTGCAGTTTGCTGGAAGATGACCCCCAAACCTGATACTTTTATCCTTGCCTCTTTTTTACTAGTCTGCTTTTTCTACCAACTAGAGATGTACCATTATTTTTCCCCATCAGCCTGTGACCCACCTCCTTTTTCACCCATTCATTTCTTAACCTGTTGTCCTTTCCTGTTTCCATCTCATCCTTTTCTCCCCAGTCCTTACATCAAAGGGGTTGTCAAGTTTTTCCTGAGCTTTGACCCATTTCTGCTGTCCAGGTTCCCTCAGGTTTGAGCACTTCTACATTTTCTCACCCTTCTGGTCAAGAAAGCCCCATATTAGCAAGCCATTATTGCTGTCACAAACCCAGCTGAGCAGAAGGAGTAGAAAGAAGAGCAGAAAATGCAGAATGGCTGCACGGAGAAAGAGCAGAGAAGAAGGAATATATGCCATGTCTTTGAGTCAGCACTTGGAGTTGAAGCTTGACATTTGGGTGGAGGTTTGGGAAACTTTAGTCAACATCAGCTTATCCGTGGTTTTGTGAAAAGCTGGCTGCTGCCTTGCCAGGACCTGTCTCATATCCAGTCCTCTTTTAGTAATCTTTTGATCCTGGTCTGTGCTTTAAGGCATCACAGCTTGTCTGGGCATAGGTCTTTGCTGAGGATTGGTGTTCTCACACTGGGAGCATTTATCCTGGGGGACCCAGGAGGGCCCCCAGCTCCCTGAGAAACTCAGCTTGCAAATGTATATGGGCAAGGAGGAAACTAGCATTGGATGCCCCAAGAGGTCCCTTGTTCTGGATGAGAGGGAAATGAGAACTGGGAGTGCATGTACCCCAGTGCTCCTACCCTATAACATGAGCACAGCTACTGCTTGTTGTAATAAGATGCAAATATTCAAGCCCCAGCCCTCCAAATTCTCTTTTTGTCTTCTTCCCAAATAACTGTCTTCCAGTTCCCAATTGCTTTTGACATTTCCTTCACCATTTCCATCTTCTCTCAAACCCAGATGAGGGTTTCTTTACACACCATTTTCAAAGCCTCAGGGCCCAAGATGAGCTTAAATCTGTAGCCATATTTTGCTGGTGGATTTGTGTCTTTTTGCCAACTTCCATGTTTCCCTGCATGGTGGCACTAACTCAAACCTCCCTCCAAACACACTCTGTGTTCAGATCTGAGTAAGGAGGTCAAATCAGGATCTAGCTTACAACAGCTACAGCCTTTCCTGAAGACATTCCACAAAATGCCAGTCTGGGTGAAATCCAGATTCAATCATTGCATCTGGATCCCATCTTAAGGGAAAACAAAACAAAACAAAGCAACATCTTTTTTTTTTGTAAAAAAAAATAATAAAATCCATTTCAAGGAATAAAACAACTATGCTTTCCAGGTACTCTAGGACTGTTTCTGCTGGGTGATGCTTCTCTCTGCAGCCTTTCATTTAATATCACAGCCCCTGCTTTCACTCTTTCACCAGCCTGATTCATAACTCTAATCATCTGTGAAAACATGGTGCATGCTTTTATGACCACCTTGTGTTTTCTAAGATCTGCCCAGGGTGCTTAAAAATAGCCCTGGCTCCTTTGTTCAGCCTCGTCTCCCAGCTATAATGAGCACACGAAGAGCAGCTGTGATACTGCAATGACGGTGGGTTCCTCCTGTGGGCTGGATGCTCTCACTTGGCCTCTTCAGTAAACACTCCAGCTTGGCAGGGCTTTTGCCGGGGATGAAAATGAACGAGGAAGATGAGCAGCTTGGTGAGGTCATTTCTGGTTGGTCTCTGCCTGCTGCTACAGCGGCTGCTGCTGCTTTCAACTGAGCCTGACAAAATCCTTTGGCTCCTGTACTCCTTCCTGCTCCTATAATCTGCAAATTAAAATAGGAAGGTGGTGGGAGAGGGGGAGGAAGGACCTTCAGAGCAATCAGAGGAAGCTTTGGACATGCTTCCTCATCCAAGGGACTGAAGGGTGTCCCTTTGCTGTTGGTACTTTATGGCTATCATGACATTTGATGTCCCTCAGAAACCTACAGACGCTTCAAGGCAGGGCTGCTATTTGCTCTGTGGAATTGCGTGCTCTCCCTGGGCATGTAACAAGGCAGCAATATAGTGGAGGTGTTTTAAATGTAGGCTTGTGAGAGAGACTCCCCCCTTGCACCCAGCAAGCTGCCTTCTCCTGGAGCAGAGCCAAACCATCCTTCACATTCACCCCTCTGATGTCTGGACATGTTTTTCTCATGCTCTTTGCAAGACCTCTCTCTCCTCATTTAAAGTCTTGCTTCCCCTTTCCAGATTTCTGAGCAGAGCAGCACCTCCCTGGGCTGCTGAAGCCCCCTGCCCTTGAGCAGATGTCCGCACAGCTTATGGCAGTACCCAGGCATTCACTCAGCTTGCCAGAATCGCAGAGCAAAGGCCTTGAATAGCTTCTTCTAGAGTAATCTCCCTTGGGAGAAAAAGGACTAATTTGTACTTTTACCCTTTATGTCTCCATAGGGTGTGTGATGAACTCAGCTACCAACTTTTTAGCTGCAAAGACTCTCCTGTGAGCCTGGGTGCTGTGAACACTTATATCCCATCATAGTACTGCAACAGGCTCACTGAAAAACTCTGCATTTTGTATCAGCAGCCGCCTGGATCTGCCTTACCACCTGCACCAGCTCTTGGAGAGCAGCTGGCTCTCCCTGCTCTCTGGGGTGAAAGCAACTCCTTGACCATCAAGTGGAAAGAACACAAATTTTATTGAGAGGCTGAGGCTTCCTTCCAAATGCATTGCCTTCTCCGCTTTCCAGTGTCCCTGCCCCCTCAAGGGCTCTCTGTGCTCATCGATAGCTACTTACCAACTTCCTTGGACTCCAACAGCTCCCAGCTCAGCCTCAGATAAGCAGCAGCCTCTTCTGGATTTTGGCCACAGCTTGTGGATTGCCAGAGCAGGTATCCCTCCAGGGCCTCCTTACCTTCTCATCCAAATTAAGCCTAAATGCACTCTAAGTGTCTCCCCTGGGATTCCTGTTCTTCTTAGCTCTCAGTCCTTGCCTCCTTAAAAAGCCTGCCAATGTCTCCAGGCGTCTCCTCACTTTTTGAGCAGCTCTGGCTCTGGGCCATGCTGCAGGCTGGCCTGGCAAACCTTGCAGCAAAGTGGCTGCTTAGGCTTCCGTGTCGATCACAATGAGGAGCCCTGGCCCATTCCCTGCCTCCCCTGCCTCCCTGTCCACCACCTCGTCACTGGGATAGGATGGAGCCTGTCAAAATGCAGGGCTGCAGGGAGCCAAGACCAAGTTGTGGTCCTGGCTTTTGTGCTGCTTATCTCTCTGCCTCAGCTTGTCTTCCCTTCTCACCCCTCTCTCTTCCACGTGTTCTGTCTTCTGCAGCAGCTGATGGGGAATGACAAAGGGCTCCAAACCTGCCAGTAGCTTGAGCAGGGTGGGACTGATCAGTCACTCTCTCGAACACTAAATACACGGGAAACCATGAAATGAAGCTAAGGGGAGCCAGGCTCACAGCAAACAAAAAAAGGGGTACTCTTCATGCAACAGGTTGTTCAGCAGCGAGGGGTCTTTTTAAAGGATTTTGTGCATGCTGTAAGATAGATGAGGTTCAGGGGAGACTGGAAAAGGGCACGAAAGGGAGGTCACAGCTGGCTTAGGGTAACTTGGGTTAAAACAAGGAGGGGGGCAGGACAACTATTAAGGTGAAATGTCTCATTTGCTTATAGTTCCTTAAGCATCTGCTTCTGCCCACTGTTAGAGACCAGAGATTGGCCTGGGGTGCCGAGCCAGCATAGCTACTCATAGGTGTTGCCTCCACACCCCGAAATGCTAAAGATCCTGCTGTTGCTACAGCACATCTTAATGAGAGGCACCTCTGCAAAAGAAACCTGCATTGTAGAGGCTGGGTACAAACTTAGCGTAACAGTCTTTCTACCTGCCCTGGAACAGACCAGGCCTAAACCGACCTGCAGAGTCCCCCCCCCCTCCACATTGTCCCACTCAAATCCCATCACATGGTTTCCAGAAGTGACATGTGCTCAGGCAGCAAAAAGCAGCCAGGGGAGCAGGGGACTTTTCAGCAGTCAAACGGCAACGAGAAGACAATAACAGCAATGCAGCATTTCTTCTAGGACCAAGAACACATTTGCGTGCTAAGAGGAAAAAAACCCTGTAAGTCTAAATGTAGCAGTGCCATCTGCTGACCTATGCAATAACGAGAACGTAAGCCTCGAAGTCAGGACCTGCGGAAGGAGCGTATTCATCCTTCCCTTCAGAGTGAGTATGCAGACCCTAATCCTTGCAAAACACCCCTGGGTTTGGGGTTGCAGCTCCAGGAGCCCTATCGTCGGGGCATAAAAAGAGTCAGATCCCCAGCTGGTGTGAGCTGCAGGGGTCTCCTGGGAGAGCAGGTGATTTGTGCCAGGCAGTGCTGCAGCCCCCCTGAATCTGCAGCAGTGGTTCTGCACGCTGCGGCACTGAAAATATCCCAAGCAGCTCTGAAACCACTAGCTTAAAAATTAAGGGGAGCCTTGTGCTGTTTAGTTTAGACATTGCATTTTTTGTGTGTCCTATTTTGGACAGAGCAAAGGCATTTTTCTTGTCGATGCTGCAGGTCAGCGTTTCAAGACATACCGGCTAGCAAGATGCAGCTTGTGAGCACAGAGCAGCCTTTGACATTGGGTGTCATACAAGAAACGGTTTGGTTTGGGATAGAACTGAAACCTGAAGCATCCCTCTGCCCAGCTTCAAAGGAAGCAAAGAGCCCCCCTTGAGACGGAGAAGACATCTGCTGGCTCATATCTCCTGTCCCATCAAAGGCTGGAGGCAATCCCCAATTGCTCAGGATCTTGCAAATTATTTAACTGGTGCAGAAGCCTAAACCTTTTCTCTCTTCTCCAGTTCTTGAGAAGAACTGGATGGCACCAGATCTTTCCTTGACAATCTTTCACCTGCTTGGAAGATCAACTCCATGATATCTCGCTCTGTTTCTCATAAAAAAAAAATGTTCCCTTTTCAGTTCCCTTTTTTTGGTTGATACCCTCGAGGCAAAGAGCAGGATCTGCCTTCCCTCTCCCAAATACTGCGTGTTTTGTTACTTTGAATTGCTGTCATGGGTAACAGGAGTGGAAGACAGCTGGCTTACTTCAGTTCTATGGCACGCTCGTCATTTTAGGTCCATCAAGAACAAGGAGAGGCAGGTGCAGATTGAACTGACACCTGTCAGTCATGTGCTCTCTCTTTAATGAAACATGCACAGGCTGTCACTGAGTGTACTTTTGTTCTGCTTTATGGGCTCTTTGCTCCAAGAAGCTCTGGCTATGCAGGAGACCTTCTGTAACATGGGAGAGGACCACCACTAGATGTCTGCCTGCGACGCCACAGCAGCAAACAAGTCTGAAAGAGGCTCTTTTTAGGGTTCCCCCAGCCAAACCTCTTGCGCTCCTGGATTCCTATTGATCACCCTGCTGTGTGGGGTCCCCATCCTTTCCTTCTGCCCCTAGGCACAGCACCGTTGGGTGGGATGGGACTTTTTCCAGAGATGGTGGTTTTGTTCCCCTGCCCTCTCTGGCCAAAGGAGTGCCTGACACACCTTCAACCAGCTCTTCATAACAAGCCTTTTATAAATGATCACACAGACACCCACAATAGATTTATTAAGTCATTCCCCTTCCCTACACTAACCATTTAAAAAAAATATCTCTTCAGGGCTGTTCTCTAATCCACTCGAACCAGAGTCTCCACTAGAGGTGATAAAGACATGTTCAACCGCTTGCTCTCACAAAAGAGGCCCACAACCCCTTTGTCAGCCACAGAAAAGAGGAACTTTGGCTCCTGGGGACTGAGGGCTGTAGAGATGGCAGGAGACAGCCTCCCCCCCATGTGCCTTCCTGTAGCGGCGAATGCGGCGCACGCCGCACAGCTGCTTTGATCGAGGCTGTGGATGCTTTCCCTGCTGGAACGGTGGCCCTTCTTCCCAGGAAATGGGAGCAGCGCTGCTGGAGCGGCGGCTTTGATTTTCATTGCCTGTCTGGTTCATTACCGATCGGGTAATGACTGACAATAGGCCAATCAGATCTCCAATATCACTGTGTCAGCTTCATAATTAATACTACTGCAAACTAAGCTTATTGTGATTTAATTAGTGATGCTGTAATAATGCTACCGCCTGGGCTTAAGGTTACTAATTTATATAAATAGCTACATTAATGTTTTGAAGCACCAAGTATTAATTATATCAGTCTCGGTGTTAGACTTTGGTTGGCTAAAGGCAGCTGAAAAACTCAACAACTTTTAGTGCTGGGGGGTGGGAATGTTTTTGATCTTTTGCCTGTTGTTTTTAACTAGGCAAGAGGCAGTCACGGACAAGACTGGAGGGATTTGGATAATATAGGCCAGGGAGCAGTATTTGAGATTCAAATCCCTTTTTGCTTGGATCTGTTATTTTTCTTTTTCTTTTCCACCACTAGCATCTCCCCCTCCCCTTCCTTCTCCTCCCTCCTTCCTCTTAAATATATAAATAAATCTGAGCTGCTTGCATCGACAGTTCCAATTTGCCACAATTGGAAGTTGCACACATGAGAGATCTCTGTGCAGCCAGCTCGCATTTTATTTTCAAATCTAGAATTAAAAGGAAAGAAGGGAGGAAAAAAAGAGGGCCATGGGAGCACAAGGAGGATTTGCATACATCAGAGCTCTACATGAGCTAGGGCCTAAGCTCTTTCTCTGGGCTTGAATAAACTACTAGAGGGAAAAGGGAACAAGAAAAAAGGAAAATTGAGTGACAAAATATCCTGACCCTTTCTCTTCAATTGATAGAGGCTCATCTCTCTGTGATGGGGATGGGGACAGATCCCTGTGTTGGACTAGCAAGAGGTGTCTGAGGTGGGGGAAAGAATAATGTAAACCCACACTGGAGTGGAAATGGGTCTCACGCTGGCATCCACTGGACTTAGCACCAAATGTTAGACCTGTACACACTAAAGGTGGAGGAAGATATGTCAACAGTTGAGATGGATCTAAGTGGGTATTTAAATTGGTATTCTCACCCCAGTCCTCCATTCTTCCCCAAACTCCTTCTTAGACTTGCACACACAGTTCTCATATAGATAACAAACCAAACAACTGTCTTCACATTGGATCAGGGCTGGATGCACCTCCATGAAGGGCTAATGCCACTGCTCTGCACACGAGATGGAGTGGACTGGAGGATGGTACTCCAGACCTCAACCCATTGCCAGATGTCAAAAGATAGATGAGGGAAATACCACTCCATTTTGACTGCTGTGGGAGGTGGGATATTTGTTCAACAAGTCGTGCAGACAGCCCTGGGAAGTTGTGGTCCCATGGTCCTACAGGCTCCTTAGGGCATGCCAAAGTGGGAGCACTCTTCAAAAAGGACTTGAATTTATATAAATAGAAACTACCTCCAAGTTCGTCCTTTTTATGTATTTATTTATTTTTATTTTTTTCCCCAGAGATTTTCCCCACTCTTTCACTGATGCGTGTGCAATTACCAGGATCACAACCAACATTAACCACATGATCCTCTGCAAGGAGATGTGGGGGTTTACCCAAACATGGGCTTCCAGGCTGGCACAGTTGTCTCCAAAGATGGTTACCCTTTCCTCCGTTTTGCAAAAGAAATGACAGAGAAGCTGAAAAATCCAGGAACTGGCAGACAAGTAAAATCTATGGCAAATGCAGCTGCTAAGTAGTCTGAGGTAACTGGAATGAACTGCTCTTCCAATCATACTCCAGCTATGACTGTACTCTAAGAAGCAGAGTCTGTGATAAATATAACTTGGCTGAATGCAAGAATTTAGATCGTGCATTAGATATTGAATTCATTACCTCTACATGTGCCTATATCCAGAGGCTGTATGTGCCCTTATCTCATCTATATCCAAAACGCTCTTAATTTCATTGATGCTGACACTTAACTCTTGAAATACTTCTCCTTTTTGAAGAAGCTCCGCTAGCAAGCCGGGCCATACAGGAGAATCACAAAGATGTGACAGTGTTAGGAATAGGACCCCCTTTGGGGAAAATCAGTTTGCATAAAGTCATGAAATACAGATTTATTCATTTTTAATGTATTTTTCTTGTTTCTTTCTCCTTGCAAAATTCAGGCCAGCTGGTGGGATTGACAGTAATGACTCCCAGTGAGCTGGACTCTAATCAGCTCAGCTGGAATACAGTGAAGGACTTTTGGAAACCTAAGCTACTCCAGCAAAATGGATTTATCTTCTCAATTAGTCACAGATGCTAGTGGGATCCACCAGGTGCGCTACCGAATAGCCCCATGTGGCATAGCTTGTAGAAATCTTCCAATGCTCCAGCCCATTCATAACTTCTGCCTTTGTCTCCAGAAAAATGTAGTTAGAAATGAGGAAAAATCCATATATTTCAAAGTTGTCAGTGAAGTGAGTGATTAGATTTCTTCTTCGCAGTTCATGTTGGTCAGAATTTGAAATCCCCATGTGTGTGAGCAGGTCATCAACCATCTTGGCCAACAAGACCAACTCAGCACTTTGTACTGACCTTCATTATCCAGATTAGAAAGGGAACTAGCACGCCATATGCCAGACATAAAAGTCTCCAGCAATTCTCTTTTCAGCACTACACTCCTGGGTTTGGATCCCAGCCAGTTTGTGCTCTTTGAAACTTATAAATTGCTTTCATCTCCCAGACAAGGTAAAATCAAATTGGTGTAAGAGATGTCTCATTGTTGATGAAGATGCAGAAGCAAAGTTAACTCTAACATGGACTTAGCTCACCGTATAAGAAATATCTTAATACGTTTGGCTGTTTCTTGTGGTTGGCCTTGGAAAAAGAAAATAAAAACCAGTGTTTCTGAAAGCTGCAGTAATATTAAAGGAAACAGTCTGTTCATTCAGACTCTGGGTCTAAGTTCTGCAGCTTTTCCTAGCATGCCTATGAATGGTGAGGTATGAATTGGGACACCCAGAAGTTTATAAATGGTGGTGTTATGCTGAGCTAGGCATTTGTCTTAGAATCCTTTCCTTTTGATATATTTATGGTCACTAATCTCTCTCTGGCTACAATCCCTGCCCAAGCTCTGTTTCAATCCTCTGTCCATACTGGATTAATTTTATCAGGTTTTCCCATCTGTGGCTGTAACGATAATTGGCTGTTACAAGTCTGTCGGCTCTGGAATTCAGCCCTTGAAAGGAGTGTTCCTCACCCACAGACCAGGATGGGTTAGCTGAAAGCACTTGGATTTGCTTTCCTCATTATACTCTAAGTAGACTGAATGGGAATGTTTTCCCCATCCCTAATTTTTGTGATACTGCAGTGTTTACCAGGCTTTCCCTTCTGCTTTTTCCACTCCTTCCTCAAAGTGCTTCTCGGAGCTGTGTTTCCACTTGCACTACAATCTATCTACCGCAAAGGACACCTAGCCAAACTCCTCCATTCCTTTTCCCTTGTCCTGCCTTCTTCCCCTCTTCTCCTTGTGGACCCTCAGTTCTCCTCTAGGTCAGAAACACTTTTATTCAGTACACTTAACCTTGGTGGCTCCAGGTGCCAATGTCATACAGGAGGGCACCCTGTAAAGAGCATTTTTTGTGCCCATGGCGTCCATCCCTATTGCCTTGTGAAAGCTGACGCCTTGTGGAGTGCTTCCTTCTGTAGGGGACTACTCAATGGAGGCACCAGCACTTGTAAACCTTGCCTGATCTTTGTACCATTCAGACTTTCAGCTGCCTGTCAGACTTGATTGAAATTGGCCAACTGGTTCAAAAGTTATTAGAGAGGAACTGACAGACAGAATGATTGCAGAGGAAATCAGGCTAAAAATATTAACTTCCTGAGATAGCAACTTTGTTCTTTCAGAATTATCAGCATAAAATACATGTATACTGCTTAACACAGGCTTCTTCCTACCTTTCCACTGCTGATTTTCTGTCCCTTGTACTGCTGTCTGTCTAGGGGATCAGAGATATGAACCCATCTCTCTTTGCCTAGCTCCAGAAATTCAGCTGGTTTCAGAGAGCAGACGGAGTGATCTGTGTTTTATGTCTGAGAAAGAATGGGAAATGACTGGATTGTCCTAGTGTTTATATCAAGGGCATTTGCTTATATATGCCCTCTGGGGAATGGGAATTCGCATTGCCCAGTGAAACAGAAGAGAAACACTCTTCCCCTAACCCCAATTTACCTTGAGCTTTATTTTCTGTGAGATCCGGAGAGATCCAAAGTGAACCTGGCCCCACTACTGTGGCAGCTGATTTGGAGTAATGACTAACTAGAGATGTTTTGGGGTGCAGCATGAGTTTCACCAAGGGTGAATTAATACACAAAGATGAGGAGCCAAGAGGGCAGGATTCTGTGCCTTACGGCATTTCTTTTGTCCCTGAGCAGCATATTTTAGAGCACAGAGGACACCAGGAGAGGTGGAGATAGGCCATGCATGGCCTGCCTTCCCTCCATCAGCATCAGTCCCAGGTTTCACAGTCCTTTTTCCAAGAACATCTTTCCATTAGATTCACTCTGTGAGCAATAGAAATGTCAGATGTGGGAGAGGATATATGGAGAAGGCATTGGGGCAGGACAGCATAGGGAGGGCAGCAGGGGCAGGAAGAAGAGGGAAGTGGGGGGAACAGAGAGAGAGCAAGTACAGAGAAAGAAATGCTGTAAAAGCAGAAAGTTCCTCTTCGTATTGGCACGGCAATGTTTGCAGCATGGCTTAACATGCCTCCTCCTGTTAAATAAATATTGTGACAGTTCTAATCCTAGTGAGTAGGGACGTAACCAGAACTTGGATTTTCACTGAGGGCAAACAGTAATGGGTACACTTTAAGTATTTCAAATAAGGCTCTAATTTAGATCTACGAAGACAGTGCTGTTTGTTAAATAAATATCAGGCTCATCTGGTACCAGGCCAGTTGTTGTGGTTAAGCAAGATATATCTAGCTAGTGGTTATTTAAAAAGGGGTGATGGGTGAACAAGCCCATGCAGGCTGCAAAATGCTTTCTAATTGGCAGAAAGAGAGAGAGAGTGAGAGAGAGAAAGAGAGAAAGAGAAAGAAAGAGAGATGGGAGGGGGGAAGAGGGGAGGAAGAGAGAGAAGGAAGGAAGGAAGGAAGGAAGGAAGGAAGGAAGGAAGGAAGGAAGGAAGGAAGGAAGGAAGGAAGGAAGGAAGGAAGGAAGGAAGGAAGGAAGGAAGGAAGGAAGGAAGGAAGGAAGGAAGGAAAGGAAGAAAAGGAAAAAGAAAACGAAAACGTACTCTACCTTTTTTATATGCCCTCTCTAGGAACTTTGAAAGCTATCAAAGGAGACAGCTCCAGCCTGGCAAGGGAATTAGATATCATTTAATTGCTAAAAAGAAAATGACAAATGCTGGTTTATAACTAACATGCTACAACCATCTTATGAAATGTTAATTGGAATACCTTACACTTCCCATATACCTTTAATGAATTAATGGGGATGCCACTCTCTATTTATACACCAGTTAAATTCCTCAGCAACTCCATTTACTTCTCATATATGTTATTAAACCTCAGATGGCAGTTACATAATCAATATGGTGTCCTTTAATAAATCTAAATGAAGAAAATCTTGGGAGTCTGTTGGAAAAGCATAGAATAGCTCATAGTTTGTTACCTTATATCAGTTACTATCTCAATACTTTAGATGTTAAGGGGTTTGTTGTCGTTGTTTTGTTTTGTTCTGTTCTTTATTTATTTATTATTATTTTTATTTTTAGTATGAAAAACATATGAAGAGATGAGATCTATTGTAAGGAAATGTCTTAAAAAATCCAAATGCCTTGACTTTATAGAAATATGTATTTCTGTCACATGGCATGTTGTATTACTTCCCAGCTGGATCCAGTTCCATGGGATTTTCATACTGGTGACAGAGCTGGGCAAGTTTGTTATTAATCAGGCTGTGATATTTCTGGGGAGATCTTTGGAGACATCAGTTAGGAGCCTGCTGGAAGGTAACACCAACTATATTGAACGTGTTGCCTCAAAAATAAAATGTTGACTTTAAGATCAATAAAACTATAAGAGACACAGTTCATATATACTACAGGATTAACTGTCCCTGGCTACCTGTATGGAGAAATAGGGGAATTGGGGCTACAAGAAATGGCATGGCCTAACAGCATGAGAATTTGGTCAGACTGTGGAGCTTTTACCCCCTAGGCATAGTATTACGTCCATCAGCAGTTGATGTTGCTTAAGGGCCAAGCAAAACTCTAACATATGTCCCCTTGCAGATGCTCTTTGGCCTGTGTCTAATGAACTGCTGGCCTTTGTCTCGCTTCCAGCACAAAGCTGCCCATTTTTTCAAAGCCAACCGCATTCACACTGCCTGGCAGCATAGCTGAAAGCCTGCAGAGGCCAAGGGCTGAATGGGATACAAAAGGTGAATTTTTCTTACAGCTGAAATAGGCTGTTGATGAGAGAGTCAGGAAACTCTCCTTACCCCTGCACCTTCTCTTCAGAAATGCCTCTCCTTCTAGACTTTCAATTTAACATTTCTGGTGTTTGAAGGAGAGCTAGATGTAGATTTAACCAATACTCCCCTAGCTTCTGGCCCTGTAGAGTTTGAGATCAAGTTCCTGCCTTGCAAGCTAATTCTTGCCACCAGCAGACTGGCCAAATGGTCTACCATGCAGATAGCACAAGTTCATGTCCTGACCATCTTTCTCACTCTGTCCTCACCACCACATTCCATCCTTATAAGTGGCAGAGTATCCTCTCAGCTAGTGAGGATCCTGAGGATACATTTCTTCATTTATCTCCATTTTTCTTTACCATTTTCTGCCCCAGTACCTGTTTTCTATGACTCCTGTCTTTTTGAGGAAGATTGGCTTTTAGCTTGAAAGCTTCTGTTTCTGACTCTCATAGCTTATAAACAGACTAGCACCTCTGCTGGGGATGGATGATCTTCAGTTTGTTTTCAACCTTTGTGAGCCTTCCCATAAATGAGGGCAAAGCCTTTCTTATACCTCTGTATCCTCTCTCCCCTTCTTCGACAAAGGATGAGAGTTAAACCTGCATCTGCTAAACTGACCAGCAGCACATGTTGAAAAATAAATGCCCTGATCCTTGGCAGGTAATGAAGAAATAGATAATGATGCAAATAATTCTCCCATGGTTATCGCTGGGAGTTTGTTTCCATCCATCTCCAGCTTGTCATGTTACCATTAGTGCTGCTCATAATACAGATGTTAACAAGGGCAAAAGGGTGATCCACGGGTCTCCTGTAGTTACCTGCAATGCTGTCAGCCTGTGAGTTAGCTGTCAGCTGGAGTTTACTCCAGGGATAGTGACCAGTTTGACATACGGTCGGAAGGAGAAGAAAAGTGTGAGGAAGGAAGCAAGTGAGAATTTACCCTGCCTGGACCAAGGCATTTTTGTTTTCTTTTGTGTTTGTCTGTCACGTACCTGCTCCATTGCAGGGTTCATGCTGGATGCATCAGACTCCAGTTCAGTTAAATGGTGCTGAGAGCCAAATTTTATCAAGCAGATTGGGATGGGGGACAGTGCAAGATGGTTTCTAAATCCTAAGGTGATTTTGCACTGCAAAGGTTGAGTTTTCCCATCTGCAGACCCATTTAGCTCTTTTAGGATATGTGAGGTATATAGCACTGATGGAAAAGTTGTCCCCAAACCCCAAGTTGTCCCCCAAACACAGTCCCCAGTTAGAGGTATAAAGGCATAGCACATAGCAATCGTGGGCATTTTCAGTGACACCTCTACGAGAAAGTGACCCAGCACAGTCTGATGGTACCAATGTCTCCAGGTTTCCCTGAGTCTGCCAAAGCTCAGTCCCACTTAGACCCTTCTCCACAGCATGGAGCATTATGAAAGTGTTGTCATGTCCTGGGGGTGCAACACAAAGCAACCTCTCTTCTGTTTGGCTCCTCAGCATGTACAGCATCTGTCTTGCAGCTCTGGACTATCTGAACACCTGGGACATGGCTCTTCTGGTCAGAAGGGTTGACTTTATCTCAAAATACCCCCTTATGAAGTCTTTCATCTGGGGTTGGAACTGAAAAACAGATGACTGAGACATAGCCTAGAATTTCCCCAAAGTGTTTGCATCCTGCCTTTTTGTTCTACAAGCTGAAAAGGAAGCCTAGGTTTTTGTTTTGAATGCATTATGCTGTAGTCAATTTTATTTTTGTCTTACCTCTGTCAACAAAGCTTAGCACAAGTGATCCCCGTTCCCTGCTGGAAATGACAGGAAGGGAAACGGGTGTGGGAACACACAGTGATACGGACATAATGGAGCAGAGAATGGTGCTGAGTGAGAAATTTCACTTTTCACTGTGGGGAGAGGGGAGGAGGGGAATGTAGCTCCACAAGCAGAGGATGTGCCTGTTTTCACTATATGCAAATACATGACATGCTTTTGGCGAGAGGAAAACTAAACATTTTCCCGAAGTTTGGATTACACCAGAAGCATAAATTACACTTCTCCAGAAATGTGCGCCCTGATGTTGCTCTACACAACGCAGATACTCCTTTGGTAACCATTTATTGTGCTAGACCTTTTTGCATTAAAATCCTGGCAGAGGTCACAGGCGAAAATGAATCTGCTTGACTTGCCATAGTCATTAGTCCATACCAATTCTGGCTGAGACTACAAGTGAAAATGAATCTACAGTTGTCCTGATCATCATTTCTCCATACCAGCAAACTGTTATGCCATTTGGAGCAATTTATTGTGATTGGTATCCACCGCTTCAGAACTACTCAGGAGAGGAGCAGTGAGGGATGATGTGGATCATGATTATGATGGCCTTGGTTATGCTGATATATACACGTGCTCTTGAAGCAGGACACAACCACAGGTGGCTCCAAAAAAAGAGAAAAAGTGGCCAGAACAGAGTGGAGGTTTAGCAGCAGCGACATGAAAAGAACAAAATGTGGTTGCAGAAGGTTCTGGGTGCATGAGAGAGCTGTGAATGGTCAGCACATTGGGAAAAAAAGCATGCAAGGTTTCTGGTTTTGCTGTGCATGCTTTGGGGCTGCACATTCTTTGATTTTAATGAGCCTCTTACCCCCCTGCTGAACAGTCACCTTATGTCACCTGAAACTGTCCTGTGCAGTGCCGGTTTTCATACATGCAGAGCACTGAAGCAGCACATCCGCAGTGAGGCAGAGTCCTGAATCATATGGCCTGGCTGCAGGATGCCCTTTTGCAAATGGCAGAGGAAATCAGCCCTCGAAAACACCCCCCTTCCAAGCCTGCTGTTCATTTGGCTACAACGGTTGCCATTGCTTGGCTGTAGATTACAGGTTCAGCAGCATGCTAAACAGCCAACATTATGTTTCTGCCAAGGAACAAGGCTCCCGACTACTGAAAACTCCCAGGGGCCCACTGGAACTGTTGCTAAGCACAAGGGAAACCTGGTTAGCAAAGTCAACTCCACGCTTTTCCAAGTGTGCCTCAAATTTTCTGCTCCACCAGTCCCTCTGCTTTTGGACACCGTCCTCGTGCTGCAGAAGGCGCTTTCTAACAGGCGCAAGGATGCCAGGCCAAGTCTATCTCAGCAAACAATGGCCTTTATCAAGTGCGGCTGCTGTGGGATGCTGCTCGAGCACATCTCTGCGATGATTTTAAGAAACTGGGTCAAAGTTTCTCTTCCTCCTGCCATCAGCCAGTTCGAGATCTGGTATATACTTGAATCGCATTAGATGCGTAGCCAGATGGATAGTATTCCCTGCTGATATAAGAACCCAGATATGTGGTGTATAAGGTCTCCGTTTCTGCCAAACCAAACCAGAACTTTTTGAGGAAAGACATGTCCTAGTCAAAAAAAAGGCTGGCATCTGTGTTGAAGTTCTGCATGATTTTTGCAATATCACACAGTGCAGAAGGGGCAAGAAAAGCAGCCTCCAAAGGGATAGCTGGGCATAAACCTGTCAGGAAAATTAAAGGGCTGTAGACCCCTGCGTCAATACATAAGCCATGAGAGCTGCATTATGGAAGGCCCTTAAATAATGGCATCCTTTTTCTTTCTGGGCTGCATATGGCCTTGCTTTATTTAAACTATTATATATATGGATGTGTTGTTTAAGAAACAGGATTTATGGAAGAAAACTGGCAGTGTTTTGAGCCTTGCTTTCCAGGCAATGTTCTGGGTTTCCTTAATCACTGAGTGCTGATGTGGCTGTCCATAAAAGAGAGGGGTTGTTTCTGTTTTAGCTTTGTTGCTGAAAAGCTAACAAAAAATGTTCAGGCTGCAATCCAAGGCCTTAGCAAACTCTCTTTCAGACAGAAATACGTTCTGAGTTACACTGTCCCTTGAGTGTCTTTGGTGACATCTCTGGAAGATAAGAAATCCTCAGAGAGTAGCAGAATCATGATCACTGTTAATTAAAGCTCATCGGAAGAAAGTCTTGATTTTCTAGAGGAAAGTCTTGAATATTTTCCAGGTGAATGTGACCAGGAGCAGTTTCAACTTGATTTTCATGCAAACTTAACTGGAAATGATTACAGCCAAATAATAGCATTAAAGTGGAAGGAAATTACTGCATTGATTGCTTGACCTGAAGAACAATAATGGTCCTCGTCTATTACAACTGATTTTCCATAACATTAGTGTTACACAGAAAAGTTCAGATCAAATCCAGGAAGCTGAAAGACTACGAATTAGCACACTACCATGGTGCAGGCTCCAGAAGAACAAGAAGAACCCATATGAGCAACAATGATCATGTCTTTGCAAGAGGCAGAAATGTTATCTACATCCCCCAAATATGTGTGTGTTCAGTGGTGAGACTTCCAGTCCAGTTCCTGGGACAGGAGTGAGGAACGGGTCTCCCACAAGGAAGCCAGACTCCAGCTGGGAAAGATGCTGCAGGAAACAATCAAAATCATTTTTCCATCCCTCCAGAAAATGAACAATAATCCCCTTAAGTTTTGTTCCTGGAAACAAGTTGATTTAGAGGGAATTGCTTTTTGTAGGTATTGGTCTGTGCAAGCTGTGGGCTCGTGGCTTAGTGGAAAACCCCCTGTGACCTATCCCATGGCATTGTTCTTAGATTTGTCTAGATCCATTTTCAGGGAAACATGCCCCAACTGGAATAGACCTGAAGGAAAGTAGGAGTGAGAGAATTCAGCTCCCAGCTGAAAAGTGATTATTGCCATCTATTTTCCCATATTCTTCAGTGAGTGCTGGTGGGAGTAGCATCCCGGTAGCTGGCACAGAGATACAAGGCTTCATTCCCTGCCTTCCTCAACGCTCGCCTTGTTTTTCCCTTCTGCCTCTTGTATCCTCAGAGGAAATTGTGTAAAGGGCCAGTTTTAGCTTTGTAGCTGCCTAGAAATCACTACTAAGCAACAGCACTGCTCATTTGTATGAATGAAATGTAGGAAAGTGTTGGTCACATCCCAAAGTCTAAGCAGGACTGCTCAATGCCCTGAAGGGAGACAAATTGTTGATTAAAATCCAGTTCCTGTTTGGCAGGCAGGAGCTACAAACACGATGATAAGGACAACTCCTGGGTGGTAGTCTCAGCCAAGGGAAGAATACTCCAAAAGAATGTTGTTTGTTTGTTGTGTTATTTTTTGTATCCCTAGAAAAGATATTGGCAGGCCACTGGCAGGATAGCTTTGTAGGCTCTGTTGAATGTAAAGCCTTTACCTTGGAGAGACCTGCCCCATCATGAAGGCAAGATTCAGTCCAGTACCAGTGTGAGACCAGTAGCTGGACTGGGCTCCTTGGGAGACCAGGTCAGAGCAGAGACCAGCCTCCCAGTTCGGTTTCCCAGCTTCTTTCCCTGCTTAGATGTTCATCTTCAATTCATTATCTATAATGTTCCTTATCTAATGAGGAGTTAGAGGATAAATACATTGAAGACGTCCATCAGTGCTGAGTAATCTGAGCATGTAGGCTGCAGATGCCCCACAGTCCTGATGGAGCATGCATTTCCAGGGAGTTAGCCTCCAGCTAACATCCATGGGCTGTGCCTCTGTCTGTAGGTTTGTACATCTGCTGGGAATCAGAGGGGAATTGCTAGAAATCTGAAGGGCTTGAAGGGGCTCTTAGGTACACAGGTTTCCAGTCCTGCATGCACTCTGCCCCTATCCTCGCTTGGGAAGGTATTGGGGACAGGCCTCTGATGCTCAGAAGCTGTTCGCGATGTGGTGCCTTGCTCCTTATTCCCTCGTTTGCAGCAAAGAAAGGTTGGGCGTTCATAGCGGTGCTGGCATGCAGATCTTGGAGAAATCATTAATAACAGGTGCCCGAACTTAGGATAAATATTTTTTTACTGTTACTGTGGGTTTTCTACCTCCATTTTTAAAGCCCTTGGCTGTAGTGCTGTGCACACCAGCAGATTGCGGGGGTGGGCCCCGACAGCTGGCGTGCTTCAGATCTCATGTGGCAACTGCACGCCTCGAGTCCCCGCGTGCCATGCAGCCACCCTCCTTCCTCATCTCCCTGCTGCCGACTCTTACTCGAGCTGTTATTTGTGTCTTCAGCACACAGCTGGTCGGCTTCGAACAGAGGGGTGGGAGGGGAGGATGGCAGGGGTAGCGTAGCCGCAGAGCTGGCAGTCCATCACTCCTCCAGGATGCATGGCCCACGTGAAAACAGGGAAATTAATAATGTGTACAGTGCTGAGAGCTGATCCTTTGTATCTGGGTGCTGTTCATCACAGGAAGCATCTTCTCCTCGGCTTCTCATGGGGTGCTAGTTGCACAAAGCCTGCAGTCAAGAGATTTTATTCGCGTGCCACGCCAGCATGACAAGGGCACATGCATCAGGATGCAAGCAACTGGTTTGCAGGTCCCTAGGGAGAACACGTGCGATTTCGGAAACTGACTGGTGCTTTTGTCAGACAAATGCAGCACATGGTGGGCGGGGATATCTTGAATCTGCAGCAGTGGATTGACTGACCCACGTCTGTGCCTCTTCCATCCAGCTCCTTGAGAATGCTTGCATGAAGGCTGCAGCAACAAGAAATTACATCTAAATGTGGGTACCCAGTATCCTCTTCTCATGTCTGAACAGGTTCAGCTTTTGGAAAAGGAAGTTTTGTTTCTACAGATGAAATAAATATCATGAAACTTCATTGACCAGTAGCACATTGTGAATAACGAGACAGCCGTATCCTCAGGATAGCCTATAAGCCAAAATATGTTTCCATAAAATGCTTATCCTTTACAATTAAAGCACAAAATGGTACAAGCCAAATGACTATCCACGAACAGTTTGTGAATACACACACACACATACACAAATGCTTAACGACTTGTTACTGAAGGAAGTAGAAAACAGAAGAAACAAGAAAACACCCCAGAAAATAGTTAAAATCAATTCTGTTTGTTCTCTTTCAAGTTTCCTCATGATTACCCCTTTATAGTACCCTCACACTATTGTGCTGAGCTCCCAGGAACCCTGGCTGATCCTGGTGTGCCACCACCTCCGTCTCTCAGAAGCACCATGAAGATGCTGCATGTGTGGGGTCCTGAGCTCCTGCCCTCAAATCCCAGGGAGAAACCTGTTGGTGGGGGGCATGCATCACACAGCTGCTTGAGGGACAGCTGGATACCATGCCAGAGCACATAAACAGCAATTCATGAGTCAACAAGGATGTTCTCCAAGCCTATAAAAGCCTGAAGTGCTCTCAGTATCATCCCCATTGCAGCTGGAGAGGCTCTTGACCCGGGCAAGACCTTCGGTGTGGAATGGAAGAGAAAGGCAGAAATTTCAGCCCTCTCCCGCAGTGACAGATCTGGGAGAAAGAAACCGCTGGGAGAGAAAGAGGGGAGCAAGGGAGAAAGAAAAAGCAAAAGGGTAGAAGTGGAAGGGAAGCAGCCTCAGACAGCTTCTTTAACGGGACCGAGCACTAATAATGCTAACCACCGTGCTGCTGCGAGAGGCTGCTAGCTAACAGCCACTCATGGCTGTGAATTTGAAATCAGCTGATAAGCACTGCCCATAACGCGCTTGGCAAGCACGCCCACCAGTCGTGGTGCTGGAACCCTCCCCCCAAGACCAAGGAGTAACGCTATAACAGAGCGTGAATCCTCTCTCTTCTTTGAGCAGCTTCCACCCAGGCAAACACCACCCATCACTCTATGTCTCTGTACCACTCTTGAGACCTTGTTAGCATAAGCAGATCTTGTCCACTTCAAGCCGTTTTTCCAGGCCACAAGACCGTGAGAGGGAAAAAAGGAAAAAAAAAAAAAAAAAAGCAAGAATCTGGGAAAAAATTCCATCGTCTGCATCATCCTTATGTAATAGCTGCTTGCAAAGACAGGTAACAGGTCCGTCCTCCACTCCCCGCCCCGGGTGGGCAGGAGATTGATGGCTGTGTTTTAGTTTGCTGCTCCTTCTGCACTCCCACGCACACCTCAGTAACTCTCCTTATTTTTATACTAAAATGCTGGCAAATACATAAATATCCCCCGTCACCAGGAAGCCGTGTCCATTCGGCTCTGCCTGCGGACGCCGCTCTCCCCTCCTGGCCCACTGCAGTGCATCGCTTCCTCGGGCCCGCGGGGAGGAGCCGGCACTCGCCACTCATAAATTCCCGTCATGTCAGGCAAATGCTTTCACATCATTCAAAAGGGAAATCTGCTTCCCCGAAATAAATAACGGGATGTAAAGAGAGTCCGTGGGTGAGACAATGGGGAGACTTGTAAATCGTTATGCATGGAAAATCAGGCTGGAGGACTGGAGACACTGGCTCTGTTCCTAAAAGATGCAATGTGGAGAAGTTTGTGCATGTGAGAAGAGCATCTCTCTGGGTGCCTTTTCCATTCTCAGCAGATAAAATCTTTACTGAAAATGTATGTGGGGCCAGTGAGAAGGCTGATGGTGTAAAACAGAAGATTCAGTGCAAGGTGGGGAATGGAGACCCTTTGGTGGGACATGGAGGGAGAGCTGGCATGAATGGCTGCATCCTGCGGTGCCAAGTTTGGTATATGGGATGGCAAGTGTGTGACTGATGTTGTCAGGAGAAGGAAAGAAGTCATTGGAGGGTCATACCTTGAAAAAACAAAGTCACTTTGCTCATCACTATAGCTAGTACTTCTCCCATATTTCATCATACCTTTCTCACCATCCTTCTTGCTGCTTCATACTTTCCTACCCTTCTCTCTTCACCCCACCCATCACCTCTAGCCCTCTTTAGCTAGAGGAGGTGTCAGAAGCATTAAAAGTATGCCCGTTTTCTCACCGTGCGGGGAGACACTGGCCAGCCACACAGGTTTGACCTGACACGGTGGCATCTGCACAACGAAGATTGCAGAAAACCCAGTCACTGAAAGGGAGAGGAGGGATAGGAAGGTGGCTGGCAGGCTCCAGAGGGAACTGGGCTGGCCATCTGCGCTTGATAGTGTGTAGCAATGAGAACTGGGAGCTCTGCAAGCCTCAGCCAAATCTAGTTATTTTTTACAAGAGCGGATAAAAGCCTTATAAGGTGGGATGGGCATTTCTCTGTGAAGAGGCCTTGAATCCACTTCCATTCTTTCTTTCTCCCTCCTCTTCTATTGCCGCAGTTAAAAGAGGGCCCTGGATAGAAAGCCATGTGTTACAAAGCAACCTCTGTGTATTGCCTAAAGCAATCAGCCAGCAGCTTCCTTTTGTGAGGAGGAAAGTGGGCTTTTTCTTTATTTCCCACATGTAATCATCCCTTTCAATCCCTTCTTTTCCATTTCGAGCTGTCCCCTTCCTTGCCTCCCAAAGCAGTGTGTGCATCACAGAAACCACAAGAAATGGAGAGGGGAGAGTGAAAGTCCTGGATTCCCATCGAGGACCAGGGGAGTGGGGTGGCTGGGCCAGCATGCTCCACTTCATGGGGTTTTACACTGAGGGAGTTAAGGTCCAAACTCAAGTACCCCTTTGCTTTAGCAGGAAAAAATGTTCTTGGGAAAAACACATCTGTCTGAGCTCCCTTTTCTCAGTGGCTGTGTTGGAGGGAGCTTAAGCATGCCTTATCCACACTCTCCATAGTGAGCCAGTGGAGGGACAAGAAACAAAACCCAGGAAATCTGCTCTTTCTCATCTTAATAGTAGCACTTACTGCCTTGCTTGGGGATGTCCTTGTTCAGTCCCCCTGTGGGGCAGTCAGGAAGAAATGCATTTGTTATGTTTAGAGCCTCTTTGTCTTGAGCAGGGAATTAGGGAGAGGTACATCCACTGAGCAGTGTTTCTGTCAGGGTGAGCTGCGAGCATGCTATTTCTCTGTTTGCTTTTGTGTTGGGACTTGGGGGTGGGGAACCGTGCAGAAGGAGAGGAAAATGTTTTATTTTTTCCAGTAAGCTTGGGGAGTGCCGTGGGAAAAGGCCCATTCTCTCCTTCATTGAGAAGTTTGGTCATGGAGGGCTGGCTGCCCTTGTTTCCTAAATGTATATGGTGCCCTCAGGGAATGTCTGGTTTTGATTAGATAGTGTCTAGTGGAGAGTTCTTGATTCTGGGCTCTACACTGTGAAAGGAGAGTGTGTGACTCTTTCCCTCCCCCGTGAACCGTGAATGAATAGCACCTCTGCCCAGGCATGAGAGAGGGGCCCTCAGGCCAGCTGGGGATGTGCATTTATTATAAAGCAATGAAGTAGCAAAGATACCAGAAGACAAAAAGGATTTCTCAGTTTGGCTTTGCTCTTTTAATTCTGCCAACTGCCTACCTTAAAATGGAGGAATATTGCATGCCTATGGGAAGGCTCCTAGAGTAGCAGGTTCTCTAGGAAGAGAGACTCTCTGGAGACAATATTGTGAATTAGGGGTTAGTTGGGGATTGCAGGACCCCAATGGGGTCCCACATTTCTTATTCTCATATATGGCCTAATCTCAGGTGCAGGGGGGAGCTGCTATTTTGAGCCTGGGGATTCTGCAACAGCAGCAAGGAAAAATCACCAGGAGGGATGCGAGCTTCTGCTTCACTCGAGCCACTTGCAAAGCTCGAAGGGCCAAGCCCCTGGGCTGGCAGATGATCTCCCTAAGAGTCGTCATTGGAAACTCTGTTTTGTACTGGGGAAAATTGAGCCCTGCCTTTCCCATGCCTAATGCCATCAATAGAGGTTTTGCAGTCTGGAAAATAGCAGGATCCCTTGCCTTTGCACTCTGTGGAGCCGAGGTAATAAGTAAATACTTTTTTTTTTTTTTTCTGGGAATAGGGAGAACAGGAATTAGAAATAAGCAGCCATTGGCATGTGCAGCTAGAAGCCATTATTAACCGAGTCTTATTATTTAATTAAGATGATGTTTCAGTAGTGCTTTAGCTACATGTTGATAAACAAGCCTGAGTTTGTAGACCTACAGATACAGTTTTAACATTGTCACTTTTCATTCAAGGAGTTCAAGCCTGCAAGGAAGGTGAGGGGATGAAGGACAAAGGCCCTCTCCTGTACACATACTCTCCTATACTTCTGAGGGAAGCAAAGATTTCCTCTGTATGGCTTTGTATCCGTGTGGGTTCCCATCAGACGCATTCACCTTGAGGAGTTTTGGTGCAGAGTAGCAGTGACACTCATTAGCCAAGCGGGCAGTCAAGGAGTTATCCCTCCAGGGACGCCCCGAGGGAGGACAGACTCTCTCTAAAGCGAAGCTCTCCTCTTTTTAAGGATTTTTGCAAGTGCTAGTTAAATACCTGAAGGTCTGGCTGACTCTTCTGGATAGAGACTGCAGAGCAAGATACTGCAGCTGAAGCACTGTTAATTAGGAAAAAACTAATTGTTTGTTGCTCTGACGACTGTCATGATGACTATGCAAATACATTTTTCCTTCCCTCTCCCCAGGTTCTGTGCCCTTTGATAGTCTCCAGGGACTTTCCTTATTTAAGTTCAGATGCTATTCATTTGCATGAGTCACAGCACTGGATGACAAGGTGAGAGAAAAATAGTGTGAGAGCACAACCTGCCAGGCAAAAGAGGAGGCCTCAGTCCTCTGAAAGACGCTTGTTTCCGAACCACTCACCAAGACCCTTCTTAAGAGATATAGCTCAGATGAGATGCTGCCCAGTAATTTCCCTTGACGTGTCTCTGAGGCTGCTGTGAGACGCATGAGTGGGTTTCCCATAGAGGTGCAGTCATCTGCCACCAGATTTAAAGTTTTCCCCTGTGAATGCTGCAGGCTCTGTGGACCAAGTGCTGCCCAAGTTTTCCAGGACAGGAACACGGGGCAACCAGAGGAGGTAAGCACTCAGCAGGCACTGAGTGAACCCAAGGGTGTTCTTCCACCCCAGTGTGTGGGTAAACCGTGGAAATACTCCTAACAGGAAATTCTGGTACTTAAAGTTTGTCTAGGTTAGGGGAGAGAATGAGCATGTTCATGGAAAGAGCCCACATCAACACATGGCATCTCCAGCTCAATGTGTCCCTGAACAATGGAGAGCTGAAAGATGGGAGCATACTCGGACAGATATCACTGTATCCATGCTCATCTCCTGTATCCATCTCTGCTCGTGGCCAGAGACCGGGGTATAATCTGCCTCTCACCCAGACAGGCTGTTGGACTAGATGAACCTGCGTCCTTGTTCCTAGGTGCTCGTCTCTTCAGTCAAGAACTGGACACTCACAAAACTTTTGTAAATAGTGAGGAACTATTTGTGTCCTTTTTTTTTTTTTTTTGCACCAATGGTTTCCTTTTCTCCTTGAGAGCAAAAGGTACCTGCGTCATACACAGCAGCTTTGGTTGGCTGTGTGCAAGACATAACTAGAGAGGAGAGGGCAAAATGTCCTCTGTGCTGATGGCATCTTGGCATAGAGCACGATCCAGACTCTGCAGAACCAGCAGGCTTTAATTTAACAGAGATGTCCAGCTCTGTTTCTGGTTATAAAGGGCTAAATCTTGCTACATATCAAGTGCTCTCCATTCTCCTTGAAGGCTGGGAATGGTGAACAAGCCCAGCACCAGCAAGAATTGCTCAGCACTTGCAGGAAAGGGTGTGAAGCTGAAAATGCGTGAAGCTGAAAACGTCTGAAGCCTGGGCTAGTTACCCCTGGGGATCTTCTGCCTGCTGCAAGAAATCTGAATTTTGAGTCTTGTGGATGGACAGAAGAGTTTGCAAACATCCAGAGCCTTTATGTGATAAATATTACCTCAAATTAGTTGGCCAGATTAAAGAAGACGTAGACAGATAGCTGATATTACCTCTAAATGTAGCAGGCAGAGCTGGAATCATTAAAATAAATGTCCTCCCAAGATTCTAGCTTTATTTATTATTATCATTATCAGTATTATTACAGTGTCTAAATGTATCCCAGGCTCCAGGGTACCACAGAGAATGATAACCCTGCCAAAATGGCCATCCATACTGCTGGCTGGAAACAGATAGGGCGGAGAGAGGCTGCAGAAAGAGCAGGCTGCAAGAGGTCCCCTAACACCAGTGCTAAAATAAGTGCCGCCGAGCCCAGGTGGAAATGAGTCACGGGCTGTACCTGCCAGCAGCCAGGGCACACTTCCATGGGAACTGCAGTGCTCTTCACTTCAGGAGGATGTCCTGGTGCCCACTGGTTTCTGCCAATATGTGAAACCTTTTAATAAAGGGAAGAAGGAGAAGCTGTGTAGCCCGGCATGCCTCGGTGCACACACAAGCTGGGCATAAAGACATCAAAAAGCAGCCTCCAAGTTAGAGATTTGCCCACTCTTGCTCTCTACGGGGCTTTGCCTCCTGCCAGAGCATTAACACAAAATTAAAGGGGAAGGGATAGTGTGGGGAGAGTCACATCTCGCATCGGTCTTCTCCATGGCAAACTGAGAGGCAGGTGCTAGAGAAAAAGGTGCTTTCCAATGTAGTTATAATAATGTTGTGTCAATCAACAAAGTGCTAAGCCGTATATAATGACTGTCATATGAAAAACATGTAGCCTTTAGAATGTGTACTTGTGTACCTACTTGACAATATGCATTTCTATTGATCTGTATACATAATTATGTTAGTCTTAAACCCTTAAACATATGCCTGAAATCTTATTAAGACAAAGAAACTGACTTGAAAACTGAGCTAATTCAACCTGGAACCTGTGGAGAGGAAAAGAACAGAGTCTCTCCCCCCCCCCCCCCCCCCCCCCCGTCCCTTTAATTGTGCTTGGAAGATCAACAAATCACCAAAATACTAAAGAGCTAGCTAGAAAAATGTAGCAAAATGGGAAGACCTCTTTTAAACCAGATTATTTGTTCACTCTTTTCCAGGAAGAATTGGCTGATACTAAAGCGCATCTGATGGTGTTTGGAAAATTCTGCAAAGCTTTCTCTTTAAGTATCTTCTGGATCATCTGTCTTTTATAGTGCTCCTGCTTTATAAATAGGACTGTCACAATTACAGGGCTGGCTGCAGGTTTCCCCAGGGTCTTTCCAATCAGACCCTTCCCAGCACACCCTGGACACATTTCTCCCTCTCCCTGAGGTGGCTCTATGTGGTTTTATCTCACTCTTTCCTAAAGTGCCCTCTAATTTGCCATACTTGCCCATTTAGCATGTTCATTTTAGCATAGGAATGAGGCATTGCATTAGGAGGCTGAATGAATTAGAAGATGTAAATATGTGTTCATCAAGCCTAGACTCGGGCCATCCCCATCAGTTTCTTGGACATGCTGAGCTGAGGTGCTGTCTTCCAAAGGCTTGGTTTTTTCTGTCTTTCTTAACCACCTTTTATACCTCCCCCTCAATATGATGGTCTTTAAAAATAGCTACCACCTCTGGCCCTAGTTGCTGCTGGGTCCAGGCTTCTGGCAAGCTGAGCAGGGCTGAGCATGGTGAACGGCTCCTTCATCATCTCTTGAACGTCTGCAGAGCAATGTCTTTGGGGGCTCACGTCGTGCTCACTACATGCAATTCCAAACAGTCCTTACTGAGCAGTGTATGCATACAGCCAATATTACAGACACAGTCAGCTTGAACACATCTTGATTTCCTCCCCACCTGCCACGGAATTCTGAGCAGTGATAAGTTTCAGTGAAATTCAGGAGGGATTTCGACCGAAATTTGTGTTTCTCCAACAGGTATTTCAAAGAAAATTGATGGGAGTTTTTCCTTTTTAGCCACTGGCCTTTTTTGCAGGTGCCAGTGAGTTCATTACTAATTTAAATGTTGTTCACCCAGCTTGCAAGAGAGTTAAATATTGAACACCTCTCCCAGGCCTTCCAATGCTGAATCACGTTTCCTGCTTCTCCACCTATGGCTTCAGGCTGTCCAGGAAGTACCTTCATAAAGGACTGTTAATTATCCATTTTTCTGGTGTTTACAACAGGTTTAAAATGGTCTCAGAGCTTGATCCAAGATAGCCATGAACACAATGGGCTTTGAATTAATGTGCTTCTGATGAAGGTGCAGCTATTGGCTGTGCTTTTTTCTTTGTAACCAGAGGAGCAATTAGGAAACCTTTGCATTGCACTATATCTTCCTTTACTGCCAGTCGCCTGCTTATAGTCATTACACAGAGAAAACCAAATGGGAAGGCAGATAAATAAGAACCACCTTTAACTGTATTTTTTATCCTGATTCATCTCAGCATTTATAAATTTCACGAGTGCTTTTTATTAAAATAAGAAGGCTAATGAAAGATGTCTGAGTGGATCAATTAACCTGAGTCTGAGCAGGTCATTAGAAACAATGGAGAACTGTACAGGCAGTCATACCTGACAAGTATGGAAACTGGCCAAATGACTTGGATGAGATTGATCATTTTAGAACAAATATAATTTGCTTGATTTGTTTTCTTCTCTCTCTCTAATAGCAAAATTGCTTTGAAGACAAATAGTAGACCCTGTTCATGATCTTACATTTACAATAGTCATTGTCTTATAATCCTTAGACTGGACTTGTATGTGCAAATAAGATGAGACAACTTCATTAGCCAGTCGACTGATATTCTGGGGAAAACACTGCTCATGTGCAGCATGGTTAGAGACGTCTCAGTTGCCCTTTGCACTTCTGAGCTACCCATTTGACTGGATATGCTTTACTTCTAATTTAGATGACCGAAGTGGCTGGTCTAGGCTACAAGAGCTTTCCTATGGGCCTTTGCATTACCCAGAGCCTCTGTGCTATCACAGACTTCTTTTTCACCTGTCCTTTTTGATATTCTTAACCACACAAGAAGCTTCTCTGCATCAGGGTTCAGCTTGTGGCTTCCAGCAAATCTCACACCCATTACAGCCACTGCAAACCTCGCTTAGTCCCTCTGTAAGTGCCGAACGGGTCCCTTCTTCTATCCACCTCCTCCCCTATTACCATGGAGGGGACTGAACATTAAAAAAGGGACCTCCTAATAAAACTGCTGGCTGCACAAGTTTCTTGGAGAGAGGAACACATGGCAGATGCTATTCATGTCACACAAGGTGCTGAGGGAAGGGGGAAAAGAGTACAACAGGGTTGTTGTGACTTTCTGTTGGGTTGCCTTGAAGACGGGCATGCTCACCAGTCCCCATGTGAGCCTGTGGGCACCCTGGGCTTGTTTGACACCCTGTTCCCCAAATCCTCATGGCTTAGTAGCACACCATGGTGCACATTCAGACCTGCCACCCTCAGGCTGCCAGCAAGATGGCTCTGGGAATGGGGCACTGTAAGGAGGCAAAATGCCTGCTGCTTTCAGCCTTAGCAAAGGCTGCTCTTTCAGAGAGATACCGAGAGCCCACATGAACCCTTGGAGAACAGAGCAGAATAGATATGACAAGGGAAAAATTTGGGGAGGCAAGTCTGACACAACAGTTTCTTTTTTTAATTTACCTTTCATGGCTTACCCGGGGAAAGCAAAGAACCTACCAAGGACACGCAGCCAGCCTCTCTCTCTCTCTTTCACTGTCAAATTTGTTGCCTCGTTTGGGGTTTAGAAATAAATGTTGTTTTTTTTTTTCTCGTCTAAATGAATTAAGCTATCTGGGGATGGATGATGGATTCGGGAGATAGAGGGTAGGTTATGAGCATGCTCTGTTGCCTCCCTATGGGACACCTGTACTCATGAATCTGCAGACATTGACCCAATTACTAAGCCGGCACCTGGATGCAAACTCCCTGTGACCACGTCTCCAACTTGCTGTATTCACTGTATTTTGTTCAGGGACTTTTGCATTTTAGTGCCTTTTTATGCTAAGTTGGCATATGTAAGCGAGCTCCATTTTCTGAGCAATTCACTTCATCCTTTGAGATGCCCTTGTTTTTCTTTTAGTCATTTGAAGCAGGTCCCCTCCTCTCCCTCCTCCTCCTCCCTGCGTCTCCCAGGATGACCTGCTAATTTAAATGAAAAGAAACTGCAGCAACATTCTCTTTGTCACTGTAAGCTCAGGAAGGCTTTCCCCCTTCATTGAGGACAAAAATTCAGGACAAAAAGCCTTATTTACTCATCCTGTCCTCCCCTCTCACCACAGGCTTCTCCCTCAGTGCTATGATGTTTTCTCCAATCTAGCTTTAAATGTCCTTTTTTCTTCTTTCTGTGGAGAAACTCATCCACAGCTTCACAGATCTGTTATGTAGTGTTTTCAGATATTCAGGCTAAATTTTCCTTTGACTTCCTGTCCATGGTCTTAAATTAGGCTTCCCATGAATTTTCACTCTAAAATTATACTCATTGCTTGAATCTGATGAAGCTTTCTCGCATTAGATACAGTTGTGAAGATAAATGTGAAGCACAGGGTAACAGTCATTTATGGTGGGAGCAAAAGGATTTAGCCCAAGGTCTACAAGGGTATTTATGGTGCTATCTCCTATTTAGTTGGCTAATTTGCTATAGATTTTTACTCCTTAATTAGGAATTGAGAGCACTAATACCTTTCTGGCTCTAATCTTAAAAGTCTGTCCTAGCCGTAAGGCATATTTTCAGAATTACAAACTTGTGGTGGGAAAAGACAATATACTGTCAGGAACCCTTCAGTTCCTCAATAAAACCCAGTTACTGGGTAAATTCTAGGTAAAACATGTATAACAAGGTATTTTCAAGAGGAGCTAACTTTGCAAGGAGTTGTGAGTACCTTCTTGGAGCTGCCTAAGTCCAAAATCTCACAGGCTCCATTGAAACATGAGGTCTCCAGAAGCGTGTGTCTTCCCTCCTCTCTTTTTGAGGAAATCTTGTTGATCTAAGTGTGCCCTGGTAGGTTTGATGAAGATCTAGTATCTACAGCTGTGTGGCTGACAAAAGGTTGTGCTTATCTGCAGCCTTGAATGAAAGAGAAGGATAGCACACAAGCTGTGGCCTCCCTTTCTCCTTTTCTACATGAGAGATCCCCAGATTAGTAATTGCATTAGGAAGGACAAAAATTCCTCCAGGAATTGAAACACTTTTAGTATAGGACACAAGGGCAAAAGGTCTTTATTGGAGAAGAAAATACCTCATGCACTTGGGCTGCAGGTTTTATGTGATGTCTAGAAAAACGACAGTAAAATTGTCACCTCCTTGCTCAAGAGGTCCCCAGTGAACATTCAAGACATATCTTGTTTGCAAACACAAATGGATTTTTACTCCTGTTTTCCCTGAGGAGATCACAGAGCTATGGCAGAGTGAGCTGCATTCTCTTTTGGCTCGTGCATCATCATCAAATCTGTCGGCTAATTTCCATTTGAAGAATCGTCATTGCCAGTACAGAGGCAAGAGCCAGACTGAATTCACCTCCGATCAGTAGAGTTGGAAGAGTTGGCATTTAGAAAGATCATCTTTCTGAGTGGTAAGTGAAGAGCCATGGAAGGAGAAGAAATATTGGATTCACTGGAGATCATCACTAGAAAGTCACCTCCCTGACTACTTCTGCACTTCAACCTTGTGGAGAGGGACAGCCTCATCATTTTTTTTGGGGGGGTTTTGGGCTGGTTTGCTTTCACCTTGGAATCTGAAAACATGGAAGCCCTCAAATGCTCAAATGTCTGTGACACCTAAGAGTCAATTTCTTCAACTGTTCCAAAAGAAAAAGCAAAACAGGGGAAAAAAAAAAAAAGATGGCTTTTTCCTTTTCTTCTCGTCTTCCCTCTGATTCTACCTGACAGTCCTTGGAGGAGGTTTTCATTCCAGGGGCTGCCAGACAGTCTTGCTGCCTGAGAAACACTGCCACTGAGTTCTCAAGAAAGGGGGAGTATAAGAGATCAGAAGCTATGTGGAATATCTCCCAGTGAGAAAAGACCCAGAATTTGCCTCCAGACCCAAAAGAGAGCAATCCACTGAGCCATCCTTACCTATAGTGTTATTATTATTGTCATTGTTATTATTATTATTATATAATTTGCAGTCTTGTCTTTCCTTTCTATGCAATACAGTATTCCTCTTTATCTTCCTTGCTGCCTTCCTAGGAAAATCCCTTTTCCAGTACTAGCCTGATGTCCTCCAAAGAGGAAGAGAAACATGAAACTAGGTCAGCTCAGCAAAGGATCTTGAAACACTCTGTTTCAAGAATCACAGAAGTAACTTTTAAGGCTACTGTGGGGACTGGATTTCTTACAGCACTTCCTGTTCTGCCTCTTATTACAGTGTCTGTAGTGAGAGTAGAGCGGGTACCAAATTATTATGCCTGAGATGAGGAGGTGATCTCATACCAGGCACTCAGAGAGATCCTTGGTGCATCTTTAAAATGGCTTCCAGCTCAGCTTTTCAGGACCTTCAAAAGACTCGCGTTATCAGATTTCCTCAATTCCCTGACTTGGCAATTATTTTGCTCCTTTAACCTACTCCTTTACTGCTTTGAGTGATGTTCTTCCATGTTTCTGGATGTCTGATGGCCCTCTTCCAGTGGCCTGGACAAGGTCCAGACATTCTCCATGAAGAGCAACTTTTGCATGCAGGCGCTGGACCCACTGCTCTGTTCTCTGCATGGGAGATGCATCACACAGAAACTGCTGGCTGGGTAGAAGATCTGCTTTTCACTGGTGTGGCTCTCCCTTGGTTCCGCTGTGAAGCTGAGGAACAGCCAGGTCATGCCTGAAACCATCCCCTTGGCTGCACATGAGACCCAGGTGCAAGCTGAGCTCTACCCTGTGACAAAATAGGCAGAATAGCTGCATGCACATATGAAAACTCCCCTCCCAGAATGTATCTTATAAGGTCCAGCACAGTTTCTTAGGTCAGGATTGGAATGATCCTCTCCCAGGAAGGCTGAGCCCTTCCTCAGCACTGAAAGGGCAGCCCCGTATCATCTAATAGGCTATTTTCAACCCTCTGTGTGCATTTGACAGATCTGGTCAAATTATGAAGCCCTTTCTTTGTAAGACGGAGTATAACAATTGCAGATAATGGGAATCGTGCACACTTAAATCCCTGCTTATGCTAAAGGATTGCCCCGAGAAGGGAAAGTGTCTGACCCACTTTCATTACAGCCTTTCGAGAGGCGATGCTGTGCCTCCTGCAGCCAGTACCTTTGCAATGCCAATAATGGGCAGTTTGTGCACAGTACGTTTATGTAAACAGAGTGACATTCATCTGCTGAGTGTGTGACCCGATGACACTGCCTCACCGAGTGCTCAATGCCTTCGGCCAAGTGTTGCTGCCTGCAAACATCGCCGAGACGCCAAGCATCGAGCTGCATGTGTGGGAACCTCCCCAGCCGCAGCCATGCTCCAAAATGAAGGAACCATAAGGCTGTCCTGACTCTTGTGGACCTGCTCATGTCTCAAGTGCCATCTCAGAACTAGACGATTTCATTTAGCAACATCAGTCGTTTCACTCTGGGAAAGAAGTAGAGTGGAAAAGGCCAAAGATCCTCAGGAACAGTCCCTTGCAAGCACCGAGAGCTCTTTAGCAGCTTGCAGAAGGGATGCATCTCCTCTAACAGCACTCAGGTTAAGATGATTGTCACTGGCTGTGAATCTTGTCCTCATTTTTTGGTTATTTCTAGTAGTTGCAAGCAGGTAGCCAAGTCTGCATGGAGGTTATTTATCTACAGGAAGAGAGGAAATACCACAGTGCTCTTGGAAAGTGGGCCAATTCTGTGGTATTTTGTCTCTGAGCAGAGCAAGATGGCTCAGGGGAAGGTGTTAGTCAATTAAAGATAGTCTAATTAAAAACATAAAATCCAACCCAGCGTTTGCTCCTGCCTGCCCTCCCCCCGAGAGAAAAGAGACACTGAAAGAGGCAAGGACGCTTTCCCTGCTGCAGGGGAGGGTAGAGGCAGAGGGGGGCATTTAAAGAAGATGTTTCTTCAGCCCCTATCGTGACCAGAGTCCTCTGGGTTCACCTTTGAAGATGCAAAGCCCAGGTTAAAAAGAAATTCTCCTCCTCTGCAACCTGTTCACAACTGGCAATCCCCTCACAGATTCCCTTTGCTCCTCACTGAGGCTTTCAGTACCTCTTGCTACCAGATGGCAACAGGCTGGCATTTGTCTAGTTAAAATGGATGCTGGAAGCAGCATCGAAAAGCACATTGTTTGGGACTGTCATTATTTGCATTTCTGGCTTGGCAGATGCCCAGCTGGGACCGCTCCCACACAGGCACCTTGCAGCAAGACACCCACCCTGAGGGACCAATCTTTGGAGATGAGTAGTAGATGATTTTCATATTATTTTTTTTTCCACAAGATCACGGCAAAATCCATCCCGCTTTGCTCTCCCAGGCTGATCTGGTTGCCCAGGACCCCCGAAACCAGAGATCATCCCCCAGTGGGAGCACGTCATGGGGAGGACATTCCCTGGGAGCCTGGTGGGAGCTTGCCAGGCTGAGCAAGGTGTCGGGGTGCAGGTCGAGGTGTCGGGCTGCAGACGATCACCCTGAACAGGGGGTAGCTGCAAAGCTAAGGCTGGGAGGGGGGGGAATAAATGATAACTTAATATCTGAGAGGTAAGTGTTGGTAATTAGTCTGCAACACTTTGATCATTAATGCATGCAATCAAATTATCATCAAGAACGCTTTCCCACCAGCCCCCTCCCCTTCCCCCCCCCCTTCCCTCTCTTTATTTTAAGGGCTGGCACACGGCAGAAGCTGCCAGCACCAGCCCCACCGTGCAGCCGGGAGGCTTTCAAAGGAAGCTGCTGCTCCCTAGTGTTCGCAGGATTCCGAGCTGGAGCCAAAAACACAGGCAAGAAAGAGAGCGAGACCCTAAAGAAAGGCCGAGCAATAAACTAATGGGCCCAGGCAGTTTTCTATCCCGAGCACCGGTTCTTTGTTATCTGCTTGGCTATTGATTGCAGTCCCCATGGATACAGCTCAGGTTTTCCTGCTTTGAGTTCTTAAGTGAAATTAAAAGCATGCGGTTCATTACCCAGTGCTCTCCCCTCTTCCTCTGATCTTTTGGCTATGATCCAGGTACTGCTGGCCAATTACACCCTGGGGAATAACCTGCCTTTTTTTTTTTTTTCCAACTCTCCCTTCGCATTTCTACATACTCTGCATCTTCAGGAAGATGGAGGAAGAGACCACGCGAGGCACTCTGCAAGCTCTACCTTTCAAGAGTGCATTAAATAAGAATTGATTCACATTCCTGCTCTCCAGCTGTGGCTGGAGATTAGTAGCAACAGTATGCAAAACCTGCAGGGATGCACACATTTGCACGGCACTGTCTGCACATATGAACACGTGTGTGCCAGGGTCACAGCCCTGTAGGGGCTCAGATTTGGGCATAAACAGTTGGTTTTGGTAGAAGAATTTACGTTGGGTAAATACCAGCCCATCAAAATGATTGTTTTTTTTTTTTTTTTTTTAAATGGAAGTTCACCAGCTTTGGTACTGGGGATTTGGAAGACAGAGAAGAAAAGCTGATAAAGGGTTAAATAAGACTTTTAAAAGGAACTGTATCCCTTGTCCAAGATGGGCCTCTTTATCTAAACCAGAAAGTGCAAATGCCCAACCCACTATAAACTGAGCAGTGGCTGCTACCCCCAGACCTCTTCGTGGGAAGCTACGAGACAGGGTGAGAAGCCTACAAAGCAGAGGCTCAATAGCACAAAGTGCTCTCTCCCTGTTAGAGAAAATACTCCCCTGGACCCTGCCACCTAAAACATCCCAGGTCATCCTGAATCTCACCAGCACTGTTAGTGATATGATCTCCCTTGAAAGCCGTATGCTTAAGGAAGGACAAATGAATGCGTTAAGATCTCTCTGGATACTTTATCCAGCCATCTATCAAGCTATTCCAAATAGTATCTTGCTTGTAGATTTTAGCATCAAATGCATTGAAAGTCAATGGGCTGACTTCCTTTTTACTCCCAGAACTAGAGGTCAAATAATTCTTGATTACCTAGTATCAACACATAGGGTGTCGATAGGCGTAATAATAGGTATGTGACAGGAAGCGCTGGGACAGGTGTGCTGAAATTCAGGCCACTTATCTAGGCTTTCAGCACGGCCTGAAGCGGGACCTACATTTAAGATTTTTGGCAAGCCTGAAATACTTCTTTTCATTACATAATTGGCCTGTAACTCTAATGATGATAGTGGAGCTGCTCCAGATTTATACTAATGTAACTGACAGCAGATTTTTGGCTCTGAGTCTGTAAGAAAAAGCTTGCCATAAATTCAGTATTCAGACTGTCCTTTGTAGTCTCTCTTTTTCTCAGAGAGGAAGCAAGTGCTTCTCTCTTTTCAGATTAATTCCCTTCTGTAATATTTTCTTATGGTTACTGAGAGTTTGCTTCCGTTCAGCTGACCTATTTAACTTAGGTGAGCGTGAGCAGAGCACACATTCATCCCATATATAATAATGGAGCTGTTACACGTGCACTGTTCCCAGAATAGCTCCCCCCGAAAATTACTACTCGGCTTGTTTTATGGGCTTTCACTGCAGAGGCTAAAATTGACTCAAGTTTGAAGAACGTCTATTTAAGTATCTTTTAAATTGTGAATGCTTAAAAGAGGGGATTTTTGTGCACGAGCCTGGGGATTTTTTATTTTAACATTGCATTTAATGGTGTCTTTGGCATTTAACGTGAGGGGGTGTATGTGGTTTATCTGTGTGTGTATGTTTATATCTAGAGAGAGATAACTCATGTGGAATGAAAATCCATTTAGCAGAAAAATGAGATCTCTTGAGTGTTTGTATTTTCTACTGGAACTAGAAAACACTAGTACTATTAAGAAAAAAAAAAAAAAAGACACAGAATGATGTAAACCAATAAGATATGATTTTATGCCAAGATGTGAGAATGGATCTATATCTTTATCAGGTTTCTCTCACTTGAGAGATGAAAATCACATGGAAGCTTGTTAGAAACCCGCTCTATACCGTATATCTTTCAGAAATACATTGTAAAGGTGTCTGACAGTTTCCAAAGTGAATTACAGGCTCAGGGGGAGTTTCTGCCCCCTCCCATGGATAAGTACCACAGCCCAGCCAGGCACATGTCCGTGTGTGCGCCGACATGCACAGCAAGGAGAATCCCAGGGGCATCCCGACAGATGATGCAGAGACCTCTTTGCAAACACACGATGCAGAATCACGGTTGCTCCAACTTCTCCCTGGTTCAGAGCAGGAACAACAATTTGCTGGGAGCCTGATGACAAAGCCTCGCGCTGGGCTTTTTACCCGCCTGTTATACTCAGGCTTGAAAATGGAACAAGCCTGCTGTTGAACTGGTGGGACAATGAACACCGCAGAGGAACCAAGTCCCACGCAGACCTGCCATCATCCACGTAGCACGTGCTGTGGCTTCTCCTGGGCTGGAGTGTAGCTGTGTCCTTCCATAGTTATCAAGTGCTCATTTGCTGGCCCTCCTCTGGTGTGGGGATCCCCTGTGCATGGCAGGGAGTAAAAAAACAGGGTACCTTTTGCTGGGTAACATTTATTCCTGTTATACTTGATACCGGGGAAGCTGCAACCTCTGTCTCTCAATTTTCCTCCTCCTTTTTTTTCCCTCTCACTTACTGTGTCTTGGGCGGATGTGTTTGCTATTATAAAGTCTATTGAAACATAAACATATACTTTTAAAATAGCATTTCACTCTGACAATACTCCTGGAGAGAGCTGAGAATATTATGGGGGAGATAATGTACTCCAGACAATAAGAGAAGACAGGAGCGGGAAGCTTATCTGCTAGAACCCCTATTGCCTATTTAAACAATAATCCCCTTCAAAATGATGTTTTTCTGTGTACGCTTAAAATGCATGATATTCAGCATGTTCGTGTGGCTTTTAATAGCCTGGATAATTTTCCATACAGTTAATTCCCTGAATATATTCTGTTTTGCTTCTGCAATTTGTAACGTGGGTTGCTCCTGCAGAGGCGCAGGCTAACCTCTCCTGCAGCGGCTGCCTCCCAGCCGGGCACCACCCCAGAGCTGGGGACGGTGCTCGAGGTGGGTGGGTGGCTCTGCAAAGCCTGGTGCAGCTCCTGTTTCTTTTCCGAGGACAGATTGTAAGGTTTGGATTTTCTCCCCCCTTTGATTTCTGTGGGAGTGGAATGACGGGGATTTTTGCCCGTGAATGTGACGCTGTGTCGAGATGTGGAAGGAAAGAGCTAAGCAATGAGTGACTGGCAGCCGGGCAGAGATGTCCTGCACTGCAGAGATGTGCCATGATGCTGTGGAAACTCTGAAGAGCTGCACTTGATGCCAGGAACCCAAGGGAGAAGGGTGCAGGAACTGGACCCACACCATGCCCTAAAGGATCTCCAGGGTAGGGCGGGTTTTAGGGCTGGCGTGGACAGACGTATTTCCACTGCTAACCAGGCAGCCTAAAAGGGCCCGTAAAATAAGGTCTCTGCTTATTCCCACTGATGGGGGCAGAAAAATCAGATCATTTCCCATTTACTCCAGAGACATGGTCATCCACAGTCATGGAAAACCCCTTCTGCCCCTTTCCATACGGGCTGAGGGAGCGGGAGCACAGGGCTATGGCACAGGAAAGGCCAGCATGGCAGATCTGCGGCTGGGTGCAAATCAGCATTACCTCTTCCAGAGAGAACAATGCCAGCTCAGTTTACACCCGCTGAGGATCTAATTGGCATTTGGCTCTGGCTGCAAAATTAGGATTGCTTCATCATTGTGCGTCTGATCCCGTATCATGGGAATCAATGAGGAATTTGATCACAGGCTCCTATTGTGGTTCTCAGCCTTGCCTGGGAATGGTAATCATCAAAGTTGTGACTGAGGGGTACAGAGAATTGGCTGGGAAATTTAGACCACTTTTCAAAAGAAAAATGAGAGCCAAGCACATGCGGTCTGGGAGAGTGTAATTACTGCTGCAATCTAACTTGGAAAAGAAGGCAGACCTGAGAGTTGATGCTGTTTTGTCACTGACTTGTGCTCAGGCTCACTTCCCTTCCTACCTTCAGCCACAGCCTGGGCACGGTGGACATAGCCTCTGCCTGGAACAGAAGAGAGATGCTGCTGTGGCTATTTATCTTCTGGCATATTGGGCTTTTGATACAGTGAAATTTCATCTGCCCCTGCCTAGCCTATGCAATCCCTCTTTGTCACCCATTTTTCCTCCCAACCAGTCCTGGCCATCTGACCATCTCTGCGTGTATATAAACCATACGAACTGTTAACTCCAGACAGACCTGAGCAGGTGGTTGACTTCCTTTTCCATTCACAGCAGTGGAACAGACCTGCTGTCAGTGCAAGCATCACACATGGAAACATCATGTCTTCTGCATGGGGCAGGTAGCCTGGGGGAGAATTGTACCCCTCAGCCCTCTCCCAGATGACATCCGTGGTTGAACCCACCCATTAGGCTGAGCTGAATTCCTAAAAGCTCATTTTGCATTGCAAGGCCATGACGCAGATGAGCAGTGATTTGGGGTCATGGCTGATAATAGAACTGAGTCAACACACCAGAGATGAACACAAGAGATTATTAACTCAGCTGTTAATGCAGAGTGCCAAAAATCAGGATTTCCCTCTGGCTCTGTGCTGATTACTGTGTGACCTCAGGAAAACCCCATGGCACCTCAGAGCCTCAGTTTCCCCACCTGCAACACATTGATAAGGTTCTTTGCAGCCTTTCGTTACTGATGAAGAACTGACTATGCTATGTTTGGACCACATGAGCTAAGAAACACACAAACAAGCAAGCAAAAAACATTAAGTAGAAAGATATCCTGTTGGTTGTTCTCCCTTAGACCCAATGGGGCTAAGCACAGTTATATGATCTATGAATATAAAATGTGTCCCTTCGTGGAAGTGGTTTTATTTTCTTTTTAATGAACAACTTTCCATTCTGTTTCCAAACTCATGAGACACCTTCTGTTGCAAGAAAAACAAACCAAAAACCCAATGCATTTCTCTGTATCAGCAGCAGACTCGTAAGCATATCAGCAAACAAGGTATGTGCTTCTAAGTATCGTCTCACGGATATACACGAGTTATGTCCTTTTCCATCATTTTGTTGATTAATAGGCATAATATCATGTCTGATCACTGCAGTAAGTATACTGTGAAAGATAACCACTGAAGACATCTAATTGTTTTCCCTTTGGGTTTTTTGGGGGGGTAATGCTTTAAAATAATGGCCCTAATCATTATTAATTCCTTTGGTGTTCACTGGAATAGCATCAATCACAACTAACTCATTTGGTATTAATGTGGATGTCATAGATACTTCTGTAGGGTTTCTTTCTGCTAGAATTCAGTGTTCATTAGCTGGAGCAGGCCTTTTTTCCCCATTGTTCCTGGAGGGTTTTGAGAAATCTCTTGTTGGGGGAGAGGCAGCAGGCCATATAGTCAGCTCTTCTGGTGTGGGAAAGGACAGGTCTTCTTTTAAAAGCAGTGACCTTCAGTTTCCCTCTCTGGCACAGAGCTGACCCTTCTTGCTCTTCCACTCTGCTTATGCTGCTCCAGTCATCAAAGATTTAAGCCAGATTCCCACACCCTCTGAAACTGTCAGGAGACCTCTGTTTTCCTTCACTAACTCTCCAACCCAATACATATATAAACAAAATTCAAAGTTTTAATTTGCCATGCTGACAAACCCAGGATTTTAAAATTAAGCTGTGTGTCTAATGATGCTAATTAAGGAAATCTCTGAAGATATAGCTGTGATGGTAGTAAATAACAATAAGGTCCCCAATTTCCCTCTGAAAAAGGCATTGTGAAATTTCTGTGGCAGTTGCAGCCATTACAAGACTCTCGCAATAGGGATGCTCTTCTGGTCCTGCAGCTCTTGCTGCTCACCTTATGGTAGTGGAGTTTCTATTTTTTTATCATATTTTTTTTTTTTTCTCTGTACGGTACCATCTGTACACTTGAATTTGGCCTGGCTTCTCCTCTTGGACCTCCTCTTGCTGAGGGGTCAAGGAGAAATAACATCCTTGATAGCTTTTTCCAGCAACCTAAAACAGCGCATGCTGCAGGCATAGAGCCATCTGTGGCACGTTCAAGTTAGCTGGGAAGCGATGAAGGATGTGAAATAGTGACATTTCAAAGACCTTCAGGCATTCCACCTTGCCTGTGACTGCTACAGAAGGGCCACAGGTTCCCTGTATTCCTGTATCATGTCCACCCACTGCAGACAGGCATCTCTGACCTCATATCTTGTCTACGATGTCTGTGTGTAGACACCTGAATACCTCCCTTAGTGTTTGGCATGACTTTGCACCTAGCAATGTCCTGGTAAGGCCTCTTCTAAATTTTGTTGGAGTAACTCACTCCATTAACTGCCCTAAACTAGTCCTGGGGTGCTCTGGGATGGACCACCTAAGGGATATTTTGTCAATGCAAGGATCACCTCTGGCTTGAGACTTTGGGAAAGCGCTGCTGAGGTAGGTGTAGCATTTCAGCTAACTATAATGCTTTCTCTTGTAACTTGAGTGGCAGCTTCAAAGCCAGGAAATTTGAGCTGCAATCACTGCTTTGGCCATGCATGTGTTTTCTCATTACCAAGCTGATTTGCTACAAAATGCCAAGGATTTCATGTGCCCGTTGATATTCTGTGATGAATTCAGAAAAATGCCAGTGGAGCCTCATCCCCTCTTGCATTTCCAATCAGTTCAGTATTCCGTATTCTCCACTAAAATAAAGTACCTCCCAATGGTCATACCCTTGTAAGCAACCCTAGGGGAATAAAAAATGTGCATGTGTTTGTGCGTGCATGTGCACACAATCCAAACTTGTGTTTCATGCCTGAAAGCAAGGTCTAATGAGTGGTGTAAAACTAAAGGCAGGAAGGGACTAGCTTAACATTTCCTGAGCATCCTTTCTAAATTCATTGCAGTTAGTTTTCCAGTGTTGTTGTAAAACTCAATGAGTTTGTCATAGCTCACAGTAACATCTTTCGGCAGCAAAGATAACCCTGCTGTTGTAATAGATGCTGAGAGAGACTTCCAGCTGAGATACGCTTCCGCTCAGCTCCTCCTGGCTCATCTGGAGTAAGCTGCTCCGTGGCTCATCCAGGAGGAGCTCGGTATTTCAGCGCTGCCTTGGGACATCAGCTCTCCCAGCCCTCCTGCACATGGAGGGCTCCCAAGGGTGAAACACACAGTGATGCCTCCTAAACCGGGGAAAACAGCAGGCATCAGACTGACATAAAGTTTCCTGTGTTTATCTTAGGAGCACGAGGCAAGATCAAAGTCCTTGAAAAAGAGAACATAAACTGGGAGATGTGTTTCTCCTGATTCTTCCCTTGGTTTTGCAAAACACAGGCATCTTCAGCAACTCAGACCACGTATCAGTTACATCTTTGCAATCCACAGGGGATCACAGCTCAGTATTTTACCCATCCACTGTTGTGAGTGAGTGCTGGGCTGCCTCTTCACTCCATCCCATACCCTCTCAGGTGCTCCCCCTTGGGCACATTTTTTCATGCCATACAAGTCCTGGGGTAAGTCGTCTGTAAGAGGTCTTGTTCACATCCTGTTGGAAGGGCTGTTTTGCTCTTCACACAGTCTGTCTTCTGTAGTCTGAGTCTGGTTGAGTATTAAATCCTGAAGGGACGTTGGCATTGCTGATGTGACCCTCATAAATCCCTGACCTGGTGCTTTCTCTTGATCCAGCTGTGATTCTGGTAGGCAAAAGAGGTCACCTCGGGTTCCATGACGTCTTTTCCAACACTTTTGATGCAGGTAAAACCAGAGATGTACAAGCAAGCCACAGGAGAGAGAGATCAATCCCTTATTTAAACCTCTAGAAAGTCCATATACTTATTTCAGCCATTATAAACTCTAATTATGGGCTACTAATGCTGATTTGGGATTGAAGCTACTTAGAAACACCAATATTGCTTTTTTATTGGAAAGTGCTATTCAGACAAAACCAATATTTCTTGGGATCGATGAAATGTCAACATATTTTTCCATGGAAAAATCTAAACTGTGGTGAAAGAAAACTTTGGCAACTTTTCTATTTGGGAAATTTTTAGATTTGAAATTTTCAGTGCTCGTAACATACATGGAGGTTTTTATCTTTTTACTTTCCTATCTGCATAATTTGAGTTTAACATTCCTATAGGAATGCATCAAGATTAAGTAGACTAATATTGTATGCCAATTGTCCCTGTTACCACAGATGTGTTGTTGGAAATGTTCTGCCATTCTTTTTTGTATCCCTTCATTAAAATCCCATGACTAGTTGCTACTTAGTACTACTACTACTATGTCCTTTCTGCTTGGTGGACAGCTAGAAATTCTTTTTTTTTTTTTTTTCCTCTCTCTTTTTTTTTTTTTCCCTGTTCTGATTTGGATTAAACACATATTTCCTAACATTTTCTTTTCCACTATGATTAAGACTTTTTATCTACAGAGTTCCCTAATCACTGCAGCAGGGATCTATGGGAGTTCATGGACTATTTCTAATGGATCTGCAAGATGCAACTGAGAAAAACAGGTTTGTTGTGAAGACAGTTAAATGTGCTATTCAGGGCTTCCTGCCTCTACTAGAAAACATTTGAGAATTGCAGATAGAGAATGTTTTAGAATTGCTTTTTAACACACTGTATTGGAAAAATTCTGTCCTATCACCTACTGTAATTATAATTTAAAAACCCATAAGCACAAAGATAAAGTGGTTCTTGTTTCACTTATGCATGTTTCCCTGTGCCCTGGACAAGTCATTACCTTTCACTATGCCTCAGTTTCCTTTTCGGGACTACAAGATTTTCCAATCACTTACAGGAAGATTTTGGAAGAGGCAGTTCATATTTACAAACTGTGCTGAGCAGGAAAATAACTTGCTAGGGGAAAATTCTCATTGGAATAACTAATCTGATTCACCTGGGGCCAATAAGGGTGTCACCTCACAGCATTTCCTTTGGCAGCCTCCTTAGGGAGCCTAAAGAGATGCATGTGGAAGAGAGACCAGGGACAGCCTGCCTGCATTCCCTGAGTCGCTGTGACTTGTAGGGCAGGGGCTCAGTGAGTTGGCAGCTGGGAGGCATTTGCTGATGGGGTTCAACAGACACCAGTCCTGCCATACTCCGGGTGCCAGATTGAACAGTACCGCAGGTGGTAAAGCTGGGAAGAGATCAGCTGCAGTGCTTTAAGCCTTTCTGCGTTGCACTTTTAGCCAAGGGATCTTTACAGTTATTGAGCTGTAGTTAATAGTACAGTTAGTATTGTCTATTCACCCACCTACTTGCCCCCCAAGGGCTGTATAATTCGTACATTTTAGAAGGATAGAGGTGGTGAAAAACAGGCAGATATGTTGCTGCAGTTATCAGGACATGGTGTTCTCCCCAGGGCTGGAGCTAGCACCTCAAGGGTGGACGGCAGGCACTGCAGGGAGAGCTTGGGGGTGTCACAAGGGCCACCAGCAAGGGACGGCTGAGATTTCTCCCGGCCGCTGCTCTCCTTCAAGTTAGAGCTGAGGCTGAGGGGCTTGCTTGTATGCAGGGACCAGGCACAAAATCCCTGATCTGGCCCATGAGCCAGTGGCTGCTTGCTTCTATCTCTTGACTACCATTTGCATGCATTAGAATTAATCACTTTTTATTTTCAAGGGCGGTGATTAATCCACAGAGCCCTTCTGCTATTGCTCAAAGTGTATTAGCTGCTTAGCCCAGAAAAGAAGCAAAAGAATCTGTGTTTTAATGGCAAACAATGAGGTTTAAATACATCCCATCTCCTTTAACATCTCCCAGTAATTAGTGACAAAGGCCCTCCTGCTCAAGTACAGCAAATATTTAACACCCACCTCCATTAGCCTGAAATTCATTTACCAGCTTGGCCTCTGTGTCTGAGGCATGGGCAAGGAAAAGCCTTGATTAGCATGAAAGATGATGAGGGTCTCCCACTCCAAAACACTTGTGGGATTGTGGGGGTGAAGCTTCCTAATTGATATCTAATGGAAAGGAAGTATTAAATGTGTGGAAGTCTATAAAAACAAAGATGTGCCACTGGCCTGAGGAGTCCTAAGCATCCCGGTGGGTTGGGTGCTCTGCACAAGTGTCGCTCTCCACTTGTCCTATTCTTGCCTCACCAGTGGCAGCTATTATGAGCAATCAGCCATCCTTCAGCAAATTCACACACTGCTTTTCCCACTCATGGACAGAAACAGGGCTGCATTTCATCTCTCCTGGGGCTCCAGCATGGTGGTGGGGAGGAAGAATGTTTCTCCTTGGTGCCCGAGCCCGTAAGTCACGCTCAGCCGTCCCCATGATGCATGGTAAGCACCACCTTCTCGAGGCAGGCGAGCGATGGAGCCATTAACAAAACAGATGACGGGGCGGCATACGAGCGCAGCGCTCTGCCTCGCTGGCAGGCTCCTCTCCCTGCATTTATCTGGAACATGGCAGACACAGATTCCTGTTGATAGAGCATTTTAGCACCTGGATGAAAAAGCTGTTTTTTCTTTCAAGTGAATTAGTTGCTGGATTTGACAGACCTGTGGCCCAAACTGTGCTTCAATTCACTTAGTGGATGTAGTCTGGATATGGCAGGACTCTGGGCCCATGGAGTGAGGAGGGTACTGGCATCCTCCTTGCCCTGGAGAGGGGTTTTGGGCGCCTCTCACAATCACCCATCCCGCACTGTGGCCTCTCTCAACAGCTCCAGAGTGGGCATATCAGAGATCTGGGGGTGACCTGACACTGATGTCACACAAGTTGTAAAATCACATTCCTCTTCCTGGCTCTCCTCTCCATGTCACAGTTTGGGTATAGAACAGAAAGTCTGCTGAGTCTCCATATTGGAGGTCTTTTAACAGAAGTGGGACAACCATCTGCAAAGAGTGATTTAGGATAAGTTGCTCCTTCACTGGGTAGAGGGACAGGTAAAATGGACCCTAAAGTCTCTTTTACCTGGACTGTCCTTCTACCTTTACCTTAACCTCTCCATCTCCTCATATCATTGCAATCAACAAGATTTTTAAATGTTCTGCCTTGTATTAGGGAACTGTGCCTAACGAGGCCAGACTGCACTGCTGTGTACTTTCTGTGTCAGTAACAATGATGACAGTGCAATCAGGCCTTGTGTGAATAAAGGACAAATAATTGTCCTTTCCAGTCAGAAACAGGCCAAACCCTTATCCATGCCCAGTTTTTCAATCCAATTGTTTTCCTCCATGGCATTTGCTGGCAAATGCTGTGTAAATCTCCAGGTACCACTGTCCAAACCTTGTTATGTCCTAGGGTAAACCTACAGTTCATAGGTTTCCATGTTGTTTTTCAAAGTAGAGAAGGCCCTGAGGTGTTGGGTCTCATCTGAAAGATCTGTCCATACATGGTGATGTGGGTGAAACAGGGTTTTTCTGCTGGACCTTTGAACAAGAGCTAGAGGAGAGGTTCTAGGAGCAAGCCCACTGGGATGTCTGCCTGTCACTTCAAGGTGTTTTAATTTGGATGCTTAAATCACCGAAGTACCTCAATCCCTGCCCAAGGGCACACAGGAGCTAAGTCTTTTCACTGAAGCAGCATTCAATTCCCTTCCTCCTACAAATGAGCTTGAGCTGTCCTGATAATTAGTACTTTATCTTGGATGGCACAAAAAGGAAAGGGGGGGTGTCCTTAGCCTTCACTGCTGGGCAGCCTCCCTGTTTCTTCTTATTAACTGTGATAATGATGGGAGAGAATAAAAGGCCCAGAGCTGCTTCAGTCACCTCATTTCATCTGGTCTGAGATTCAAGTCACTCGAGTGTCAAGAGAGCTTTTTAATTTCCAGTATCACTGCTGCCAGAAATTAAAAATAAACTGGGAGCAAAACCATCAGATTAGCCAATCACACTGGAATTGTCTTTATTGTTATTGTTACTGTTGTTATTATTTGATCAGCTTTAGGAGAATTAAAGCTATTCAGCACATCAAAATATGTGTAGGATTTGAATGGACTTGTATTAACTATGCTGTAGTCTGTATTAGTGATTGGCTAATAGCCCGAAACACTGCAGCATGCTCTGCTGGAATGGAGTTTAAATTAATGCTACCAGTTCATAAAAACTGCTTGTGTCTATATAACTTTCATCGCGGCATCTTAAAACATTTAATTAGCTAAAGCGCCTGAGTAAAGAACCCCAGACATCATGGAGCCACTATCTTGACAGTACTGAGAAACCTGGGATCCCACATGAAGCGTGGAAGTTACCAGGCCCCAAGGTTCCTTAAGGTTCCTTATCTCAAGGAACAGGGACCAGGTGCGAGAGGATCCAGTACAATGTACAGCAAAGGTGTTCAATCAAGGCAAAGCTAAGAGCAGCTCAGCCTTGCAAAGGCCGCAGGTGCGCCCGTGTCCCCTTGCTTTGCTTTCTCTTGGGAGCCAAGGGCACTGACTGGATGGGGAGGGATCTCGGAAGGCCCTCAGAAAGGCCGCGGGTGGTGTCTCGGAGCATGGCACTGGCAGCAGCCAGGCTTGGAAGCATGCTGGGAGTTGTAGTCTTGGGCCTGGCCCCAGCACTCCTCTGTAGGCCAGAGGGGCAAAATGCCAGAAATACAAGAAATTTTCAGCCTTATCTTATGATAATTGTGACTGACTGATCACACCCTCTGCATCCCAGGCCACCTAACAATACTGCAGCACTTCGACCAGCTCTGAGGAGCTCGAACTGTCCTCAGCCCAGGCTGTGGTACAGCATGAAAAGTGAGCACTGGCCTCCTCGTGCAAAGCAGCAAACTCCTCCTGTGGTCCCTCATTATGCAATGAGCCTTTGTTTTTGCTGTCCAAGGAAACAATAATTGCTTCATTATATAAAAATCCTTGCTGAGGGCAGTGGGATCTGGGCAAGCTGTATGGTTTTGCTAAGCCTTTTAAAACAGTCCATTTGTGAAATCTGGGGACAGCCGTGTACTCAGGGCAGTGAGGAGAGGACTTGGCCTATCTTCCCATTTCACCACAGAACTGTGACTACATTTCACTCCAGAACTGCAAGTCCTCACCACATGCACGTGGGTGCCCATTCGCACAAAAGCAGAGGACTTCCAGCACGTACAAACCTCCTGAACAACCCTTGCACCCAGGGAGCCTGCATGCCCCCAGGCCCTGTCGATGCTGATAAAGACATTTGGGCTGCCCTTTCAGATGAGTCCTTTCATGTCAGCTCAGGGGGAAAAAAAACAAAGTAGCAGGAGAAAAAGGTCATATTGGAAAGAAATGCTTCAGAGTAGCTGCTCCAGCCTCATTCCCTCAGCTGCCATAAGCCAAGCCTTTTAAGAGTGGCAAGGTAAAAATTAAGGGTAAGGGCTATTACCCCTAAATATATACAACAATATTACATAAACTGATTTTTCCAACATTACATAAACTGTATTTTCTCACCACAAAAAAATAATAATCCCATTTTGATAAGAATTTTCAGTTTGACACATTCTTGATCTGTTTCCTGTTCTCACGGCATTTTATTTTTTATTTTTTAGTATCAGACTTGTAGCATGAATGCTTGGGAGAAGGAAACAGCAGATTATATCAGTGTGAAGCTTCATCAGATCCGTTTGAACAAGGTAGCATCGATATAGCAGTAACATCTTTGAGTTTTATGTCCCTAGCCATGGAAGGGCTCAGGAAGACATATGCCTACTGCTTGATCCCATTTTCCCATATAGATGAAGCCGCTCTGCATGTCAGACTCTCTGGACACACTGAGAGGTGTGTGACCTTACACAGGTATACACAGCCTGAACTACATATTGTAATTTCCTCTAAAGTAAGGAAAACGTACCTTTGTCCTCAGCTAGGTTGTCCTAAATTGTTCACTGAAAATATATTTTCAATGATTTGTTCAGTTATTAAACATTCGATTCCTAGTCCATAGGTTGTCCCATATTGACCACTTAGCTTTTGTAATTGACCAGGAGACAGCAGTAAGACTGCAGGAGTCTTTTTTTCTTCCTTCTAGTTGCAATTTTTAAACAATTTGCGAAACAAAGTATTATTGACAAAAATTGTGTGAGTCATTGTGTGTAATAAATAGATTTAATGATCTGTGTAGACAATCACAAGACAAAAGAAAAAAAATGTTGCATAAATGATTTCTTATTAATCATTTTCTCTATTCCAGTGCTTGCTGATACCTCACAGGAATTTTGAGGATCTGTTAGTTATAGTTCAGACAAGATCGTGAACAGAGTTTCAGGGATCTAGAATATTAGGTATCAGCCGAAGGTTTTGGCTTCTTCTGTGACTTTTTCTTGTTTGAATGGACTTTGACAGATCTATAAAGTCCATTTCATAACTGACCACTAAGTTAGGATTTATAATTGTTTGCTATGCAAATCTCCAAATATTTAATTTCACCTTCATTTTCATATGCTAATCAGCTGTCTGTCTCACTCTGATTTTTGTGTATAGTTTTGGATTTAATAAAGATTTTAGTGTTTACATGAATAAACATTTGAGAGAATAAATTTAGTGTCCAGTCTCAAATGTAGTATATTTTAAAGCCAGAAAAGACCATTTGAATAATATATGTGTAAATCAGACCATTTTATATCCTCTCAGTAGTTCTTGCAGTGAAGGGAATGAATTTTTTCCCGCCACACAGGTGAGTGCTATTGAGTTCAATAACCTCTTGTTGAATAAGAGCGTATCTTTTAGAGCACATCCAGTCTCTATGAAAAGACTCCAGGTGATGATAAATGCATCCCTTTCCTTGACAAAGTGTGCTAATGGTTGTTCTCCTTCACTGGTGCAAAGTGAAGGTATAGTTCCTATTGAAAGTGGTTTTCAGTATCATTATTAGCTGGCTTTTCATAGCCAAAAAAATAAAAAATAAAAAAATAAAATCAAAAGAATGCTCCTTTTAGCTCTCCATGACATTCACAGCTCCCACAGCAGACGGTCTAGTGAGTAAATATAAAGTAACAGACTTTGTAACCACACTATTTACTTGGTTCTTTGCAATGGCTCTGAATGAGCCATTAAGGACTGTTGTGTAAATATAGGATTATGGGCTCTTTAAACACATGCTATTCACTTGCTCTGCCATTATGGTGATCTCTCACTAGCAGGCTCCTACTGACTGACTCTTTGTTAATCCTTCTTTCATAGGGAAGACAGCAATGGCTCTCTGCTCCTTGCTTTGCCATCTACCTGTGTAACTCAGAAACTGCTAATGGCAGAGCTCTGCCTCTTTCCCTGAACACATGCAGGATTTGTGGTCCTCCTGGGGATAAAATGATCATGGCATGAAGGTTACATTTGGGCATCCCATTTGTGTGACTTCATTAAGCTGAGGCAAGCTCTTCATGCATCTCTTCCAGTCTTTTTGGAGGGTGCTGATGAATTATTCTACCAGTTTGCATTAGGACGAGTGTCATTGTTTCTGGTGACTGCTGCACAGTAATTGCCTAGTTCAGGAAGGAACAAAGAACCATGTTACATTCAAACCACATGACATCACTCATTACAGACTCCAAAACAGCTCACAACACCTTTGAGCAAACTCAAAACTGTAGGGACAGACCAAACAGCTATGGATAGACCCCACACTGGATAGACCCCACTAGTGTGATGGTCAAATTATGATCTCCTTTCATCAATTATATGAAGTCATTGTTCTCTATTAAAAATATAATCCTGGAAACACACAAGGAACTGTGTAATCTTCTGTTCTTATTCATTCTCAGTATTTCTACATTTTAAAGAGATATGCCACCAATTTTCCTGGAGCTTTTGGACTTACGTCCTGCTAACAACAATGGGAAGATGCTGAGGTGACAAACTGAGTGACAATGAGAAACAATCACAAACACCAAACACCAAGGAGAGCTGGGAGTACTTAGGAAGGGTACGAGGTTCTCCACGTACCTCCACTTGGTGGGAGGCATTATAATGTCTGACATGATGTTTGGTTCGCCAGTCCCTTCACACCAATGTCCCATGATAAGGAGGATGAAGAACTGAAAAGGAGGTGGCTTAGAAGTCTTGTTTGCTTCCTACTCCTTTAGGTAACTCTCCGGCCAAGCCAAGATATACACAAGTATAAGAAAGAGATACAAAAACAGCTTTGACCACTGAGTATCTGATGCCATTGAATCTCTTATGCCTTGTGTTGCATAAATAAAAAGGCAGAACAGGGGACACACTGCACCACCACCACCGTAGCTCAGAGCAAGTGCAAAGTCCCCTTGAAGATATACACAGCATCAAAGCTTGTCCTTAACCGAGGTCCCTGAGAGAAGCAAGTTCGCGAAAGCTGCTCACAATGGGAACTACAGGCTACATGATATCGTGCTAAAATATCTCTGGTCACCCGAATACATCACTTCCATATCTTTACTGTGTTCCTGGAGCAGTGCTGAGATTCATGAGTGAGGAGGAAGATTCAGCTCAGCAGATCTAGTTTTTCTCACATTCAGTGCTTCAAGTCTCATTTCGACAGGAATGCTAAGGCTTCTGCTTCACAGGAGCCTCTCACATCTTAATAATAATCAGATACTTAGCTTCCAAAAAGACATGCTAAGTCTGAGCCTGGGGCTGGCTCCAAAGTCTACTGAACTCAAATGAAATATTAACAAAGATTTGGATTAGACACTCTATGGTTCGACAGGCAAGAGAGAGGGGCAGATTGCTCCTTGCACTGCTATTCATGCAAATCATCTCAAAGGGGAAGAGAGGATGAAGCCATGATTTTCCTGCTTTCCACATCAGTCCTTTGACTTGGTTGCTAATGACATTGCCTTCTCTGCAGGCCAGCTAGGCCAGTTTGTGCCTCCTGTGGAGATGTGTCCCGATCTCCTCTGCATGGGCCAAATTGGGGATGGCACTATAGGCCTTACTTTTTTTTTTTTTTTTTTAAATGTTTAATAAGCTGAGGGACCAAGAACTAACTAGTAACCCTTAGTATTATACCTGATTTTACCTGTGTCCAGAGAGGCCTATTTCTTTTATGGCTCTAATTTACTAAGACTACAAATGCCAAGCCACTAAGGGTCCTAATACTACAGACAGCTTTGCTTAAATGGTAGCAATTAATAACTCCACTACTTTTCCGATTCCCTCTTTAACTTTTTATTTCCCTTACTGTATGTCCTTGGCAGATATTTTAAGGCTCTTGCCTCACAGATCTTGAGGTCCTTAGAGGTTTGTCATCTCTGTGGCATGAAAATATTATAAAGCTACAGTCTCAGAAAAGGCACAGGCCTTGTTGGTTAATGGCTGCATGATCTCTGTCATCTGTTAATGCTTCTTTATCCATTTTTGGTGGTTGGGAACATGTATGGAAGGTGGAGTACTCGAGCTAAAAGCCTCCAGCTTGCTGAACATGGTGATAACTAGCCTTGGCTTCGGTTGCTTTGGACAACCAATCCAGGAGTGATGTTGCTGAATGGTCTCTTAATAGAAAAGCTGTGCTCTTTTCTAGGATTTTGTAACAACTGGGTCTTTCCTTGGGGGAAGCAGAGACAGAAAGGTAAATTATAATTATGAAATTTGAATGTTGTTTACATGAGATAGAATTCTTACTTTCATGACACTTGCTAGATCACTTCTAATGACAAACCATGCTCAGGATGTAATTTTTACATCAGAACCTAAAGACAGAAAGGCCAGATGTTTTGGACTGATGCCAGGCTCCTGTATCTACCACAAGTTCAGCCAGAAACCTGCATAGTTTGAGGATATCAGTGAGTATTGAACTGCAGTTGCCTACAGTGTGAGATACTACCTGGAGCTCTGTGAACCACCCCACTAGTGGTGAATTCCCCCACTAGAAACTAGAACCAAATTCCCCCACTAGTGCTCTCATTTGTTTAAAACTATTTCAGCCTGCCTTTATCAGCATGTTTGTTGGTGTTCCCAGCAAGGATTTGGAGTAAGTCCGAAGTCTGGCTGGACCCTTCCCTTTAGCTCAGTGACCCAGCAGGCCGGTATCTCCAGGAGTACACTTTCTAATCAGCCAACTAACAGCACGCTTTATGTCACAGGTAAACCTGACAACATTGCAGCGATTAAAAATATCTTTGTGGCTATGCTGAAGTTCCATCACAAGATCTATTCGGGCTCTTGAAAACAGCTCATAAATTTTACAAGGGAGGAACAGCTGGAGTTGGCATCAGGGAGTGCTGTTGTTTTGGCTTGCAGATACAATAACTCCCTGGTAATAATAAAATAAAAAAATAAAAATCTGCTACACACATGCTAGTTTCATGACTGTTTCTTTTTTTTTCTTTCTTTCTTTCTTTCTTTCTCCCTCCCCTTCCCCTCCTCCCCCCTTTTTTTGGTGGGTGTTTTGAGTTTGGGTGATAATTTTAGAGTTGAAAATGTTTTACTGGATTCATTTAAAAAGCTAAAGAAAAAGAAAAGGTGATTTCTTTGTCTCCATTGTGTTTGAAATCATTTCTGACCCTAGGAAACAACTGCACAAACAAACAAACAAAAAAGTCATGAAAGCTTTGATCTACAGACAGGAAGACTGACTGGTATTTAAAGTAGAAGAAAATCTGGAAAGCTCTTTCTCTGAACACTCTAGTGATCAGAAAATAACATCTTCTGTCATTCGGAGTGCTGAGTTTGGAGTCTCAGGAGCAGAACTGGCATTATAGATAGGAAAAGAAAGAACCTACCTATTTGAGGAAGAAATTAGAGCTGACAAAAAAAAAAGCCAGTTTGAAGTATCATATACATTATTTGGTGACATTAGTTCTTAGAGAGCAATGTAATTTTTTTCCATCTTATTGGGGAGTAAAGAAATTGAAAGCAATGCATAACAAAATATATTGCTTCTTGCTTAGGATACAGATCCATAGACCTGATCTAGAGACTCCTTGTAGTAGAGGATAAGTCAGGGAGCCACTACACAGACACGGGGATCTGCCTGCAAAACTAGATCTTGCCTTGGATACAGAACCTCTCCCATCAGTGTGTGCTGAGATGTAGGGTATGGTGCAGGGCATGCTCCTTCTGGGTCAGCAGGTGACCCCCTTCTCTCCAGGCTGACCTCACTGCAGGGAGTCTCATCGCAAGAGTGACTGTGGCTGGCCAGTTTGTATGGGCTTTCACATTTTTACCCTGGGTGCAAAATAGAGAGGCTGGTACCAATTCAACTTCAGAAAGTGCTGTGAAAGCTATAGATGAAAAGCGCAGTGGAAAAGTTAAGCAATATTAATGATTATGAAGCCACGAGATTCTCCAAATGGAAGATGCTAAAAAGTTGAAGTGCTATTATATTTTTATTAAAAATGTTATAGCCAGGTACTCTCCTCCCTTTCATTGAATGCGACCAACTTCCTTCCTCACTGATGGAAATTGAATTACTTGCAGTGTTTTGTACAGAATTTTTTATTATATTCTTAAAAAAAAAGATACTAATAATATAGATCCAATAATTAAATTGCCACCAGAAGGTGATAAGTCATGAATGGAACAAACAAAGAGAATAAAAGAGAACAAGAATACAAAGAAATGTATTATATGACCAGCATATGGAATATTAAAAGGAATAAAGAAAACATAACCCTGATAATAAAGTCAGAGTAATGACTTTGACAGTTTGTGTTCAAGGCACCATCTGAGCAACGAAATATTCTTCAAATTTCTGGTGTAACTCTTGCCCTCCTGAACTTCAGAGCAGAATTTTGCTCTGGTCTGCATTATCAGGAGTTCCCATTTCACTACTGCTATTTACCTCTCCTGAAGGTATTTTGTACCTACTGAGTTTGAGGAGTTCCACTCGTGTCTTTACCCTGCTTTCCTTCTGGCTTTGTGGGCACACAGGGTAAGAGAAGGATGGGTGAAGAGCTAGGGGATGCCTTCACCTGTGCTTATCAAGCCATCAGGCCCTGCTGCAGGTGATAAAAGGGAAAGGGCAGGCTGGGGGGTTGTTAGCATGGTGGGTAGGGTTGGTAGGGGAGAAATGTGTCTTGCTGCTGTGCCTTGGGGGGTAAGGAAAGGTGGTGGTCCTCCTGTGGCTGATACTAAAGGAAGCTTTTGTGGATCAGATCCTTGCTTTTTGGAAGGGTGTGCTTGAAGTAGAGGTTGCTGGCTCTGAGCTACTTTTGTGTTATACAGGGCTCATAGGAAAGGGGGAAGTGAGGCCTATTTTGTGTCTCATGTTAAGAGTATACTCAGGGTAGTGCTGGCACTCCTGGCTAAGGCAGTGCTGGGGTTCTGCCCTATGAGCAGGGGCAGAGGATATGCCAGTTTTGCTGCCTATAGTCTAGAAGCAATCCCTTTCTGCCTTTGAGACACCAGGGCTAATATTGCAAAGCTCATTTTCCAGTTCTCAGTCCTTAGCAGATGTTTACATTAAGTTAGGAGCCGTAGCATGCTTCTTTAGGGCATATTTCTTACTATTTTATGCTTTTTAAATATAGCAGAAATCATGCAGGAAGAGGGAGCTGGTCTTGTGGATTATTCAGATAACAACAAGCTGCATAAAGACTCCTTCACTGGGATGTTTTCATGGACAGGTTTTTATTGGAAAGCTTTGGAAGTGTCTAGAAATAACTATTCAAGAGGTTCCTGTTTCTCAGATGAGCTCCATAACTTGCCCAGGTTTATAAAACAAACTGGTGGTGATGAGCAAAGGCTAGATTTCAGGTCTTCTGGATTCTTTTGAACATTGTGCTATTGCTTGATACAGGGACATGAGGCATAGGCTCATGTTTAGCTGAGGCTCTGAAAGGTTTCTAAGGCAAGACAGATTCTGGATTCTCTGAAACCTGTTGCTTTGCTATTGAAAACTGCAAACTGAGAAGCAGATTTCTCTCAAAGGCAGATGGGATGGTGCTACAGTTTGGTACTCAGCACCAGGGGCGTGGTGGTGGGTTGCACCGTACCTTGGTGTCTCATGCTCTGCAGCAAGATTTCCCTTGTTTCAGTTTGTGCTTGAGATTTGAGGATGAAAGCCATGAGGATGAGATGTCACTGCAACATAAACAATAGGAGAGCCTGTAAAGATGGGCCACAGCAGCTGAACCAGACTGCACGGCTGGTGTTAGTTGGGTTACAGGGTACTGCTGTAGTTTTTTTCCAGTGTGGCACACGGTCAGTGCTGAAGTGGCTGTTCTGCCTTGTCAGGACTCAAAATTAACAACCATTATCCAATGCTTTTCCTTCCACTTGGTGCTAAGATGTAATTTTGCCAGCATATGAGGAAGGCACAAAGCATTCAGGCTAGATGATACTAGGACCACGATTTGTCTTGGCCTTCATCCTGGCCTGAACTATGTAAGAAGCCACTAAATTCTGGAAGCCAAAGGTGGGAATATCAAGGGAGGAACAGGAAAATAGCAGTCCCCAAAATGCATTTGAGGGACTTAGTCCTTTGAAACCCATGTGCTCATCCAGCATGCCATCCAGTAGGCATGCGACCTTGGTACATCTCAAGGTCATGCATGGCCCAAGGAAGGGATAGCTGAGGGATGAGTCCCTAGGGAGTAGGTCCCTTCTTAGGGTCCCCCTGCAAGGGATGCAGCAGTGTTAGGAGACCAGGAGAGTGACTCTGGGAGAGCTGCTGAAGGGAGAGGTGTGCGGCACGCTGCCTTCGCAGCCCTCCTCGTGTCAGCAACAGGAGGCAACTGCTCTGCTCAGAAATAATAAATAGTGCTTTTTATCGAATTCAGAGTAATTTCCCTTTAAGAGAATTCCCTTTAAAATGAATAATAACCCTTTTTTGAGACCTGAGTGTCGGCAGAAGAAGCTGAGTTTGTTTTCATGTTATAGCTGTGAAACAGTATCGGGCGGCACCATCTGATTCCTTTTCTTACAATTCTTTTGTGTCTTTCTTTTTGTAAGCAAAAATGAGCACATTCAGGCGTACGAGAAAGAAGTGAAATCAGATTGTATTGCATTTCTTTTGGCATATATGGTGCAATGCAAGACTTTTTTTTCTCCCCTTAACTTCCGAAATTTCAGATAGCCTGAGAAAAAATACCAACAGAGACAAAAATGGGGAATCAGCTTTCCATCTAAATGCTATTTAAAAAATCGCATAAATGTAAGTAGCCTTTTTATGCAGTTAATTATTTTGTTTTCTTTTATCGTTCCTCAGCTCTGTTTTCAGTCTTGTCTTCTATGTGCTTTCAGATGAGCCCATGTCTCATGAAAGTGATGTTTTGTTAATGTAGGCCATCAGCATTTCTAACAGCAGGAAGTAAACTGAGTATTTCCTTCCCCAAAACAGCTCTACTAATTTACTTCAGTCTGAAGTAAAACGGAGAAGATACTCTTTCAGAAAATTGTAGATTCATCCCAAAAAGCAGAACTTCAAGGGAACTAAAACTGCTAAGGTTACATTGAGAAAATGATTTAGACTGAATAAAAAGAGCATGGCAAAGCTGTAGGGAAGTGTGACACGCTGCATTTCAACACCTTCAAAGGGAAATAAATATTTGGAAATGTTGCAGTGTTTCATTCTGAAGTGTTTTTAAGGGATTTTTTTTGGTTGTATCAAAATGACGTTTTCCATTAAAAAAAATTTAATCTTCAAAAGGTTTTTAAGGAAATAAGGGTCAAACATTCTGTATTATGTTTCACCACAAATGCAGCATTTTAAGCTAACTCCTAAATGTTTTCATTATTATTTTTTTTTTCAGGGAGCTGAATTCTTCCTCCTGCAAATGTTCTGTTTTAATTTGACTCATGCATATTTTTCCCCCCATGAAATTTTGGGTTTTGCAACATAACAGATAAGCCCCTTTTTATTCCTCCACCTGCCAAAGCCTTGGTTATCCAGCCCTCACACATGCACACCACTTCTAGCGCATGCTGAATCCTGGCCAAAATCATTCTCTGCTTCTCCATTCCCCGGCATTTCAGAAAGCTTTGCCAATGAGGCATAATGCCAACCTGTGCTCTCTCGTTTTGCCATTCTTCAGTCCCTGGTGAAGCTGTTCCAGGAACCTCCTTCCTGACTGCTGCCCATTTATCCATTCCCCAGGGACCAGTCCTAGTGCATTGCCTGCAGCCTGATTCCCCCATGCTGGTGTGGCTTCCCATGCTCGGTCCCATGTGCTCCTCACCATACCAAAACGTCAATGTTGTAGACAACGAGCTCACTGGTACCGTGGCTGAATGGTGCTATGTTTGGGATTTGGTGGTGTTATGGCATGTTTATATATGGGGTTAAGATGAGACCCCTATGAAGTCAAGGTCCCTTTGAATCTCGGCTCCCCATGGGCTTTATTCCAATAGGTTTTCTCACTGTAATGCTCCCCAGCCCTGTTCTGCCGCTACGTCTCTGCTCCAGAGGCACCGCATTGCGCCTCTTCATGGCAGCCAAAAACCATGTACTTTCCTAGCATCTGCCAACATTGCCCCAAGATCTGGACAAGTCTCAGGACAAGGCAATAGGCAGCTCAGCTGCATCTGCTCACATCCAGCTCAGAGCTGGGCTGACACACAATGCTGATAAACCCATCCTCAGCAGGGTGAAGGGTGTGTGTGTTTGTATGAGAAAGCGAAATTAGTCATCCTAATCACAGGTTAGGTATTGCTCTTGGGGTCTGGGCTTGACATCAGCATTTTATCCACCCTCAAGCTGAAGAAAAACTCTGCTTGTTTCTAAAGCATCTGTATGCTCTGCTACTGAAAAGGTTTTTCCTCCCTCTTCGCCTGTTCGTTCTGGGCAGATGTCTGGTATTTTGTCCTCTCGTCAGCAAGAGCATGGGGATTTCACAGAAAGCCTGGAGTCGTTTTAGATTTCTAGAAGTTGTATAAGTTTTGCAGACATAACTTTTTCCTTTCTTCACAGAAAAACACTGTTTTTCAAACATAAAAAAGCGGTTGCTCTCAACCCAGGAGGTACCTGCTAAGAGCCACTTCCCAAGTTTTCCCCTCTCTCTGATTATACAGTCCTGACACGAATCAGCCCAGCACAGCTTTCCACAGCACAGCCTCGCTTGAGGTGGCAAAGGGCAGTGCATTAACTTCAGCACTGGCAGAAGTTTAAGGGCAGCGGTTTTAAGCAAGCGCATTAACAAGTTAGGAGGACTGCTCTGCCAGACACCGGGATAAAGGGTTATTTCTAAAGGCACCGGAGATAATAGCCGTGCTGCAGTTTTCTGCTTTTACCTCCCCACAAGCAGCTGGGGACTCCCTGGTCCTGGGTTTTCAGGACTGGGGGAGCGGGGATTGCAGCCTGTTGTCAGACCATCCCAGCCACGTCCTGTCATTGCTTCGTGCCTCAGTTTCCCCAAGTGAAAACAGAGCATAAAGATACCAGTGTCCTCTCATAGAGTGATGAAAAAAAGCTGTAGAAGTATCCAAATGAAAAATTAGTGAGAAAATAACATGTAAAGGTAAATGTGAAACACTCTTACCATGTGCCTTTCCCTATACTAATTATTCTGCACGGTGTAAGGATTAAATACCAGGCTTTGCATGCCCCCCTGTACTTGGTGGGTTTTGGTGCTGTAAGAATAACAGTGTTTGCCTCAGAAAATTCCTTCAGTTTGGGCTTTCACTCCTGCTGCCAGCAAGAGGAGATGCGTTTCTGAGCTCTAAGCTTCAGTGCAGCTCAGACCTTTCAGCAGCTGCTGCTGTGAGCTTGCTAAGCAGGAAGAAAGAAATCTCCCAGGAACGAGTGAACCTGGGAGACTTCTGCAGAGCGAGGCAAAACCGTAGAGATATTTGGGGGCTGCAATGAATCAAAGCTGCCCTTCTCCCCCTGCTCCCCCTGAGCAGCTCTGCTAGCCCGCCTCTGATCCCAGGGTGCTTCTGCTCAACGTTACGTGCTTTCACAGCATTGCCATGGGAAGCTTGCATGTGAGTTAGCACCGAAGCCCTGGGTGTATCTTAATGGACACTTGCAAAATCCGCCAGGTGCTTTCACACCCTTCTTCAGCAGGCAAAAATTTCTCCTGGCTTGCAGAGGTGGACTAGAAAGAACGGGGAGGGAGAAGCCTTTCCCAGCCACCCCACATCCCTTCCCGATACAGTGCAAAAAGGAAATCTCTCCCTTTTTTTTTTTTTTTACCAGTCACAGTCTGGGAGCTCTTTGCTGGCAGGGAGAGGAGCCGCTTCGACTCCCCGCCAAGCACCACGGTCCTTTTGTTCATGCAGCGCTCAGCGTCCAAAATATCGAGGGGGTTGGCAAGGGCTGCTGGAGGCAACTTGTGCGAGGCAGCGGAGCGTGAAGGGAGAGCATCCCGCGCTGGCCAGCGAGGCAGAACACGCCGGCACACCCTGACAGCGCCGTCCCTTCCATTATTATCGCACGAGGGGAGAGAGGGTTTTTTGGCAGCTGCTCAGAGGGGAGTGCGAGGGCTGCATCTGCCTTCTGTCACCCACGTCCTTCGGTTGGGCCGAGGGGGGGGGAGAGTCTATTTACTGATTGCAAAGAGGGACTGATGACTGCTGCTGATCTGGGAGTGTTAGGTATTGATTTTCCTGGGGTACCTGGAGGTGGATATTGTGCAAGGAATGGTTTAATTGTATGTGTATGTAGATGCTGCTGTTCATTTGCCATCCTGCAGCACTTGTAATGAAAAATGTGTTCAGATAGATGGACTGCAGGTACGCAGCCTTTTTCCTTACTGGATCAGGAGCTTTACGGAACTGAGAAAAATGTATATATATAATCAATGTGATCAAAAGTTCCAGACATTTTTGGACTCCGGAGACACATGCTCAATTTAGCTCTGCAGTAAGTCCAGGTGCATGCCCAAATATAGCTGATTAGCCTATGGGGCAAGTACTTACCTAATTAATCTATGGAGTGACAGAGCTTGCATACAAAGGAAGTATGCATCTGTTTTGTGGATGGATTTGCACATCTCTAGTGCTATACAACTCTTTCAGTAATACACCAGCTTCTGAGCGTACAGACAGAGGAAGTTGTTGTCTCCTGCCACCACACACAAGCCTGGCACCCAAAGCAAATTCTGGGAGCCCCAGGCTGATGAAACTGCTCCAAACTCTGTGATGGTCTGTACTAGACCTATTGGCACCTATAACGCTGTGTATGTCCATGTCTGCATACAGGCGTCTTTCTTTTTTTTTTTTGCTTTTTAGAGAGGTGAGCAAAATGGATGCAGTGAATTAGAGTGGAAATCTGCCAGCTTTGGTCCAATCAACCTCATGTGTGCATCTGCAAGTGGTGCAGGCACACAGCGTGCCTCCACCCAGCTTGAAGTGCAGCAACCACAGGACTGGGCTGAAAAATAAAAGTTTTTTCCCTCCAATAAAGTCCTGCACAAAAGTGTAAGACAGAAAATGAGGGATGTGCCTTCCAATTTATCAACACACTCTGTTACAATAAGTGTAGGAACTGCAGATGCTGAAGTGAGGAAATGATACAGAGCAGGAGCTGATTCCATCTCCTAGACACGGGCAAAGGAGGTCAAAAAGGATCAGACTTGACCCACACCTTGCTTCAGAAATCAAACCTGAATTAAATATCCCCCAGTTATTTTCCACATTCACAAGTTTTCTCTCCCTGTCTGTTTACTGAGTGCTCTCTGAAGCACAAAAAATGCGGTGAAAGCCAGTGAACAGAACTGCCAGGAGCTGTGCCTTCCCAGCTTCCTGACCAAGTCTTTTGAAAAACCCCAGCAGAATGGTCCCCAGCACATCCTTTGCAAACGCTGTGCTTGACTCCAAGACTGCTGGGGTAGGATGGAGGGGTTTAGTAAATGCCACAGGGATATGAAGTTCAGAGGGAACCAAACTCACAGGCTGCGGACATCCTCATCAGCAAGCTGCGGCAGTTTGATTAAATCTTTCCAAGCAGCCGGAGATAATAATACCATGAATAGAGCTTCCTAATTTCATTTCCCCAGCACCACGGATCAGGTATATTTCCATACACAGGTGCAGGACCTTTGATGCGCTGGCTTTAATAATCAAGGGAGATGAAGGCAGAGCTTATCCCGAGTGTCACCGAAAATTTGGGAGTTAAATTTGAGGGACACCAAATCCCTCTTATCCCTCTTACCAGTGCTTCTGCAGTGGCACAGAGAGCAGGCTGGTGGGCACAGAGAATGATTGATGGCGTTGCTGACCAAATGGGGAATGGTGATTTATGGATGAGACAGTGTCCAAGCCATGTGTGCTATACTGGAGAAAAATAAATGGATTCAGTTTCAGACCTCTTGGAAGGTGCTGGCCAAAGCATTTCATTAAGTTAGCCTCTTGGATGTGGGCTGTCAAAATATTTTAATGTCCGCCTGTGACCTCCAAGCATTTTCCTTTCCCTTCACTGCCTGCTCCAGCCCCAGACCTCCCTTGCAGTCAAAACTGACAGCATTAGCCATTAGAATCACTCTTTGAATTAATTACCCAGAAATATGCTTTCAAATCTTCCACTCCATGTAACAGTGAATTAAAGGGCAGCCTGGGTGGGGTTTTACACATCCTGTTTTGGCTGCCCCTTTCCAGCTAATGCGACCATTAGCACCACGGCAGCAGTGTCCACCGCTGCTCTCCCTTCTGCTGCTCCACACTCGCTGAGAACAAAAGGCACAAACTGCTTTTCGTTCCAAACTTGTAAAATAAGTGTAATGCAGTGCTGATGGAAAGACCAGAGGGGCGGTCCGGTAGACGAAAAGTCCCTGATGAAGCAGTGCTTGGTCTCCAGTCCATGTAGAAGCCCCTTTCTGTCATCCAGGTGCCCCTGCAGCGACCTGGGAGTTTAGTTTTTCCATTTCTGCATTCCTCACTGCCCTGCAGCTCTGCCCCTACCAACAAACAGCATGCCAGGCAGGTACCCAGGTTTGTGTGAGCATCCTTTAGCAGCTTCTGCTTCTTTTCTGCAAGCCCAGTACTTACGTCACAAACATACCCTGTGAAGTGGGTGTGGATATGTTGGTTTTGGATACATACTTCCAAAATTTGCTTGGTGCTTTTTTAAGGCAAGTGCCTAAAATTCAGACTCAGCTGAGTGCCTAATTTTTGTAATCACCACAGAACTACCCCAGCTCCAGCTCAGTCCGTACCCACTCCTGCCCACAACGCTGACAAAATCCCTTCCACCAGAAGTGACCTGGCATTGACTGATACCCTTTTTCTCTCTCTGTTCTCTTGAATCGTGGAGATGTGTTGCACTCTGCTGATGATTTAGGCACAAACATCGCCCTGTCTGAAAGCGGGCAATTAGCTTTCCCTTGGTGGGTAACTCATCCTCCACCTGCTCTGCCTGACAGCCCCTATTCCCAGGCGGACCCCATAAAACCAGAAGCTGTCTCCAGCTCAGCAAGGGGGCTCCAGACAGCTGCCCCGGGGGTGGTGAAGGATAGACATGTACCTGCAGGGATGGGATGGTCTCGGGGAGTTAGAGGAAGCCCCTGGGAATGAGAGCTGCAGCAGTGGAAGAGGAATAAATGAAAGGGCTTTGTTTCTACCAGTCCTGCTGGGTGATGAGATTGCTAGAAATGGTTAAAGTCATTTTTGCCCAATTTTTTCCCCCCACTCCCCTTCCACAAGAATTTTGTCTTTCCTAGAGCAGCCCCTTGCAAACCCTCCCTTTGCAAATGCTCCCTCTGCAGAGCTTGCGGATGGAAGCAGCATTCCCTGAAGCAGAAGAGAAATCAAAGGAACTGGGGAGAGAGGGAAAAATAAATAAATAAAAAGGCTTGTTTATCTTTTTATTAATAGCAGAGCAGTGTTCCCAAGGGGATAGGCCAACTGTGACTCTAATCCAGCCATGCAAAGCTGCATCCCTGTCTGTTTGGTTTGTGTTTCTTTTTTTCTCTCTTTTTTTTTTTTCCAGGGTTAATTACTAGGAAAGAAAAGAGAGACATCCAATTCTCGCCTCCTCAGATCTCCCCCTCTTTCCCTGCTGAACCACACGTGCCCTGAGTGTTTGCCCTCTGACCGCAGAGCCAACGCCGCGCTGTCGCCGTCACTGCTGCGTCCATCCAGGCTCGGTGACACTCATGGGCTGTACGTGAAGGAGGACAGGGCCAAATATGCCACATCTCACAGTACAGCGAGTCAGTTAATGACAGCAGGGGGTGGTTTTAATTCGTGTTTATGTGGAGGAACATTCAGCTGGGTCAACGACACTGCTCTGCCCTCACCCAGGGAAAATGAACATAATCTACGCATTGCCCAGGAGCGAGGTGGCCTCCTGACATGTCTTGAAAGGGAAGCAAGAGGAGCTAGCTGAGATGGGCTGATGGGCTTTGAAACGCATCTAGGGGAAGGGAGCATAACAGCTACTGACATTCATGTGAGAAGTGGCCCTGGCCTGCTGTATGTGTGATAACGGTGCAAAAACTGGCCAGTTTAATGACATTGTCCTGCTGCAGCAATGTCTGCCAAGGACTTGCTCACCATCCCCAAAGCCCTGCCACGGCAGGACCCTCCACGTTGGAGTTTCTGAAGCATATTTTGCTCTTGGGCTCTGGCCTGGTAGCTGCAGACTTTTATCTCAGGATATCTGAGGGAGAATTTTCAAAGGCATATCTCATCAAAAGTCAAAGGGAATGAAGAACCTGACCTCCTTGTGTGCAGCTCAGCCTCTCTCCCCGAGCAGCTCTGGCTTCCCTTTCAGGACAGCCAAAGCCTTCACCATCTTTCTTAGAAATGAATTCTGTTTGTAGTCAACAGGGGCTTGAAAGAAGCAGTCCCAGCGGTCACTTGCGATGTCCAAGTCCACCTTCTACTGTGGCACAGCTAGGAGCTGCAGCGAAGCTGATGTGGTAGAGACAAGGTCAGCCCTGATGTATGTCACAGCAGCTATATTAATTAAATGAAAGAATGGTCATTTTGCCAAAGTCCCACAGCCTCCAAAACCCACCTTTCTTCAGGTGACCACTCTCACCACCAAGTCCTGTGGCTTCCTGAGCAGGACATTGAAATTTGACCTTCTGCACAACCACAGGTGGCAAGTGGTTTTGAGCTAGCATCCCAAAGCATGCAGAGGGAAGCACAGTTTCCCCAAAGCCCTGGTGAAGGGAGAGAAAAGGACTGGTCTGAAGTGTTTTTCAAAGCTCCTAATTGGGGGAGCGAAAAAAGCAAGAAGAGATAAGTGTTCAGGTGGGAAAAGAGGAAGCAGAAACTGCATCTTAGTGCCTGGGATACGGTATGTTTCTGAAACTGCTGAGAGGAATGTAGTCGTCTCTGCAAATCAAGATGAGCTGGCTGGCCAATGAAGCATGCCTGGCATTTTATTTCTCATATTGTTTGGAGATAGGGATTCAGCTGAGTGCATTCAGCAAATAAAGATCAAATAACCTGCTGTGAATAATGTTTTAAACCCGGGTTCCTATCAGGATCTAGTTATAAGCCCATATACTCCGTTGGATAAAAAATAAGTTACACATGGCTGGAGGCAGTATTACTTTCTATGGAAGATGAAATCTGTTTTGAAATAGAAAATGTTTAGTGATTCTCCCCTCCTCTTTTTATTTTTTGGAAGAGCTAAACCACATAAAGCTTCCTGACGGAGAGGGGTGGAGGAGGTTCTGCTGATAATTCACCCACCGCCTCGGGGTCCGGAGCTAAGGATTTATGCTAAGAGGTGGCAGCCCCAGGAGGAAAGGTGAGGTGGAGCCCACATTGCCAGCCGCTTTGGGCTGTTTTGCCTGGAATCAGGCTAACCTCTGTTGCACTAAGCTCCTTAGCTGTGCAGAGAAACAAGCCCCTGATGAGCTGATCCTTTACTTGCATGATGATAATCAACGCCTTGGCTGCCAGCCACGGGGAGAAACCTCTGGTTGCTGCCGTTTGCTCTCCTTCGCATGCACACCTGAACCGGCTCGCAGCTTCACTGCATAGGGGAATTTCTACGGAGGTGTTTTGGGCCAAATGTAGATGCTGATGCTCACTTTTGGAAAGCACCTCACTGCACAAATACTCCTGCTTATTTTAATGAAGCTGTTGATGGAGAACAGAGTTATTTCACAGCAGCAGGGCAACGTAGCCCTTTCTCTTTTCAAGGAGAGTCAGCAATACCCCGTTGCTGCATATGGAAAAGCATACTAGAAAAAAACAGAAAATGGCCGCTGAAAATTTTCTTAGTTATTTCAGAATCAGAACTGCTTTCCTTTGACTGTGGCATTTCACATGACCCTGCTGTTTTGTTTCCTTTGCTGTGTCCTTCACCTTCTCTCTACATGAGCCAAAGCTTCTGTTTTTTAATGGGTCTTGAAGAGTTGCAAAAAATCTACATAAACCCTTGGTATTCCCTCTTCAATAGTCCTTCAGCCAGACAGATGGTTGAAAATTTTCCCTCTAAACTGTTTTTTTAAAAGACATGTTTATTGTGTGAAGTATCTGCTTTGCGGCAAAAACTTCAATTATTCCCCAGGAAAACAAATATTAAAAAATGAAAACATTTTGACTGCAACCCTAAATATTTCAGCCAAAAAAAAAAAAAAAGTCGGATCCCCAGTGTGTGTGTGTTTGTGTCTCTATTAAAATACTTTGATTTGGAAATGCTGCCACACAGGGGATTTTGTCAGAGTGTTTCTCATCCTCTTTCTCCACCGTGGTCTGAGTGCCCTAAATTTTCTGTCTTCTCTGTGGTGGGGCATGGCAGGAGCCCGTGGTAGCATTGCTGCCTCTTCTCCTGAGGAGGAAACCCTCAGAGAAGAAGCAGGAGGTCTCACCTACAAAGTGAGTATCAAGTGGTTGAAGTTCAACTTGCATGAGACAACACATGGACATTATTAATATGAAATATCTCTGCTTGTGGCTATCATATTGCAGGGCTTCAATCTCCTTTGAAAAGAACGAATTTAGGAATAAAAAAAAACACTTTTTTTTGTATTTCTGTTAATGGTTTTTGCAGGGAATCACACATTGCTCAACTAACTTTTGTCACTGTGATCTCTGGTTAACTCTTCATCTTAGTCACCAACCTCAGGTACCCTTTCCGAGCCCAGAGATTCAAACGTGGGTGATCAGGATGCATTTCCTTTGTTTCATGAGCAGTGAGGGAAGGCCAACTGTTAACCTGCACATACTGCTCCGAGGCTATTGAGCACTATCTACTGGAGCGTTATGTTGGATGCTGAGAAGATGGGGAAAGTGGTATGCATTTCTTTTCCTGGTTATAAGAAAGTGCTTGCATTTGTTTATCCGTGAAGTTCAAACTCTTCTGCAAAGCATAAATGGAAACATGGGCAGTGTTCAAGTGTACTGGCAAGCGCTAACAACATGGGAACAAAAATAAGACAAATTTCTTCACTCCCATCAGAGTGAGCAACTGAAGAAGAGGAGAAAGGGGCTGTAGATGTATCCCTCTGCAGCTGACAAGTGTTTATTCTGCCCACGCTCAAAGCTGACCAGCACCCATCTCGCTGCGGTACCGTGGCAAGGAGCCCAAGCAGCTAAACAAGCCCAGCCTGTCAGCACAGCGTGTTACCTTTGGCTCAGCGCCATCCTGATGTGCTCATGCTATTTCTGGTCAGCTCAGCATCTCTGCAGGTTGCATCTCCTCGGAGGCAGACCCAAGGCAGATGTCTTTCATGCTTCGCTCCTCCTGTCCACTCTCCAGTCCTCTTCTCTCTGAAGGCTGCAAGGGTTTCATCTGCATATTTACAAGACAAACTAACTTTCCTGGTTTACCAAGAAAATAATTTTCATGATGAATAAATGGAAGGCAGCTTCAAAATGTAAGATGCCTCAGAGTATTTGTCCTTATGCCACTTGGGCCTAAAATGTTCCTGCTGGGATAAGTGGAAATACATCCCCTGTTTCCAGTCAGCAACTTAAAAAGCAACCCCCAATTTTCCAGCAATAGAGAGAGCTATGAGGCCTGGAGAAGCAGAGCTCTCTTGATTACAGCTTTGTTGAAAAACATTGTTCTGAGATGTCTGGAGACCAGATAATAGGCACTGCTTTAGTTTAAAATAAGAGGCATTTCATGAATAAAGCTTCCCAGTGTGCAGAGACAGGGGGATTTTGAAACTGTCTGTTGGTGCTCTCTAGACTTGCCTGTCTGGATTGTATTGCCATTATGTTTTCCCCAGAAGTCCCACTTTCAGAGAAGCTGCACCATCAGCCCCTCGCTGCAGATCCAGCCAGTCAGTAGTGCTGGCTGAGAGAAACTTAAATACACAGAGAAGGAAAGAGACTTTGTAGATTTGGTCTCTGGATTACTGGATTAAGTGGCTTTTTCTTGCCTTTCTTCACCTGCCACTGTGTTGTCTAGTTAGACTTTGTAAATACTCGCTTTTATTTGTATTTTATCTTCCCTGAATTTGAGCTCAGCGTGTTTTCAATATGAGCGGTTTGATACTCGGGCATGTTTTACTGCAGGAATACAGCGGCTGTTAAAGGTAGGATAGTGTAATAGCTTGTAAGCACCCTACTTCCCTGTGAACTACTACAGAGTACCCACAGCCTGGCAGGAAAAATGAGATTCCTGGTATAGTTTGGGAGTTTGAGAAGATCTGTTTCCAAGTGATTGCTTAATGAAAGGAAAGACTTTTCCAGTCATGCAGGCAAGTCTGGGGAGAGAAGGTCCTGGTGCATCTCTGACTCCCATGGAGAAGAAGCCCTCAAGTCTCCATGCAACACTGGAAGGAGAAACAGGGTCTGATCCTAGCATACTGCTGAGCACATGAAGAGAAAGTGAAGGCTGTTAGCACCTCTGTTCTCACACATTGAGTCCTAAACAGAGGCATCTAGGGGATTAAAAAAATAAACTTTTTTTTTTTTGAGTCAATTATAGAAACTAATACCCATCTATTATCACTTCCATGCCTGGATAGTGACAAAGATGCCAACAACTGCCAGTCATATAGCCAATATTTTGTACTGAGCTTCCATCTGAACTCAGCAGGAAAGAGCAGACAAGAAGCTGCCCTCATTCTCTGAGGGCAGAAATTGCCTCTCCATGCTTGGGGGATAATCAGCAGCCTTGGAGACAGCTGAAGGCCAACCCAGTGCAAGTTCTGGTACAATCACGTGTAACACCAGCCCCAGCCGGAGTCACTTCACCATTGTTTGTATTGCATTGGTTTTGCTGCATGGGGATCACTCAAACAGACCTTGAAATCTGCTAGCAACCATTGCATTTGAACATTTCAAATTTAATAATGAATATATTCTGCTTTTCATTAGAGATGCTCAGCTTCCAGTCTTTCTGATATGAATCCAGAGGAGCCGGCAATAAAGAGAAACCAACAGCCCATGCAGAATGGAGTTGGGTTTTATGCTGACACAGCTCTCTCTTTCTTTTCTTTTATTTTTTTTTTTTGTGAGTGCATGTAGGACTCCCAGGGGACTAATCATGTAGGATGGTAGGTTCTTTGCAAGGTTCATGCCACTACCCTGTGTGCTTCCCATCTGGCCTCTGCAGCTCCAGTCCTTGGTGCCCCGCCTGAGTGCTACACCTCAGTGCCCCTTCATATACCTAAATCACTTATTATATGCAATTTGAACACAATTTAAGTAACCATTACTATTCTGTGGGCCATGCCTTCCTCCCTCTCTGCAACACAGTTCACATCTTCTTCTTCCCTAGGGCTGGGAGAATGACAAAAGCACAGCACCTATGACAGCCATGAGGATACCTGTTGGCCCCCATCAGGCAGCCAGACAGGCACAATGCTCTTGTTTGGAAAGAGAGTCCCGAAACACCATGGAAACACACAGGCACCCATCTAGAACGATGCTGAGCAATTCAGAATAGGAACAGCATTAAAGGATTATCTGCCTTGAGGAAGAATGAAAAAATATGACCCTCGGCTTCTGTATGCGACGGGTTGGATTGATCTCACTTCTACAAGGCAGACATTTCCATTTGCCCAGGCTCCATTCCCCAGACTCCAATTATAGCCAAGGAGAGACACAGGCACTCATCCTAATGTCCATATTGAGATGAGATGAATTGCACTTTAAAATACCTATTGTCCTTTCTACTCTGTGAAAGAAACCTATGACAAGTGGATCAGGTGTAGTTTTCCCGCTAAAAAGATAATATTAATTTCATCCCAGATTTCTGGGTATACAAGTGTGCTGTTGTCCACCCTTCTGCAGTCTGATAGTGGATTGGTTATAAAAAGAGAAACCACAGTTTTCATGAAGTGGATTCTTGAGTGCAGCTTCTGGAGTTTTTAGCCAGATCAAACAGTTGGTGGTATTAAATACCTAATAGCTGTCTGGATAGATTAAGGCCCTTTGAACATTTCCACAACTGTCAATCCTGTTTTCTTGTCTTTCCTGCAATGAACAACAGTCAAATTTCATGTTGGCTGATGCTAAATTGTACCTCAATTTTATAAAATCCTTTTCATCTTGAGATACTGGTCATTACGGGTGACAGTGATAGAGATGGACTTGATGAGATGAATTTATCACAGCCTAAGGTTAATATCAGACCACATGTACGTTCCTCAATGCGACTGAAATGCATCGTGAGCCACAGAGCAAAACGCACCCTCAATCTTGTACCTGTGGAGAAGCCAGTCCTATCTCTCTCCTTGATCCATGTGACAACAGGTTTCTGGAGTCAAATAATGCCTGGGGGACATTTTTAAGGTCCAGAAACCTGCTGACCACAGGAGTCCACAGACCACAGGCCGAAACCCACCATGCCTGGCTAACAGCCTTCTCTCAGCAGACATCTCCCCTTGAGGCCTTTCTCAGCTTTTGTCTTGTTTGTGACAAAATATCCCCTGCACAGTCTTAGTGGCCTTACACAATAGCATCAATACTTCCACATTTCCTGGAAATGCTTGTTCTGATGAGTTTTCTTCTGCTGTGACTGTATCTACCAAGAGAGAGATTTGCATGGGAGTCCTCCCCCCCCCCCCCCCCCCCCGCCCAGCTTTGCAGCAGAAATTCTTACTTGTGTAGCACTTGAGTGCACGACTGAGCACTGTTACATTGGTGCTGCATTTCCATCCCCTTCCAGTCACATTTCTCCTCCCATGCGTGCAGACAAGCCCCTGCTCTGACCCTGCCCCTGTGCTGCCGTGCAGCTCCCACACGCCAGCCTTCGCCACCCCACTGAGCCTTCCCCACCAAAACCCAGCAGGGCCCAGCCCGCAGCCTCAGAGTTAATTGGAGGCAGTGACAACGTGGGAATTAATTAATCCCACCAAGCCAACGGCAGGAGCTTCCTGATTTGTCACGGCTGCTCTCAGCACGTCTGAAGAGATGCTCCCACCGCGAAAGGCCCTCATCCTGGCCAGCTGCCCCTAACGCGGAGAATTCACCCGCCTCAGCACAGAGCTGACATTTAAGCTCTTCCTCCCCTCTGCTCCCTCGCACAGCTCCAAAGATCAAGGGCAAGAGGCTGTCATTAAGCCTAAACCTGTAACGAATGACACACACATCTCTTGCTGCCAAGCCCCTATATCCTCAGCCTCACTGGCATCGTGTCAGGCCTCATAACACTTCTCATTCCCAGGGAGTTCACTCCTCCCACTTGAAAATCCGTCAGTGCACTGTCCCTGCTGAAGAACCCTGTGCTGATGCCGTCTGCATCCTCAATTGCCAGCTAGTTGCAGAAGTTGGGTGCACTCGGATTTTTGATTCCGCGCCCCGATGATTATCAGTCTATGGTGAGCTGCAGAGACTGGGAGGCTCCTCCTGATAACCAACATCTCCTGAAGCTGCTTTGAAATGTTTCAGCTTTTTAGTCACCAGGAAAAGGTGCTGTATTGGAAAGTGGGAGCAAGGTGGTCAGGACAGAGACTAGAGCAGGGAAAGGAAAGTTTTAGAGAATGAACACAGCGTCACTGTGCCCGCAGGGGGGCTGCTGCCTGCTCACCCAGTCTGTGCTGTCCTTCATCCTCAGCATCACCCCAGGGATGTGGGTCTCCTTGTTAGTGGTGGTGCTGGGTTTATGACACTCCACGTTTTAAGCAGTCTGGATGGTATCATTCTCTGTGCCCAAGAGCTACTGGTACAGCAGGTGATGGCTCCTTCTGCTCAGTAACAAACTAGAGCCCTAAGTGGCAGCTATTAATAAAGTACTGTGCCAGCAGAAGTACTGGTGGCTGTAGCTTTCCTGATATTGCTTGTCATTTGTTCTTACATGCTGAGAAGGCCATGAAATGCAGTCAGTAGAAAGAGGCATGTCCAAGGCACTTTTCAGATCTTTCCTCAGGGGATCTGAGCCATTAGTCCAACCCTGGTCCTGAGCTCCCCATTTTTCACGGTGCTTTGTGCAAATCTGGACAAGGCTTCCTATGTCTCTAGTTATCTAGGGGATGGGTTGGGTACCGCCTTCCTGCAATTCCCAAAGATGGTCATTGGGAAGAGGGGGAGGCAATATCTTGCCTAAGACATAAGTTGTTCAGCTCCCCACACTCTGTTGTGCTTTGCAAGACAGACAAATACCAAACGTTCTTGGGTCCTGAATACAGTTTCTTCCCTTAAAAGCTCAGCTTGTCTCCAGCTATTTTTGCAGCTTTACAAAGTTTCCTTCATTGCACCTGCTTTCTGGCAGGTTTATCACCAGCAGCTGCTAATAAGTGCTGCTGCATTGGTGGCTTGTCAAAATTCCTGTATTTATTTATTTTGTTAGTTATATTTTGTTTGTTTGTTTGATTTTTGTAGGGTTGCCATGTTGTTCGCACTAAAAGTCAATTCAACCCTTTGGTTTGAGTAGGTGGCAAGGAAGTGCAAAGGGCAATGAATAAATTATCTTTGAAAACAGAAATACCTATGATTAAAAAAAATGAACTCTTTCAGCTTGTAACCTAGACACGGCATTGCTGTAAATGTTTGCTACACTGAAATCGAAGAAGAGCAGTGGAGCCCGTTCATGCAGCCCTGTTAACGAGTTCGGGCTGTTTGGAAAGAGCCATTAGCATTTGTTTAGTTATTTTCAAGCAGAAGTTGGCAATCTTTAATCTGTGAAATTTCCCATAATTTATTGACACTTACACATCTTTCTTTTCTGCAGAAACACCGCTGGTTTTAATTAGCGCAAATTAATCAATAGCAGGGGGGCCATGCTGAGTTCCAGTGAAAGGCAGGTGATGAGCGCTGGCTGCATGCTAAACACAGTGACATGTAAAACCAACAACTGGAGACAAAGCTTCGCGGAGCTGCACGTTTCAGCAGGGCTGGTGGAACAGGTAGGAATATGCACAGCTCTGAATCTGCAGCTCAGTGTATGCCACACAATGGAAATGCATGCTTTTAATTATGTTTTCAAAACTTTATTAAGTGTGTCTCTGTTGCAAATTCCCCCCTGTGCCTGCTCTGCTGAGGATGAGAGATGTTTCAGCTTCTGCTTATCACAGCTTGAGGTTGTGTTGTCTTTCTTTTTCTCTTTTTTTTCTTCTTTTTTTTTCTTCTTTTTTTTTTTTCTTTTTGTAGCTCAAGACATAGAATTGCATCAAGTCATTCTGGAAAGGTCATTTTTTTCTGGGTTTATCAGCCAAAGAGGGACTGTCTTAGTGACACCTGCAGAGAGTAGCAGTGGCTGCGTCTGCATGAGGCTCTGCATGTGTCCCTGGTCTTGGCTTTCTCACCCATCTCTGCTGCTGCACCCATTTCTGCAGGTACAGTCATATCTCCTGGGCCATTGGGCTTCCTGATCCTCCCAAAAGCTGTGGACTCTCGGCCATTTTCAAAACACACCACTCATGCACCACAATACTCTAGACCTTTTATGGAGAAAATCAGGGAGAGATAGGGAAAACAGTGGAGAGTCACCTTGACCTGTTTAAAATGCATAACTTGTTTGAATCAACATACTTGGCTTACATACTTTTATTTGGATATCTGGATACAACTCCTGATTTTCTCTTTCCTCTCCTCTTTCCCTTACATGCAGACAGGTCCTTCCCCGCAGTTCACATGGACCAAAGATTTGAGCTGTTATTGCTCAGAGGTAGTGGAGGGTACGGTTGAGAGACCAAGGCCCTCCATCATCTCAGCTCCAAGATGGTCCGCCAGTCAGTCTCTGGCCTTGGTTGGCAGTGGTTTCGTGGGTTCATTGCAGAAGTCTAACTCAAATAACACACAACTACCCTCTCTTCAGGGCTCCTGATATTCATTGCCTTCCTGGATGCAACTAAGAAGCCCAACGATTTGGTTATTTTTAATCTAGGAGATGTCACCAGAACATCAGAGACCCTATTGCCATGAACCATGGGTCGCAGCTCTTCCGGCCTCTCTGTGCTTGCGTGTTTTTGTACATCCATACCAAGCCACAGCTGCATCTGCAGCCTCACCACAGGCACCCCACAGGCCTCATTCACATGGTGCCCTCACTATACACGACAAACCACACAGTGCTTTCTTTTTTCTTTTTCCTCCAGGTCTGCGGGATCAAAACACTGAAAACTCACATGTTCCTCCTCTCTGTCTTTCTTCCTGTCACATCCCAGGCAGCAGCAGCAATAATCATTCCAGGATCAAAACCTGCTTTCTATTATCCAGCTTTGGTTGATGATGATGTATGAAGCAGAGAGAAAAGAGACAGCTTGATTTTCATAGGTTAGGTGTTGACCCTGCTGGGCTTAGTGTAGCATGAAACTAGTTTTGACTAGTAAACTGAATAAATATGCCAAGGAAGCTGCAGAGGGGCAATATATATGCAACACTAAGGTGCCATTTTTACAAAATGACTTTGATTCATCAGAGGGCTAAGCTGAAGCCCAGTGCGTTAGAAATCCTGTGAACAGGAGCTCAGGGAAATATTTCAATTCATAATTTGTTTGCAGGATACACCTTCCTACTCTCCTACTCCAAAATACGAAAACATTTGGCAGGGCAGCTCGGGGCAAAACTCATGGGAAATGGTGGCAACAGTCATCCCCTGGGATGCAGCAAGGTGAACAAAAGCCTCTCTGTTGTGTTGTCAGGTCTGTAAGAGCCAAGAAAACCACTAGCACAGTAGATGGGGCAGAAAGAAATTCATTAGCAGTAAAATCATAGAATCATAGAATGGTTGGGTTGGAAGGGACCTTAAAGATCATCTAGTTCCAGCACCCCTGCCATGGGTAAAGGACGTAAAGGAAGAGGAACCAAGTTTCCCGCACAAAATACAGCACATGCTTACACATAGGCAAAGAACTTAGGCTTAGGAAAAAGCAAAAGAAATTCAGGGTTGTTACCATTCTTCTCTGAGGCCATGGACAATAAATAGCTGGACAAAGGTCAGTGGATTTTGTGGGTGAGAGGAGACTTAAGACCTTTGATTCATCATTCACCTGGAAAGATAACATATATATATACATTTTTTTTTCCCTGGGGCAATGAAGGCTTTCACTGAGTAAAAAGCAAATATAGCAAAGAAAAGCTTCTCATATTGAAATACGTTTTACTATTAAATACAGAGGGCAAAGGAGAAAAAGTTAGAGAGGGAAAAATCCTGGCAAAGGTTTATTTAAAATAAGCTACATTTATATTTTTGGTGAGTTATGGGGCATAAATTGAGCATTTTAATGTATTCCATAATGCTGCAGAAACATGACCTTGAAGTTAGCATAGAAATCTATTTCAGCTTTTATTTAGCAGCTGAGTAGCCTCTCAGAATATGAACTTTAATAAGAGTGGAGTTAACAACCAATCGTTTTCACTCAGGCATAGTCATACTCTGATTCATGAACATATACTTTTCCCGATTATTATTTATTTAATTTGCCACCCTTTGAAATAAGCACTCAAATCCTTATCCTTGTCTCAAAATCAGGCTCAATACTACCACGTGTTTCATCTCCTTCTGTGCAGGAGAAGCACTTTGGAGAAGTGCAGTCTGCTCCAACTACCCACAGGATGTTTGCTGCCCTGTTAAAAATGGGTATTTCGTCCAAAAATCAGCCTATCTTGCAATTATTATCAACCAAAATGAGAATTTTTCTTCTGAAATTCATTTAAATGTGTTTACAACTTTGAATAGTTCTTTTTTCTGAAAACGTTTCATATTGATTTTATTTTTTATTTTTTTATTGGGAAGAGGCAATTAGTCAGGAGTCAGATATTTTGGTAGGGGATAAGAAAAATCTCAATGTGTCCAGAGTGTCACTGCGCAGCCCATGTTATGCTATGGATGATGGCAGACATTTCTTGTAACAACACACCTGAGAGAAGTGAGGACTTTGCAGTGGTAGATGAATAACGACGAAAAATACACAGAAGAATTAAATAACCATGAATGAACAAGCCCTGTTCCAGTCTACTTGCTGACTTCTTGATTGATGGAGAGATGCATAGGCTGGAGGAAAGAAGAAGCGCTTCTTGTTAAGAAATATTTCACTGCTAGATTCCTTTTTTCGCCTGTCTGTCTGGAGGCAAATGATAACCCAGCCAACAGTCCTGCACCTGCTCCAGCGGGATTCGCAGATGTTGTCTGCTCAGTTGTCACCTCTGAAAGCACCGTCCAGAGGTCGCCTGCACCACCCCATCCGAATCCTCCCCTTCTGAGGAAGGCTCAGGAGGCCTGTTCAAAGGGCCTGCCCTCTCTTTCACCTGCCAGCAAAGGAAAGGAAAGGGAGAGGAGGCAGAAGGGAGGAGGGAAGTTGCAGCAAGTGGAGTGAAATGAACAGAGGAGAAAAAGTTACCCACCCAAAATGCATGCGCAGAGCCAGCGTGGCTGACAAACTGTCACTGCTGGTGTCCTTCCCTTCCCTTGCTGTCATTTGTAATTCATCAGAAGCACAGAGAGGACTCAGAATCATATCAGGGTGGCATCTTCCATCACAAGAAACTCCGTTCTTCTAATTAACTTTCCCACTGACCCGGAGACGAACACTGTGTGTGTGTATTGTGTGCAGGGAGAGTCAGAGAGGGATATTGCACTCTGATGTCTCCACGTTTATGACACTGCTATTTGATTGGGTTGTGTGCGTGGGGGGGTTAATTTGTGCCTCTAAAGCATGCATGGGTAGTCTTTAAATTTGCTTGAAACAGAGGTTTCCTTTGCTGTCATGATCCGCCCTTGTCTGAAAGAAAACTTAGCAGGCAGTACCAGCAATACAGCATGGCATGTAAATCCTGACAATCTTGAAGGAGTGATCTCATTCCCTTTGTGAGAACATCGGATGTCTAGGCCTCACTCCTCTGTCATGGATGTTGACTTTACACAGCCTTAATTATGTGGCTCTCGACTGACAAAACTGTCACAACCCGCATCCTGTTAGAGGCAGGTAGACTGACTTGCAAGGAGGGCCTAAGCCAGGCCCCAAGAAGGGCCAAAGGTAGGCCCCAAGGAGGACCATGCCACAGCAGGTCCAAAATTTCATCTCCTGTGTGCCACAGCAGGCACAGCTTAGGAAACAACCTTAAGAAGCAAGTGGGCAGATAGAAATAACCCTCTCAATGGTTTGGACAATGGTTTGCTGCACAAGAACGGCCTTAGATTTGGGGAAAGGCCATGTCTCCATACGTGCAGTGGACTGAGCTGGGAATGGGTTTCAGGAGTCCAGGTGCACCACTCCTGATGATCAAAATGTCGATGGTTTTGAAACTGAACTCTTAAAGTACAAATCCGTTACGGCAGAATAAACCTTGGTCTTGAAGAATTGATTTATTATTGATGCTATAGGATTAAATAATCTTTAACGATCCTTTTGTAATTGAGCAGTAAGATCCTAATGCATTATATAGCCGTGCCAGACCTAAATATTGCAGCAAGCTATCTTGGAATCAGTAATCAGTAACTGCCTGGTGCAACAGCCTGGAAATCTTGGGGTGACTTGACATAAATTAACAAGTAGAGGTTTATAATGCATTAAATATGACAATTAATCTCACAGTCAGTGAAGAAGATCCTCTGTGAGTTATTTTGATGTGAAATTACATTTTATTTTACTCTTTCCCTGAATCTCCCAGTCTCACTCAAAATGCCATGAATTTTGTATTCACAACACCAATGAGCAGAGTGAAAACTGTTAAGGAGGAAGGTAAAAAATGTAGTTGCTTAAGTAGAAAAAAGTTGGCTGCAGCAACCTCATATAGTCTCAGTCTCTCAAAATCACTTGTTACTCCCAGGGAAGTTAAATGGGTGGCCGTGTAGTTTATGTTAGGCCCCTCCTGGCTGCAGGCTGACTCCTAGAGCTGCAAACAATTCTCAGTGTAACCTATATGCCATAATGTCAGATTAAACCCAGCCAGTAGTGCTGCCTCTGTCATGATATACAGAGAGCCTTTTCACTGTTATTATGTTCAATTAGTTTTCTTGTCTAGTTTGAGCAATTACATCTGAGGATTTTTTTTTTACTTTTTTATTTTTTTTATTTTTTTGATGAAATATGCTTACAATACACCCTCCCCTCCAATTTCTCATTGCATGGATAGGATTATTTCTTCCTACATTTCTTCATGTACTTGGAGATCAATGTTAAGCTATACACATTGCAGAGCCCACGATGTCTCTGGAAGGCACTTTAAGAAGTTTATGAGGGCAGCAACTTGTCATTTGCCTGGTCATTCACAGAAGATATATGAAATGTGGCCAGGAGAACAGAGGACGGTCTGTTGTTTATTGCAGGAAATTTTATGGGTCCTTCCCTAGAGAAAGGTGTTAGAAGCAGGATAACCTTGGGATTCGTAGGTCCTGCTGTGAACAAGCAGATGAGATGAGAACAGTTGTCAGTATATGTGCACATATAGACAGCAAGACTGGAAAGTGCCAGTAGATCTTGAGAAATCCAGTGGGAATTACAGTCATCTATACAGATGGTTAAAGTGGACTGAGTGTTTAGATTAATATAGCATTTACATAAATCTGACTATGGGGACTGGCTGATTAGGACTTTGATTAAAAAGATAGTCCTTCTTGGGAGGAGAGTCCTTAGCACCCTGGTATGGAGAATTGCATCTTTTGTCTCAAGCATGGGTCAATATTCCTAGAGGACCAACATTCAGTCTCTGGCATCTAAGTGTTCTTTTGGGGTTTCCAGGCTATTTAATTCAGTCAGAAATAATTCTGGTGTTCAGCAGGGCATGACGGGGCGTCTGTTGAGAGGTCATGGATTCATTTATTTAGCTTATAAATTAGGAAAAAAATAAGGGCCTTGAATGTAAGTAAGACAGATGCTGAGGAGAGGAATACAAGCCAAAAACCATTAGAAGGAACTTGCACACACTGTATCTGTGCATTAGCCTTGGGGTCAGCAGAGAGGGGTCCTGGAGTCCTCCTGATAGCTGACATATGATGAAAACCTCCGCAGCTACTGGCCCCGATTTCACCTGCGCTTGCTTACCGAGGGGGCTGTTTCTGAATGTCCAGGTGCAGCCTTCTGCCCCAAGCTTTGCCAACTTGAGCATGGCTGAATGAATCTGCTAAAATGATCAGTTGGGAAATAGCTAATATCATTAAATACCATTTAAGCTGTCATTTTTATGTGTAGAGTCAACACCCCTCATGATGAATGGGTCAGCTCATGCCTCAGGGAGCGATCGTTGCAGGTGTGTTGCTGCCTCGGAAAAACATCAGGGTCTTGGTTTGTCCTGGCTTATATTTAAGACTACAGTATAGTTTATGTTAAGGAAAGATTAGGCCCTGAGGAACGATGTCTGTCACAAGGCACATGAGAAAGAATAAAGGAAGAAGCCTGATGTCAGATTCTTGATTTTGCTGAAGTTTCAACACAGCACAAATTCCCAAAGCACCAGGAAAGAACGCTGAAATTTTCTTTAGCAGACTAATGATGTTTGAGGCTATTTTTCTTGTTGCAGGCAACTGCACACGAATGGCAACAAAAAAAAAAAGAGCCTAATGAACCTGCAGAAACGTATGGCCCTAATGAAGATGAAAGCCTCTCTTCTAGCTACCTTACCTAGAAATACAAAGGAAAGGAGGAAATTAAAAAAGGAAAGACAAGGTGCCAGCTGCTTGGAGAGATTTCAGAGGCAACTGGATCTGCAAAAAGGAGGAAAGGAAGGAAAGAAAGAAAAAGCTGTTTCCCTGGGGTTATACAGGACCATTCTTCATTGCTGCTGAGTCTGCATTAAATGGCACAGCTGGCTGAAGGTGGAAGGCTGCTGGGTGGAGGGGAATACAGAGATACATGTTTTTAATGGGCTCATAAGTTCCCGGAGAAGAGAAATGAAGGGCTGTTAAAGTTCTTGAGCTGAAAACTTCTTCTGATTCCAAGGGCCATGAGTGCTGTATTGCCTCTGATGATTGTCAGCTCTCTGCAATCTCCATTCCATTTATTATTTTATTTGTGTGAGAACAAAAAGTCTATCACCTGATAAGATTTATAACTAATGCTGAGCAGGATTATACAGAAAATACTGAAACTTGTACTGTAAGGCTTGTTGGCTTTTACTGAGATCTGTTCCAGGATAGCATGACATTAATATACCAGCCTTCTCCTCTGGAAGCCTGCTGTCAAGGCTCAGTTTCTCTTCGCTGGTGAAACAAGTTTGTCCTTTTATCTCCAGCCCCTCGTGGTCTCCTGGGGACTAGGGATCTTTGATAGAGTTTTATGGCAGCTGGACGAAAAGGAGATGATGTCTGTCATGTTTGAGGTGTGTGTGACCTGCATGGGAAACCTGCCTGAGTTCCTGTCCCCGTCCTCGCTAATGCCACAATGCAGAGCTGACATTTCTAAGAGCCAAGACTCTACACTACATAGCAAAACACTGACTCAAAAGACCCATAAAAATCAGTTGTCTAATGGGTATGGTTTTCTAATGAAAGGGAATAAAAGTTAATATCAGCAGACTAAAGGTCTGCCTTCAGCTCTTCTGTTAAAAATTTACAGGTCACCCTGAATTTAAGAGCTGAGTTTGAGACATTATGTATGGGGGATATTTTGGAATGAGAAAAGCTCTTTAAAAGGGTGATTGTTTCTACCCTGACTATTCCTTGCATTGAAGTGATGCCTTGAGGTTTTTGGACAGAGAGTGCTTGTGCCAAGTACTGTCCAGACACAAAGCAGAGTATGACCATGCAGCCCAGGAGGATAGCATGAACCTTAGGAAAGGGCAGAAACGTCTGACTTGCTAATAACAATGAAAACATTTTTTTCCAGGGACTCTATCTGGAAAACACATGAACAGGAGGGGGAAGTAAAAAGGACAAAGCTCCAGTGCTTAAAGATGCTTCAAAGACACAACTGAAGTTGTAGACAAAGGAAAATAAAAAGAATGAGAGAAAGAGAAAGAGGGATAGAGGAAAAAAAAGGAAAGAGAGAGAAAAGGAGAATGAGGGAAAGAGAAAAAGACAGAAGGATACAAAAGAAAAGAAAAGAAAAGAAAAGAAAAGAAAAGAAAAGAAAAGAAAAGAAAAGAAAAGAAAAGAAAAGAAAAGAAAAGAAAAGAAAAGAAAAGAAAAGAAAAGAAAAGAAAAGAAAAGAAAAGAAAAGAAAAGAAAAGAAAAGAAAAGAAAAGAAAAGAAAAGAAAAGAAAAGAAAAGAAAAGAAAAGAAAAAAGAAAAGAAAAAAGAAAAGAAAAGAAAGAAAGAGAAAGAGAGAAAGAGAGAAAGAGAGAGAGAGAGAGAGAGAAAGAAAGAAAGAAAGAAAGAAAGGAAGGAAGGAAGGAAGGAAGGAAGGAAGGAAGGAAGGAAGGAAGGAAGGAAGGAAGGAAGGAAGGAAGGAAGAAAAGAAATCCTTTCCTCACCTGCAACTAAAGGATCATTCCTCACTGCTGTTACTGCTGCTGATTCTGCATTAAAAGGAGTAGCTGATTAAAGATTTTGTTTTGGGGAGGGTTAGGGGTGAGGGAATACATAGATATATATATTTTAATGGACTTGTAAGTTATTAGAAGGAGAAATGAAGGGCTCTTGAACTTGTATGGTTGGAAAGTTCCTGGGACCTTGAATGCTGCAGATGTTTTAGCAATTTCCTTTCATCTCCACAATCTTTACTTGCATTGCGATTTTATTTGTGTACCGACCAACAGGAGCTGTCCTCTGATAAGGTTTGTGACAGATGTTTGTTTTTCATCCCCAGCACAGACTAAAAAGTCAGACAGTATCCTACGCCTTCCCACTGATGGTATCTATATAACATACTCTAGTCAGATACAGGTCACTTTGTTATGGGACCGCAGACGTGTAACCACTTCCCACCTCCAATAGATTCTTACACCTCCTGTTTGATGACACAATAAATCCAGATTTAAAGCTTCCAGTTCTGGACAAGGCATGCTGTGGTTGCACGATGCAAAGCACTGATCTGGTGGACGTTTGCTCTTATAGTTCAAAATTGCCCCCAAACCACTGGTGGGCTAACTTAGCATTAGCAGACTTTTTACAGGACTTGGTGTTATATCTTATACAGAAACCTGAGGAAAATTCACATTGCCCTCTCCAGCTGCTTACAGAGAAAGGCAACCCTGTTTCCAGGCCAGATTCAGTGCAGATCAGTCCCTGAGAGCAAGCTGGTCCTGCACAGTCCTGGAGTGAATGGTCTTGGGACCAAGGGCATAAAGCACTGCCTTGTGAACTCATCTGTGCCTGCAATACATTACGTCAGCACGCCCGCTGCAACACCAGCCTGCACAGCTACTTATCTTGATCTATGTGTCACATATTGTTGTTCACTCAAGACGTAAAGCGGGGGTAAAATACATCTTGTAGCCGCATATTTCTTTCTCTCTCAACTGGGAAGATGTTTCTGGCTAGGGAGGTTAATGTGCTGAGGAGCCCAGGCTGCAAATGTCTTTTTTTTTTTATTAAAAAAAATAAAAGAAAGAAAACATTAATTTCTTTTTCCCACCTCTCCAGCTCAAGTGGTTTAAAATAAACAAAGATTGCTACACAGCAACCTCTCACCCTCTTCCCTGAAAGCCTGCCTTTAAGACACAAAGCATGAACAGAAGAATCATTAGAGTGTGATAAATAAACCCATCACAGGGATAACAGAAGTCCTGAGCTACATGTACCAGGTAGATGGAAAGAGAAAGAGGTCACGCCAGTGAGGTGAAAGAGCAGGGTAGCATGCAGCTAGTGTTTAAAAATGAATTAATTAAAAAATAATATTAATTATAAATTGATTATTAAAAAAAAAGTGAAAATGGTCATCACAGAGGTTGTGAAGGGGAGAGAGAAGGAGAAAAAGACATTATTCAGAGCAGAAGTTATGGAGCTGACTGCAGCAAGGCACGGTAGTACAGCTGCATGTGGCAGGATGAGGGGGGAGACAGGGGTGGGCAGCTGCACTCTCCACCTCCAGGCATCTTCAGATGTTCCAGAGCCTTGTTCTGAGATGCTGCTCAGTGCCTGGAGACACAGACAAAGCATGACACAGTTTTATAACATTTGCTGAAGTCAGAACCTGGCTGGTAAAGGCCTGATACATTAGCTCAGAAGGCAATGAAAACACATTTCACTTTTCTGTTAGAAAAAACATGTTAAATAAAGTCTATGGCAGATGTACCAAATCTGGAAAAGTTTTGAGTCCTGGCTCAAGATGGGTGGTCCCAACAGGAGCCTGCTTTGGCCCTTGCTTAGCTTCTCATGCATCCTTCCTCATGTTACCTGGTAAGATGGAGTTCAGATGTCTGCTCTAGTTGGTGGAAGAAGCAGCAGAGATCTTGGTACACAAATAACCTGTGTAGCATGCCTTCAGCAGGCTCCTGCAGAGGCTTAGCCAGTGCCTCTGATGAGCCACTTGTTTTCATAGCTGTTCAGACCTGGCTAAAAAGCACTTGGATCCCTGTAAACTGTTATTTCCTTGGCAAATATAACAGTGGGGCTGTGCTGCCAGTAGGTAGGGTGGAGTAAAACTGGACATTTTGGGGGGAACAGACAGGTGCTTCCTATACAGAGTGTTTCAGAGACATTAGACACCAGCAGTGGAGGTTCCCAGGGGGTCACAGTGGGATGGGTTTGTGAGGAACAGCTGTGCCTGTCCTGGTTACTTGTCCCAGGCAAATACACACATGCTCCCTGAGCAGAAAGAACAGGCTGGTATTTTCAGGGATAATTTTTCCAGAATGGCTTCCTGATGGCTGGACAGCTTTGATGAAATGCTGCTTTGCTCTTCATTTTATTAATTGAGTTTCTGAATGCATTTGACTGTAAATGAGAACTTTTTAGCTATTGTTTTCTGTTTAAATTGAATCTTCTGTGATGTTTTAATGAACAATAGGAACAGGAACACCTTGTTTTCATTCTTTTTCCTCTTTCTTTTAGCCTTAGTAATGTACAACAAGGAGAAGGGAGATGAGATAGCATTGCTATTCTTAGCTGTTAATGCAGATGTTTGTGAATTCTGGAATAGAGATATGTGGGCTCAGATAGTCTTTCCCTCATTTACACATCTCTCTCCACAGAAATTAGAAATTCATCTTTGCCTTTGCCTGGATTCCTTTATTTTACATTTCCTTTCCAGGGTCTTGGCCTTTTTTTGGGGGTGTTATTTCATGTCTCAGACCCAGCATCACTCTGTTTCTACTGATTCTGACACTGTGACCCTTTTGCAGGTCAGAATCATCACCAAGGCACCGCTTAATGATAAGGTATTTCAGTCTGTTGCTCCCTTTGTCTGTCTCACTCTGTCTTTTCCAGGTATTGGGAATGGGCTCAGGACACTGGAGCTCACAACATCACCGTATTAGCTGTATAGCAAAAAAATGACAAAAATCAGCCTCATCAGTGAGCAGATGAAGCACATGTTGATTTGAAGAGTCTCTCAATATGACTTGTTGATCAGTTGCCTTCAAATCAACAGCTCAACAGACCTCCGCTGCAGGGATCAGTCAGGTTGGGGGATATGTCAGCACAGGATAGGACAAAATCCAAGCAAAAACAGAGTTAACTAATGCCTGAGACTCTCAGTGGGCTTTGGATTTGGTTCAGAAGAAGTCTGGGTAGATATTTCTTTGGGGCAAGAAGGGTTGTGTTCTGTCCCCCTGCTACAAGATACAAATTCATGGCACATTGTGAATTTATTTGTATTTGCACCTCTCTGGGGAAAGGGAGAACAGAACTTTGGGAAAATAAAAAGTTTGTTAACCCCAAGATTCCTGGCAGCACCATTTTCACAGAATGTAAAGGGGCAGAGCAGCTGGCCTTTAGGGCAGTCAAATACCTAAAGAAACACCCAGAGCCATTTCCAAAATAAGCACCTGTTTCAAGAAGCAGTACCTATTTCATCAATAGAGGAGAGAGGCATAAAAAATCCCCATGGATTTCCCTTCTCTGGTCCCTCTGAAATCTGCCACACTTCAAGCGATTTCCCTCTAGCACTGATTGCCTGTTACTCTCCCCAAGACACGAACACCAACCGTTATTGTTTCAAAGCCATGGGCAAAGCACTGAAGAAAATCTACTGCAAAGCTTTGTTGGTGAGTAGCTTTTGAGACTCACAGTATTTTGTTTTGCGGTTGCCGGATCTCTGTGCTTAGGGGTCGTCATCATCTGCCCTAGATAGAACATGATTAATAAAGAACCGTTTTAATGTAATTTTCGCCGCTGACCTTAATTGCACAGGTCAGAAATGAAAGCAGCTCACCATATGCCAGACATTAAGGTCTCGAGCAATTCCCCAGCAAACGTTACACTCCCTTGGATTGGATTGGAGCCCAGCCAGGCTGCACTCATTGAAACTTATAAATTGCCTTTATCTTGCTGGCAATGTAAAATTAAATTGGTATAAGGGATATTGCATTGTTGATGAAGATGTACAAGGCAGAGTTAACTCCGATACAGTGAACTTATCACAAGATATGAGAAATATCTTAATTGGCTCAACACCTTCCTTGAGTGGCCTTGAAGAAAGCCAGTGTTCCTGAAAACTGCAGCACCATTAAAGGAAATAGTCATTGTTCATTCTCCTCGTGTTTGAATTGTGCTGCTTTTCCTATACTGCTCATGAATGGTAGGGTGCAAAACAGGATATATAGCAGTTTAGAAATGATGACGCTGTAGTGAGCTATGATTTTATCTAAAAAGTCCTTTTCTTGTGATGTATTTATGGCCTGTAAGCCTTCCCTTGCTACAATTCTTTCCCAAGCTCTGTTTCAATCCATTGTCCATACAGGGCTCATTTTGTTAAGTTTTCTCATCTCTAGCTATAATGACAATTGGATGATGTAAATCTGTAAGCAGCAGGGAGTCTTTGGCTGAAGATGAACTCTGGTGAACATTAACCCTTCTGGGCTCTCTTAACATTTGGACCCAGACTTTGGAATTAAATGAAAATGAAAATCTTTCCAGTAATTTTCTCCTCTCATGAATTCAATCAGAGAAATTAAAGACAGCCAAGACCTTTTAGGTCACAGTGTCCTGCTTTCCTTTTGTCACAGTCTTTGTGGCCTCCATTAAATCCGTTTGAGAAGATTGGGAAGTTATCGTATTACTCACTTGTTACAATCCTTCTAGAATTATAACTATATTAAGGTAATTGTGCCATCTGAGGCAGACATTTTCCATAGAGAGGGAGTAAGGAAGGCAGTGTTCTTACTTTCAGGGGCTTATATTCTCAAACAGCACAGCTCAGTAGAGATGGTTGAGCAACAAAGCGGTGGGGCTCGACGGTTAAGCCAGCAGGGACCAAGTGGCGTAGTAGAAAAGCCCTCAAAAATCACTAGGGCCTTTCCCATTCCTGTGATGAATGTGCATGCAGTCGTGGAAGGAGGTTACAAACACACAGGAGATGTCATCACCAGGAATTACTTGCATGCCCGATCACAAAACCAAAGTGCAGTGTATCCTACTGCGGGTTATGAGGCTATGAGCTATGGGGCTGTGAGCCCTAGGATCTTTGTGAAAGATGACATAATGCTTCAGCCAGCTATGTTTACAAAGGGAAAACTATGTTGGATGAGTGAGCTACAGGCTGGACAGAGAGCTCTGAAAGGCTGGCATCCATCAACCAGTCGTCCTTGACCCTGGGCAGTGTCCCATGTGTGTATAAATGACCAGAACTCCTGGGTCCTTGATACCCTATCATTAAGGGACTAACGCCCTTAGTTGTCAGACTCAGATACTTGCCCACTGTCCTTGATATGAGATCCAATCTCTTTAAGATGTAAGGGCGGCTGAATTTTCCCCCTGTGATCCTTAAGAAGGGATCAGCACTCAGAGATTTATGCTGCCTGGAGTACTGTACCTGGAGTGCAATCCATGCGCCCTGCACGTTCCTCTGCTCACATCATAATAGCCAACATGGACAATGTTCAGTTTTCAGCAATTCCCACAGGACCTGCAGTCTTCCTGTAAGTTTGTGGCTATCCTGAAATTGGCAGTTCTCTAAGTGTCAACTGTAGAGCTGGTGCCATGCTGGGAGGAGCAGGGGATGTCCCACGAACCATCCATCTGGACGCAGGAGGAATCAGTACCTTTCAGCCCCTAGGTGTTAGGGTGACAAGCTCTAACAAACGCAGCAGATGGGTATCTGGTGGAGAGTCTTTAGTAGGCTGGCTGAGTGCCTGACAAACCACAGGGAGAAAATCACAGTATTAAAAGAAGCCCCATGCAGAAACATACTGAAATCTTGCCAGCACTACATCCGACCAGCTCCCCAAAGGGCTTCCTGCACCGCTGAAGTCAAACCTGCTGTCTTCTGCATCCGCTTTCTACTTTTTTTTCCCAGCCCCAATGCCATGAAATGGCCTTGGTGAGCAGCTTGCCAAAGTGGCTGTCTCCCACGGTGTCTCTTCTCATGTTCTCTTAGCACCTGAGGGAAAGGACAGAAAAAGCAGCATTCAGGTTGTACATGGGCCATGTCTAGAAGTTTTTAAAAAGAGGAGGAGAAAGATTTCAGCAGAACGCATCTACTAAGCGGCTTCTTCACCTAATTAGCTGTGGAAAAGTCACCAGATGGACACAGATTTTAATGATGGCTTCATTCAGAGTCTTGGAGGAGTGGGTTGGGTATAAGAGATAATTATCTTGACTTTTAGATGTAAAAGGCTTCTATTTTATTCTGCTTTTTTTTTTCTCTAGTTCATTTTTAATGAAAGAGAGGAACAGTGAAATTCAAAACATCAAATAAAAAAGGAAGGTTGACAATCCATCGTTTAATCTCTGCTCAGTGCCAGGCTGGAGTGACATTTCTAAGGATTGGTTTGATGGGAAGCTTGTTTGTTCATAAATTGCCACAAAATGGCATTCTGGGTTTAGCCAGGGACTTTTCCCCTCCCCCTGTGCACTAGGAGGAAACTTAAAGCAATCTTATTAAATGCTACAGGGGTGGGAGGTGTGTTACCATGACACAGAAAAAAATAGATAGGAAATGCCTCTCGCACCCATTCTCTTTCCTTCCCTTCACACACATCTGCTCATACCCAGTGCTCAATAAGGGGCATCAAGATGAGATTGTGAAAGCAGTGCACAGCTGCCCCAAATGTTGATAAAAACCTCAGGGGATTAATAGGACCCTTCTTTAGCACAGAGAGCAGAGCTGCTGTCTGCAGAGCAGGGGAGCTGCTACTACTGGTGTATGCAGGGAGAATGGAGAAGGAAGCAACCAGAAGAGCAGGACAAAGCTAGGTTTCCAGAGGATAATTCCTCTTCAGAGGCACAGGCAGCCAAGTGCACTTCCCTCTATGCCACCTGGCTCCTGCAGCCTGCTTCCATCTGGCTGGGGTAGTAGAAAACCCCTGAGTGACTTGGAGCACCAAGCAGCTGTGGGCACGAGGGGCAAGACTGCAGAAGGTTCTCAGGAGATGAGATTGAAGAAAAGTAAGTTTTATGGAATCAAAATCAGTCTAGTGAAAATGTGTGCTCTAAATGAATAGTTTGCACAGGTCTGGGGTATGATCACAGGTAACATACATGATGTGCCTTTAGCCATATTGATTGGGGTTTGGTCAGAGCCTTGGTGATGGCTGGAAATGAATTCCTGCTGATGTCTGGAAGTGAATTTCAATGAATACCTAATTAGCAGTAAAGCCACTTAGGCCTGAAAAGGCTGAATGCCTGAACATGTGTTAAGCAAAGGCCATTTCTGACCTCTGATCTGATTTTTTGAGGCAAGTCTGACAGAAAAGTAAGAGCACAAACGAGAATCAAAACCTAACAAATCCCCAAATTTGATTTAAACCCCCTTTGATGGCTGAGAATATGCACTGTATGGCTATCAGATTTGGCTGCTCTTGTCATTCAAATCAAGAGCGCTCTCTAGGAACAAGTTTTGTTCTCTAGCATCATAGTGAAGGACCTGACTGTGGTGCACACAGATGGAAATGTAATATATATGAAAGAATAGAGAAACAAAAGACAGAAGGTTTGTAATTTCTGAGGAAACTATGTAGGCAGCTGGATAAGTGGATCATGGTATCTGTAACTGAAATAAGTGAGACCTCTTACATCCATAAAATGAAGAAACCACTTGAGAACAATGTCTCTGGAGAGGCTTTAGCATTCGCTCAGCCTGGGTAACCCTTGAGACCAAACTTTCACACACTGCTCCAGCCCTCTTGGTGCAGCTGGTATGCAGAGGAGCAGAAGAAAGTCTGCAGAAATAGAAGTTGATGGGGAAATTCAAAGGAGGCCACTCAGAGCTCTCACAATGCCTCCCTTTGTAATCATGTTTTCAGTAAGGAAGGAAAGGCTGAAAGGGAAAAGATTTATTATTGTTGTTACCAATATTTTACTGTCATTTTCCTAAGTTAGCAACAATCTTTTGTGAAATATGTCACTCTGAAATATTCAGGTCCAAACTCTTTCCTCAAGCCTTGGCGTTAACCTCAACTGAGGGTCTTACTCTTAACCTGAAAGGAAGGAGTTTGGGACAAATCTGTGTGTCAACGGGGAAAACCTAAACCTGCACAATCCTTGAACTCAGTGAGCTGCCCATCAGTCACAAGAGAGGTCCTGTACTGGTTGCAGCTATACCTGTCTATACAGATAAATGTGGAACAGTTGTACCTGTATCTGTATAGATAGGTACAAATATAGATATGGATATATACATACACATACATTTATGTTTGTGTAGAAAGCTCTTTGATGGATGCTGGAAAGTACCATCACTGCTTTAGAAGGGTACAGGAAAGCTGGGATGAGAAAACAAAAAAACTGCCTTGTAACCAAAAGAAATATCAAGGTGCAATTAGGTATTCAGAGCAGAATCATCAAGTCTGGAGCTAAGCAAGGACCCGTGAGCTTGCACAGCCACTACTACAAGAATACCTGGTTGAGCATGGGGCCTCGCAAGCTGGTGGCCTCGGTGTGCCTCTCAGCAGACACTTGGCCCTTTTACTAGAGTAGCGTTTCCTGGTGATTTACTGAGGACCTTGTTGAGCACGGGGTCAGACACCATTTCCAAAACCATCAAATTATTTTTGGCTTTTCATTCTAGCTTTACTAGTGACTTTAATAAAGCATGAAGCTGTGTTCTGCATTTCGGATAGAAATAAGTGTGGTATTCATCATTTTGAGGTGCTGATATTGAACAGCTGCAATTGCTTTTGGAACAGCCTAGAATTTCAGTTTGTTTGTGTATTTAACTGGCTGATTTAAAGTAAGTAGAAAAGTCTCTGGGATGTAAAGCTTATTCAATATTTGGAGAGAATCTTAAATAGCAAAATATGAAACATATATGGCTTCAAGCTTTAAAAAAGGAAACACGCAGAGATGAGTGTGGGGTCCTTTCTGCTAAGTACTGAACATTGTCTGGGTGAATTTCTTGAATGAATGATACAGCCAGAGGAACTGGGTGTGCTGAGACCTGCCGTAGCAGTGCCCAGACTCTTGTAGGATCTGATCACACATTAGAAACGCCATGGTCAGGCTGGGGTGAGCAAACCATCATGAGGTTACGGCCGTGTCATTAGTGATGTTGTTTAGAGCGAGTGATGATCTAAGTACTTTCTTGTTCTATCTGTGCTTTAATAATGCTCTTTTTTTTCCAATCCCATCCCCTATTTATTTGCATGGAGCAAGGCCATTGGAGTGACAAGCTGAGTTAACGAGATGGTTCATCATTTCCTCTGTCTGTAATTTTAATTCAGCAGATTGCTGCCTTGCATCTGCATGTGTGTCAGTGTGCCTCACACTCCTCTGACACATCACCTTTCCAGGGCTATCATTTTTCATCTAAGATTATGGACAGGCATTTGGAAAGTGGCCTCAACCAGCGAGGTGAGGAGAAGTTGGATCATTTTTATGAACCAAGGGGTAGAGTGATCCATAAAATATATGTCAAATTAGAACCAGCGCTTCACTGTAAGGAAGACACCAATTAATGGGTTCCAAGGGTTTGGATTTAATAGAGCAGAAGATTTACCAGCCTTTAAAAGCTTAATACCAGCACCATTTATTGGGTGAAATTGTTTGTCAGTGGCTAAGAGCTTCCTGACTTTCCCATGCCCCTTGCAAATGGCAACAGTCATATCTATAGAGATTGACAGTGGTGCACTGCTCCTTGCTAAAGAGTTTTTTTAACCTTTTACATGGATGGAGCATGAGTTGGGGCTGGGATGCATTTTGTATAGGGAGTATGAAAAAATGCAACCCAGTTCAGATATGAATCTCTCTCTGCAACTCTGGCTCTCACCAAGTGGGAATATGCTAGCTCTGATGAACATTAGTAGTGCAGTGATTGTCAGGTAACTTGTTTGGCTTTGTTGGCTACTTCCTCCTCTTTCTGTTCTTTTCCTCCAGGTTACCTGCTCATGGTCTTCAGAGGTTAAGCTGTGAGACAACCATTATCCTTAGCCCAGAGCTATCATCTCCTATGGGATATGGAAGCACATCTGATGGCCTGGAACTATGAGGTTTTCTTCTCTGAACCTTGTAAAACCAACCTACAACCTAATAGGAAAGGGGTTGGAAGCCATCATTCCTTATCTCCAGGTAGATCCTTCAACTCCTCATGGCTTTGGTTTGTCCATAGGGACAGGGGTTATGCCTGGGTGGCACACAAAGAACCTTTTTTTTTGTTGTTGTTGGAGATATCGACCACAAAGAATGACTTCTAGCAAGCTGGTAAATTGTCATCAATATTGCCATGACACAAAGTACATTCCGCTTAAAAAATTACGTGCTCTCTAATCTTTATAAACAAAGTGATTTGCCATGCAAGATTATCTTAAGAGCATTTTTAAATTAGTACTTATTCCTTAAATGCATTATGTTTGTGGAAAGGCATGACTATGTGGTTTCACAGATAATATCATTTCATCCTAAGAATGCAAAGAACTTTTAAAAAGACCCAAACAAGTAAATGGAATGTAAATAAAAGAGAAAAGCAAAATATTTGGACTTCTGAAATTCCTCCAGGGTTGTTTTATGTGTTTAAGAATAAACTGTATTTTTCCTGTAAAATTTGCCTTGCAAAGAAAAAAAAGGAGAATTTTCAAGGATCTGAAGCTGCATAAGACTTTGAGCAAAGAAAATCATGGTCTTAGAGACACTGCCTATGGTTTACTGTAACACACAGCCTAAGAATACCCTTTCTTGGAACTTTCCAGCAAGAGAAGGCTTTCATTACCATAATACGTCCATGCCACCTATCGAAGAAAAGGTCAAATGTAAATTCAGACCATGGCAAAAGGTTATTCAGGTAAATCTCTACCTGAGGCCACTCAAAGTTCAAATTTATGACTCTGTTGAACAAAAGATGATGCAGGATGTTTACATAGCCAATGACATTTGTTTGCAGCACATTCTAAAAAGAAAAGTTACCCAAGTCTTCTTTTGTAGCAAGATGTCAGGTGCAGAGGGAGGAGAAACTTGAGGTACCTCTATACGGGTCCTTTGACCCAGGAGAGATCTTTTGGGAGGAACAGTAATGGAGATGAGTCCTTCTGAATTTCATATCTATGTCTGTGTAAGCCCCAGTGATGGAAGTAAGAATGATGGCTACTCCCTAGAGAACCTGAGAGCAGCATATGATGTTCAACATTATGTTCCTCAAAGAACTGTAGAAAATTGGTATTGTAATCTAATGAATTGTAGAGGATATCTCCTGGAGGGGTAGATTATCATAGAGAATGTGTTCTTTTACTATAAATCTGTGATTTTATTTTACAGTTTTACTAATGATATACAGTGAGCCATAAGTGGGAAAGCCCCAAGAAACACAATGATGGTTGTTTATTATAACAATATTTATTATATTGCATTAATACAGGAATGTTTTCACTGAGGACAGTAGAAATTCTATTGTAGGGCAGGATTAAAGGAACCCTATCAATGCCATGTGCTATGGTAAAAGAGACGCCATTAATTTCTTCTTGCTTTTTCAAAAGCAGTCTCAGTTCAAACAGTTGGTTGATCTCCTCAGTAGACAAAAAGACCTTGGAGTGTCCTCTCAGCAGTTTGTTCTAAAGGACCAGAATACAACATAATGAAGCATAAGTGGAAGTGAGACATACTTTTTGAAAGACTGCTGGTAAGAAACCTTTCAGTGATGCTAGTGGTGAGGTTTTGATGCTGAAGGACAAAGATTTATTTCGGAGCTGCCTGGTGGCATTGACCCACAACACCATGTGGTGCTTCCCTTTGTCTTCCACTGTTAGTGAATGAATTGCTCCCAGGGAGGCTTGTTCGGTGCCATACTCTGCAGAAATGAGGATGTTTTTGAATGATGGCTCGCTCCATTGTCCTTCATATTGTTTCACGAAGCTCAGCTCAGACTGAAATTCCCAAGGCCAATCCTTCTTGCTAGCAACTGGGGGTGAGAAATGAAATCTGTGATGGAAAAGCTGCAAGGGATGGGGCCAGCTTGGCCAGGCCATCAACACTGCAGGTCAGCTCTTCCTTCCAGCACCTCCAGCCTGGCTCCAGCAGCTGTACCATAGTGGAGGTCCTGCTGTTACAGCTTTCCTGTGGCTGAGGCACTGCCGTTTTCAGCCCTTCCAGCCCTCTCCATCTGTCCACCTGCTCTTCCCCTTCCCTACGGACAGCACAGAGTTTAGAATAAGAATTGGTGAAGTGGAAGGGTATTCATCTTGCAGGAAAGGGATGCTCTGTGGGCTGGTGTAAGCCTATTCATTGCCTTTGGAGGAATGGCAGGACTGCAGAAAAAGGGGTGGCATCAGAAGGCGGTGGAAGGAAGGAATAGCACTGGCATGTTGAAGGAAGTAGTGGTGCTGGAATGGAGTTAGTTAGCAAGTGCTGTTAATAATGACAGCCACCTGTTTCATTAGCCATGGTTTCAAACAGAAAGGATGTGGTATGCAAATTACCATGCAAAGCAGGTTGGCAAAGTCCAGATAGGGAAAGGGATTTGCCAAAGGCTCTGATAGCAGCTGAAGCAACAGATGTGTTGCACCAAAGAGTGCCAGGGAGGGAACAGACAAGCAGCCATGGCTGCACTTTCCCCCAGGCAAAGCAGAACAGTGAAATTGCCATTTGGCAATATTTCGGTCAGGTCTTTATATGGGTAGTTGACCTTGATTTGCAAGGCTGATTCATTAGGTGCCCTCCAGTTGGCACCTGCCTTATTACCCAGCACCTAAAGACATGTCAGCATGAAAACCAGACATAAAAATTTATCCCAGTCTAACTCATTGAAGGGACAGGAACTTATGGAGCACTAACATGTTACTTGCATAAATTGCATCTCATTGCTTTTTATAGCTTACTTGCATGCTATAAATTTTGTAAGGAGAGAGAAAGGGAGCTAGAGAAGACTGAATAAATGCAGACAGAGAAGTTCCTTTTCCTTCTAGCTATACCAGAAGAGCAGTTGCTTCCCTTTGTCTGGAGGTGTGAGAAATAAGGATGAGCAGTGGATGAATTTCAAAATTCAAAGGCTTGGCTGGATTCAGATATGGCACCCCTCAGCCATGTTGGCCAAGAAAACATGCAGAAGCCAGCCTGGCTGAATATCGTATGCCCCTGGAGCTCAGCTCTTAGTGAATGCGAACCAACTGTTGAAGGAATTTAGGATGAGACTTGACTGAACCTCTGCCAAGATTTGTCAGAGGCTGAGATTTGAAGAAAGATAGCCTTTTGAGATTTAGAATAGCTAGGCTGGGTTTCTGGCTCTGCCTCATACTCCTGGGGTGACCCTGGGCAAGACATTTAATCATGCAAAAAGGAATACCAGCTGTATCCTTACTTTACAGGGCTGCAGGGGTGTTGAAAGGATAGATTAATTAAAGTTTAGGAGGAGAGACTCGAACAGAAGACTGACAAGCCCTACATAAATAGCTTGTTGCTAGAGCTAATGGGGAATACAAGTTTCAACCCTGTTTGAAATTCTGACATTACAACATTTGTCTACAAAACAAACAATTCTGGCAAAATAAAACCTTTATTCATTTCTAATGGGGAATATCAGCATGCTTCATTTTGGTTTATTTAAGGTACTTCCTTGATTTTGAACTCCTTTTCCCAAGATACTTTACCGTTCCACAACTCTCAGGATGCGTTGTGGCTCCGTAGTTAGAGGGGAAATGCTAGCACATCCTCACAGAGGTAACTTGGCTATGTATCCCTGTGGTAATATGCAAACCTCCTGAGCATAATTTTATTCCAATCACCACAAAAGTTCAGGCAAGAATCTGCTGCTTGTGAGATTAATCTAAAATTTAGATTCAGTTCAGCAAATCATAATATTTGATTTGAGGTCCACCAGCCTATCTCCTACAGGTTGTTTCATTCCAAGTTTCCTATCTCAGTTAAATCAATGTATTTTTAAGGATGGATTTTTTTGGAAACCATATGTTGCTGCTACAAGAACACATTGATGTCATATTACTTGCTAGCAATATGCGGTATATAGCGACTACTTTCATTTTCCAATTCACTTTAAAGCCCTTTATACTGCTTTATCAGTATGTTAGAGTAGAAACCCATACAGTTACTTATGAACCTAGGATGATTTATAATATCACATAAAAGTTGAAATAGGAGGGTTTTTCTGCTTTCACTATAAACCACACAAAAAATGTTAATTCAGCCAAGTTTTCTACTTGCTTTGTAAATAAATGCAAATCCTTCAATATAAAATGAAATGGATAGGTTTTTAATCTATTAGAAATAAAATAATTGTTTTTTTTCTTGTTTATTTGCTTTTGTTACTCCTTACAGAAGCCTGAGTTCTGATAGATGCGTATAGGAACTCTTCTGTTCATCTGCATGTAAGTTTGCTGGGAGAGATCATGGTTTAAAAAACTGCAGAGAAAAATAAAAGAGATTTGTGGGAAGATCAGGAAAGCAATATTTCAAAAGGAAAAAAAAAATCATGTGTTTTTCTACATTTGACAGTGAATTCCAAATTACTTTCAATGTTGTCATGATAAAATTACTCAATTTCCCCCAAAAATAAAAATTCAAATCCTTTTTGAATGTAATTTACTATGCCATAAAAACAGCAACAACAACAACAAAAACCTACTAACAAAATCAAATTGTTAGGACTTTCTTGGGAAAAGTGATTTTTTTTTTTATGGACTGTCATCAAAATGCATAATTTCAGAGGAAATATGAACAGGAGAAATGAAAGAACTAAATGTTTTGAGGGAAGTAAGAGAAAATTTATGAGAATTTTTCCAGATTTTCTCTGAATCTCTGTGATCTACCCATTTGGTTGTCCATCCCAATAACAAATGGGTGTCAAAAATGTCCTTCCCAATGTCCATTCCCATAACAAAGCACCAGGTCTTGGTGCAGACGTGTATTAAGCTAACCTCTGCCATGTATTACGGCAGGAAAAGTGCTCCTTGTGGGAGAGGTGCACTGAATGTTGTATGTACCAGCTGCATCACCACCACTTCTCTTGGAAAAGTCCAGATGGAGCTGTGCATATAACAGTTAGTAATGTTCCCAGGGCAAGAACAAAACCTTCCTTGTGAGATTTCCTAATGATTTTATCATGCCCACATGCAGACCATTACCCACATGCACATTAAAGGTAGCTTTCAGTGGTCCATTTCCCTTGAATCTTCTCTAAGACCCACTGTCACCACGCTGACATTGGCCTTCCTGAATCATTTTTTGGCTGGGGATGGACGGAAGCCTCCTTCTCTCCCAGCACAAGGGCACAGGGATCCCTTCCACCACCCTGGCAGACAAAAGCAAGGCAAGAACCCATCCTGCCACCCTTGCCCATGCAGAAAAAGATTTCACTACTGCCAGCTGTTCCTATATCTGTGCCTCCCGCAGCTGATGCCATGATGTCTCCGCTTCCACCCGGCTCCCCCCTTCCCTGCTCAGGCTTGTCAGGAGAGGGAAAGGAAGGTGCTCGGAAATTCCCTTTGAAATCGTGCCTGTGAGGCATGGGTTTATCAAAGCAATGAAGCTGTGTGCGAGCACGCATGTGAGCACCCTGCCATCTCATCAAAGAGAAGAATGAGAAGGAGTTTCAAAGGGGTGACCTTGTTCCCCCCTTCCCTACTTCTCTGCGCACACGTGTGTGCACGCACATGCACGCACACGTTTGCCTGTCCTCAGAAATTAACGGGTTTCTGCCGGGGCTGCTCGTTAGGCGCTGTGCTGCTGGGAGGCCACGCGTGGTCCCTCACTGCGCTCAGGGGTTAACCAGGGAAAAAGCTGCGCTGATTCCTGCCGTCAGACCGGGGACTAATGAGACAGCTATGGATGGCGAGAACCAGGGGCTCTGAAACGGCCCCTTACAAGGCCAGGATTCCCCATGACAGCAAGCAGCTCCTTGGCCAAAGGACAAGAGGGTGTTGCCTTCAGTGCATGTGACAGCTGACAGAACTGCCTTCCCCATGCATTCAGCAAGAGGCTCAGAGCCCCTTTCAACACCTTTATCCTGGCTGTCAGTCACGAAGCCTCCTGATACCGCTAAGACATCAGCCAGGACAAGTGTCGCCCTGTTTTCTGAGGGGTGAAATGGTGGCGTATGCAGCATGGTGACTCAAAGCTGGAGTGACAGGATGAGCTCGCCACAGGGCTGCAGCGGGTGTTCGGAGAGGCAACCTGGGTTTCAGGCTGCAGGGGGGAAAGAGGTGCCCGGCCTAGTTTAGAGGCTCTGAGTCTCCCCGTGGCTGGGATGAACCCACAGACTTCTTAGGAAATCTCCACCTGCCTTGTTGGTTAGCTCTCCTACAGGGAGATTTGGTCGCTTTTTGCATGTGCCTGCAATAGTGGCAGCTCACAGACAGCATGACCCCTGACCAACGTGGTAGTGACACCAACATCAGGAGGGCATAGAGGCCACATTTGTAATAGCAACTTCAGGCTCCTGGCCCTGATGATGTTCTGCCTCTGATGGCCTCCTCCCAGAGCTAGGGCAGCACTACATCCATCCCTGCGCTGCTCCAGCATTGGCAAGGGAAGGTGAGAAGCAAGTTATGGTCCTCTTCAGCCTTCTGCCTGCTCACTCCTCTGCAGGAGGAAAGCACTGGTGCAGAGCTGCTGGGCATGCTGGGTGAATGGGGAGGTGTGCTTGGAGGGAGAGAGGTCTGATAGCCTGTGGCATAGGGAGAACCTTAGGAAGAAGCCTCCCAAAGACAGGATTTGAAGGTGTTATTTCTATGATTGGGAAGGAGGTAGCCCTCGCTGTCCAGCCCCACATGGGTTCTGTGATGTCTGCTGATCCTCTGACTTCAAAGAACAAGGCTACCGAAGGTACTGGTATTGCAAAAGGCTGAAGCAGTGCCAGCATGTTTAGGCCTGTAATCTCAGCCCATAGTGGTGTGCTGAGCTAGTTGTCCCCTAACAGTGAAAGCCTAACACCTTACTGGTAACCACAAAGCTGCAGCAAGACAAATATGTTGTGACCAGCTGTTGGCCAGGGCTTTTATCCAGGAGCTCTGGCCAGCTCTGATGAGCTTATAATTTCCAAACAGAAGCAGAGAGATTAACTTCAGGGCAGGTAGTTCTGCAAAGCTGCAATCACAACCCTTATTGTATGGGCATGTACTCATGGAGAGATGGCATGCAAATTATTAAGAAGAGACTCTCTGCCCTGGAGAGTTCAGGAGAAGGGGTAGACAAAGTGTTCCTCATTAAATGGGGCACGCAGCCTCTGAGCTGGCCACTCAAGGTCACAGGAGAGGTGTGTGATAAGGTAGCAATCCAAAACTCCCTGCCCCAAACCTCAAACATAATAATTTCCTTGTAGCTGTTTTTCCTATGGATACTTGCTGTTCATGGAGTTTTTCACCATGGCTCTTTGGGAAAGCACTAGTTCAAACTGCCTCTGCCCTGAGAGCGATGCTTGGCTCAGCCTGAGCAGGTTTGGAAACACTGTGCAGAGAACCTCCTGCATCTCTTTGTCCCAGAGGCCCCGCAGTGTGAGACTTAGAGGGGACAAGAGCTGCCTTCCAGCCAGAATATCTCCTGCTGGGGACAGAGGGAGGAATAAATGGGTACCACATGTCCCTGCCTTCCGACTTTGAAGGCTTCTCCCTGTGCACAGCAACTTTTAGCACTTTCCTGGGCAAATGTATAATGCCTAGAGCGAATCAGATGTTCGTATATCCCTTGCCCCTGCTTTATCTACTAACAGGGAAAAAATCCTTTTGGTAACTGCTTTGCTGCAACTCTAAAAGACCTAAATGAAGAGGGTATATGTTGAATTTCAGCAAGTGGTAAAATCTAGAGGGGCAAGGTCTACCTGAATTGTAGCTGATGATGTTTCTTTTTCCTGCTAGGGCACCAGACTGTTTGGTGGCTGATGGCTGATGTGTCTGCGGATGTCTAGACACAGCGAGGCTGAACAGCAGCAGTGGGGCTACTGCTACTACTGGGGCTGCTGCTACTACTGGGGCTGCTGCTGCCACTGCTGGATGGCGCTGGGCAGAGCTGAGGCTCTGCAGCCTCTGGTTGAACCTGCCTGCTGCATTCTCCAGCCTCTTCAAAGTTTTTCACCTAGCTCATTAACCAGGCTTGGTGAAGGGGGTCTGGAACTGATTTAATGGAGAAAAATAATGTGTTTGCAAGAGGGTAAATCAGTAACAGGTATTTGGGGCAGCACTGGGCTTCAGTTTACAGAGGCTGTTTTCTCTCTACTGTACATAACGAGCTCAGTGGTAGGTTCTCAAGAGAATCTGAACATCTTAAAGGAATCAGAAACTTCTTTTATAAATGTACTTAATTTTTATTTTTACATGTGTCTATGAATTTCCAGTTCATAAAAGTGGAAGACCTGCTTACCAGAGTTCATGCACACACTCACTAGAGCACAAAACGACAGCTTCATTTCCCTTGAAAGGCTCCTGCCTTTCCTTTGTCACTCACCACCATCTCTGAATCGTTGCTGATGAACAACACTCTTGATCTCTGGGCTTTCTGCTGATGTCTTCATGGGGCTGTCCCCACGGGTGCCAAGCTGCTGGGCTCTGTGCCAGCTGTGAGTTGGACAGAATGCACCAGCTAAGTTCCTAAACTAAGCCCAATTCAGAGCCACCCCTTCACAGACAGAAAAGAACAAAATAAAAAATAAACTATAAAATCAGCCAGGAACAAGTGAAGGAAGACCTGGCTCAGTGTGGGGACTGAGCAAGTCTTCCCAGACTGGGAATAAGGAAAGGGTCAGGATGAGAGTTTTGGGTAACAATTCAGTAGCAATGTGCAGATGTTTCCCTTTAGGACCTAATGGTTTCAGACTCTCCAAGGTTCATTGTTGTATCTTACTCTGTTTCTGCTGTGCCCATTATCTTCAAAAGACACATCTATCTGAGAACGCTCTTCTTCTCAATCCTCATTTGTCTTCCCAGGCGTGGGCATCCTCCCTTAAACTTCAAGTACCTCTTCTCAGACCTCAGTTTCCTAACTGAGATTATTTATTGATAGCCTCTTTCTTTTCTTTCTTTTTTTTCCCCCCTTTTGGCTCCATGGCCCATCAATTAACTGGAGAGGGTATTGATCGGTAATTGTGTCAGGTTTCCCAAAGCTTTCTGGGAAATGCGGCGGCTGCTGCTGCTTCAGATGATTGCATATGCTCTGTCTTTGATTCACAGAGCACAGCTAGGGAGTATTCTCACTCAATGTGACTTAAACGAGCAATGAGCTCACAATTTACCCTTAGGAGGGTATTATTTGCAGCTCTCACTGGATGGGTGTTTGACATTAACAAGAAAACAGAAGAAGCCAGAACCTAACAATTAATTCCCACTGAGACGAATGGAAACTTTAAATTGGGGGTCTATGGCAGGCTGACATATGTTAGCTTATAGCACTAGGTTACCTGGCTGGAAGGATCTTTGTGTCTGGCAAACTAAACTTACAAGAGTAACATGATTTGTGCCACAGTCTGATTTCACCCTCCTCCTTCTAACGGCTCAGTAAATTAAGCTCATGTTGGTGGCATTCGGTGTTGTATAACTGCTGCTGTAAGCCCTACTGGGTCTCCCAGTGCTAGCACAGCTCCTAAATTTGGAAATGGTTTGCTTAAAGAGATCAGCTATTGATTAATAAGGGATTCTTTTCTGAATCTTCATCTACTTTTCTATGGCAAAACATCATATTTTACAACGGAGAACTCTGTCCATTAGGTTCGGAAGATGGTGTTGGCCTTTTCAAAGTGTATATGTGCGGGTGCTGCCTCCTTTTCCTTGCTGAGAGCCTATTGAGTTAAGGACAAAATGTGACATTGCCTTTGCTTTTAGGATGTTTTATGCGGTTTTGCAGCCCACAATACATCTCCAGCCTGGAAGATGGAGATGTGCACGTCTCACTGACAGAAGTCAGTGAGTGCTTCAAACCACTTAGGAATGGGTAGGAAAAAAAGATGTCAACATCGTCCTATCAACAAATAGTGGGCTTTTTATATTAACCTGAGAAGGAGTAGCTTTAAATATCTGAATAAGGTAGGTATTTTATCAGTGCCTCATTTGCATTATACGGTGGTCAGCTTGCTCTGTCAGGAAGCTCAGCTGCTGGGCTGGGTGCTGCGCCGAGCTCCTCAGCAGTGCTCCAGGGAAGGTTGGGCTGCCTGAGGAGTGATGGGAGGCCTGGGGCATCGTTGAATTACCATGGTCAGTTGATAAAGAGGTCTGTTCTCCCAGATAAGACAGAGGTTCCACTTTCTCTGGCTTCTAGGTGATGTGGTGCTGCAGAACCAAGTAAGTAGAAGATGCAGCTTTTGAGGGTGCCAGTATTCATGGCAGGTGGAAGAAGCGTTGTTCTCTGTACACTTATCCAGCCTACCTTCTGCCAGCTGGAATGCTTCTTGAAATGTCTCCTCACCCATACTCCCCTTTAAATGTACCCTGAGTTTCCCCAAAGTTAATCAGAAATTGATGAGTGAGAAATTGTTCCTACTGGCTCAGGATGAGACTTTGTCACATAGCCCTATGTCTATGACTTTAGCAAGAGTTCCAGCTGCTCAGACTGGGGTCATTAGCACCTTACACAAAACTTCAGGCACCATTTTCTTGAAATAGTAGGATGTCACCACTTATTTGAAGTTTCCACCCTGAAGGGTAAGAATGAGGAAAGGAAATAGGCTGGAGGAGGGTTTGAAGGAGTTTTGAGCATCCCCAGTGAAAGCAGAGAGTTTGATGTGGGACCTAGATATTTTGTTAGCATTGTCCCAAACTGTCTCTCTGGTGTTTTTGATTTTGCCTCCTAGGGCTGTTGAAGGAAAGTTTTCTTTGCTCAAGTCCAGGCCTAATTTCATACTTCAATGGGAGTAATAAAAAGCTTGTCACATGAAGCTTGTTTTCATAACACCCCCTGCAAGCATATGTCCAGCACACATGCAGACATGCACAAAAACACAAAGGCTTTCTCATTATCCTTGGCTTTGTACTATCCAGCTTCCACCATTGTTTTTTCCTCTCTGTTTGTACATTGACCCATATTCAGCACAACACCCCTGCATGTGTTGTGTTTCTCACAGTAACCGTTGTACCCATGTACCCGTATAGATTATGCATTCACCAGATCTTCACAATTCCCTTGTTGTGCCTGGCACAAATTCAAACGAGTTGAATTGGAAAGTGATGGCTTTTTCCCCTCTCATCACTACATGTAAATCTTCATCAGGTTGCTGACTTTCCAGCATATCACACCCACTGTTGTGGTTTGTATTTTGTTCTGTTAATCTATTAGCTCAGCAGATGATAAATAAGTCTTAGAAAGAATTAGCACTTTGAGATGCAGCTCTGCCTCACAGAGCACCTTTTTTTAATTAAGGTGACTAGTATTTCTTTCTGTGAAGAGTCGGTATGCAAATTTTCTAGCCACCAGCAGAGCATCTTCTGTAATTCCACACACTGAGCATCTCCACCAGCTTGACAGCTTCTGCTTCTGCCTGTTTCTCTTGTGCTACGGACTTTCACACTGCTCTAGGAAAGCTTCTTAGTCCAAAGCTGCCACCTGCTTCCTTGTGAACCGCTCCAAAATCGCTTTTGAGCCCATACTATAGCATGAGTGGTTGTTGTGGGAGATGAACCAACATGCAGAGTTAGAGAAGTTAAGGGTGCCAACTGCATGTGGAGTCTCCCGACAAGGTGGGTTTGCTTTGGGCTGTTCTAACTGTAAAGTTAACCCTTGGTTTTCAGGCCTGATACCAGGATTTCCATTATTTCCCAAAGGTCAGAGTTTCTGCCAGTGGGCTGAATGCTGGTTTGAAAAAAGGGCTAAGTTCCAACAAATTACATTCAGAAGGTTCATAATGAGCCTAATGAAAAATTTAGCCCCTGATTTTAAGACAAGCAGAATCACATTAAGAAGCTAATGTGAAGAACTGGCTTTATTTCCTCATAGGATCTTTGTGTATATGCTGAAATGCGTTCCTTCCCCATCCATCACAGTAAAGAGCATATTTGCTTAAAGTAGTTGTGAATGAAAGAGATGTGATGAAATCACCCTCAATGGTCAGGCTGGGAATTCATCAAGATATCTACTGATCCTCTTAAAAACGTATCATTGCCTGTTGAATTGTGGAGCCTAATGGAAGGAAAATTAGTCGACAAAGTCAGTTTTATTTTCCCAGAGTTACAGTCTTCATTGTATTTCCAATTCACTACTAAACAAAACTGTGAACCTACCTTTTGTTCAATTCGAAGCATTTAATAACTTCATAAAAAAAAACAGGCTGTTGAAATTTATATCCATAAGTTGTCACCTTTGTCTTATTTTCAATTTTCCTGTGAAGTTATTAAAACATTATGTGATCATAATATATTTATGGGGAGGGGGAAATGAGGTGTGACTCTGACGGAGGCACAGTGATTTGGTAAGAACTGAAAAGCATCAGGTGCCACTAACTTGTACAGGGGGAGACGTGTATGTGTGTCTATATAGTGAGTGAAGATTTGAATACATATATTCTGTACTTGTTGCATGAAGTTTCTGTTCTCACAACCTACATAAATATTAATGAGAATCAAAAGTATCAAACTCTGCTCAACAAGTTGAACTTAGACTCCCTGCTGCCTTTGAACTATTTTGCCTTCTTCTTTTGGATACTGCATGATAGGAGGAGGAGAGGAGTCTTGGAGCAAGCTTGATGGTAATGTTTGCTGCTAACAAGCACAGAGCCCGTTAATATTCCCTATACCTTTATTCACATGGGGTGGGGTGAGTGGGGAGATGACAACTATTAATGGACATAAGCAGCTTTCCAAGATTCAATTCTGCTCTGTCTTCTCTTAGGTTATACTGTTATACTGCACCTTACTGTGATACTTGAAGTTCTGGCCTGTTTTGTCAGCTGGGTGCAGAGCCAAACCTTCCTTTGTAAACACGATGCTGAGCATGTGGACCATAACAGATCTGGACAGGGATTTTCTTTCTGCGTGGGGCTTTGTGCAGGACTCCTCACCTTGGATTCCAGTGGCTGTGTTAACAGCCCCTAGCATGGCACCAGACAGGCTTGCGTTATAGAGATTGGAGCTCCCAGACTCTGGGCTTTCTCTCCATAGAAAGAAGTCATTCAATACCTGAGCTGAACACTGACAGCAGTCAGGTCTGAAAGTTATCTATAATGGATGAAAAAGGGACACTGATTTTTCTGACCAAACACACAGCCGTTTCTGCCCCACGTGGTGCTGTTTTGAACATATTAATCATTTTAAGGAAAAGTCAACTCTGATAAAAATCAAAGTAACCCATTGTCTTGAGCTGTGCCACTCCAGACTCCAGCGGCCGAGAAGTGGTCCAATCAAACCGATGGCATGTCAACGTGAGTGATAGGAGGCGTATGTTTCTGTGTGCTAAAAGCAGCACAACACATTGCAAGGGATAGGAAACTGGAGCGGTTCCGACAGAGTCACATATGGCTTCACATATATAATGTGCAAATTCATCAGTCAAAAATATTGAAACACTTCATAAGGGTAAAGCTCTGCTCCTACAAGGGCTGCGATCCCACAGACTTAAGAGGAGCAGAGTGGAGCCAGTGCCAAGTGTTTGCAAAATCCTCCCACAAAAGTGTTCTCCGGGGTGGTCGCATGTGAGAAACTTTCATCCTGAGAGACCAGAATCCAAAACTGGCTTCCGTCAGTCCAGCTGAGTGATTTAATCCACTTTCCTCTTTCATACAAATGTCTTCAGCCGTTCTGGATCAGGAGAAGCTGTCCTTTCTTGTACAGGTGTGTGACAGTGAAGGAGATGGCAAGATGAGTCCTCATCCTATATCCATTAAAAGATGAGGAGCTGTGGTTCATCACAGCTCTGTGGCTTGGTGGGCTACATCCTGCCAGGCAGGGGAGAGGTCTTTTGACAGGGTGCTCCAGAGCTGCTGCAAGGGATGCCAAAGGTTGTTGAAAGGCGGCACAGTGGAGTACAGGAAGAATTAGGCCTCTGTGCCAGAACAAGGCCGTTTCAGGTCAGGAACAAACAGTCTTGGCAGAGCTGTGTGGGGAATCCTGCAAGGCATCTGCCCTCAGAATTCCTGTCTCCAATCTGTGCTAATATTTGGCTCTTTCAGGGTTGTTACCATCCACTCATTAAAAAGAAGATGCAAAGAAAATATGTACAGGAATTTTTCCCTGCTCTGTTCATCTCAGCACCATTAACCTTCAGGCCTGCACAACCAAAAAGCTCTCCAGCACCAAGAAATAAGTGTCTGGGCTCACCAAAAATATATGTTTCTCTTTCTTGGACCAGCACATAACTTGTGCTTTACAGGGTTTGTTTCGATTGCTAATTTGGGGATGACAAGGTGCATGGGGCTCCAGAGTGCAGCTTACTGCATAGCCTACGCTGAGCTGACAGGACAGGTACATGGAGCCATTTGCTGGCACCTGGAAGAAACAAGGAAAAGCATTAGCTACATTAGGACTATTTAAAATAACCCCGAGAGTTCTTGTCACAGACAGCTCTGCTCCTGCTGATCCTAACTGTATAATGCTAGAGCAGAAAGCCAGGCCCAGCATGGCTGGTGGGAGAGGGGTTTAATTATTTTCATTCTTGATTTTCATTTCAGCCTTCCCAGTAATTTGTGATGCCTTTGTTACCCGAACAAGGGAGACAAAAGATATTTGCCTTGTAGATTCCTTCAGAAAGCAGTTCTTACGCTCCTGGCAGCAGCCTGCCTGACAAGCTGGTGAAAATAAATCCCTCAAATCCACATAGGTTCAGCGTGGAGCACAGACCCAGGGGGACTCTTCTGGACCATGACCCTCTAAGGCCAGGAAAAGAAAGCAGTCTTCTGTGCCAGTCCTTAAGCTATTTGAGGGGGTTGCCACCAGTAAGGTAAAGGCAGGGCCAGCCTCAGGCATGTATTACTCAGTGTTGGAGACCATTGTCTGGCAGGAGCTGAGCTGGACAACTAACCTCTCTCCCCTGAATCACTAAAGGTGGGTATGGTGGAATTAGCTTATGGTGATAAATAGCCACGGTGGCCGATTCGAGGCAGGAGTTGCAGAATGAGTATCTCCATTCTGTCCCTAGTCCTATGTGCTTGTTAAAACTGCAGCTGGATGTCAAAAAGGAAAGGAAATCACCACCACTTAGTAAAGGGTGGGTTGTTCCAAAACAGTTCCAGACACCCAAGAGACCATTCTATTTTCCTGTTGGAATTAAACTGATGGGTGTTGTTCCAGATTACACACATGGGAATGCTCTTTATTTTCATTTCCAGCTCAGAAAGCTTGTGCCCACCATTTTCTCATTGGGAAATCATACTGTTTTCTGTACCTGCTCATCATAAAATAAGAGCCTGATTGCACAGCACACCTTTCACTGCAAACTGCTTGTGAACTTGGAGTAGCAATTGCACCATCACCTGCGAAACACTGTGGTACGTCTACATCCAGACATCTGTGTGGCCTTTGTGCCTGTCCTCTGAGCTGGCCATAAGCAAGCAGGATACTTTCCAGAAAAAAATATATTAACAGGGAATTCTTGCTTCAAAGATACTGAGTACTGCAGCCACCAGGCTTTTCTCAGTGATACAACCACCTCTGTAGAGGTAGGGAAATAGGTGGGGTTCTGCCATTAGAAATCAAAATAGGCACAGAAGGAGGCTGAGTATTTGGAGCAAGAGGACATAAAAGAATCCACTTGCATGTAGGTGAATTTATCTGTACTGGGGGTAAAATAAAAAGAGGAGCTCCATCAAAACTCTTTAGAGATGAATATGTTTTGTTATAAAATACTAGGGTTTAATGCAGAGATTAGCATTAGTCTGTTGCTGAAGACAAAATATGGCTGTATACTTTAAATATATTGAATATGGCTGGCTACTGCAGGGATACACACAGCTGATGTAGTCAGAATACATTCATTATTCTGGAAACACAGGCAGATTTTGTGCTTTGCTGCAATTTGCTGATGCTCTGCTTTTCATTCCATTTGAACCTGTTTCCCTTCATGTTAAATATCTTTCGAGTAGAGTTGGCTCTGCTGTTTTAAATGCCCTTAGCAGAGTCTGGAGGTCACTGCAGCAGAGCAACTGGTGAAGACAGCAGAATTCCAGCAGCAATTGAACTGCTTCCTTGAACCACACTTCGTTGTGTCCTCTGGATATCTGCTGCGCTTCCTTAATGGGCACTGTTGGCTTTGCTCTTCAGGAACTGAGCAAAATATTCTCAAGAGTTCAAAAATACTCTGAAGTGGTGGTTAAATAAGATCTAAACACAGATAAAAATACAAACAACAAGACCGTAATGCTTTGCAGCTCTTAACGTTAGCGTATACCTACACCAGGGAAGGGGAAACTCTACTGATTATCAACTGAAATTCCCTCTGCACTTCTTAAGCAGATTGAGGTTCGCATAACCTTAAATCCTCTCCTTAAACAGCTTGGGTTTCACATAACCTTAAATCCTCTCAGCCCCAGGTAACTATGAGGGGGAAAACGTGTTGGCAAAGGGAATGCGAGGGAGGAAGCTGGAAGGCTGTGGTGGGCAGGAGGTTTCTGTAGCATGGTGGAGCAGCTGTCTGCAGCACAGGCAAGGGCAAAAACTGGCTCTAGCTTGACTGCAAAAGGCAGAGCCTCTTGTGAGCAAAGAAGCATGTCAAAACTGGGCTAAAAAAGTCTTCCTTGGGGAGGCTCCAGCAACAGCAGGTCCAGGCATAAAGGTCCAATAGTGGCCACAGAGCAGCTATTCCATAGCCACAAGGGACAAGTTAATAACTAAGTCTTTGTTGTCTCTTGATACAAGGGAAATATGAGAACTCAGCACACTAATTTCGCCCAGCATCTTCTGTACATGCTCTGAGCCATGCAGAAGGTAGTTTCTGAGGAAAGGACATTGCTAACAGTGCCTTTCAGAAGTTTCCAGTAGCTCTCCAAGTGAGTGAGTTGGTCTTTCACAAGAATTTTCCGCTTGAAAACATTTTCTTTTAAGATTTTATTTTTTTATTTTTTTCCTACACCGTGCTGCAGGATCCTGCATGTTATGTTGTCATACTTGGCAGGAGGATGAGGGGTAAGGAAGTGTTAAGTTATAATGTAAATTGAGTTTATTGCTGTCTGGCAGAATATTTTGGCAGCCTTTTGTGACGAAGCCTTTGCCACAAACACTTTTTTGTGTTTGGAACCAGGTCAAACCGTTAATCTGGGTGTCTGCAGGGACATGCACAATACTACAGCAGCTCCTACTGTCAGAAGATGGATGCATCCCTGGCTTCCCACTGAATGCACTCACTTCCGACAATGTTATAGTCGATAGATTTTGCTAGCAAGAAAGGTTATTGTAGCGGGAGGAAATGAGCGATTCAAAAGTGTCCCTGTTAAGCAGCTGTTCAAAACATAATATTTCCAACTTCTCAGTTTTTCAGGACAAGCGCCACATCTTTCTTGAAGCCATCAAAACTGTAGCAAAGATAATTGCTAATCTGCCGAACTGCTAACTTCAAAGTTGTGGAGAAAATCTATTCCAGCCCAGACCTGAGTAATTCACATTTGGGATTCCTGTTCTCATAAGTCAACTTTTGTCAAACACAAAACCCTAATAATGTGACAGCTGCGGGACACAAGGGGAGGTTGGCCAGCAGGTCTTACAAGAGGCCCCAACTCATCCCACGTACCCTTCCAGAAGGGCCTCTCGCTGTAGTATTCATGTGAAAATATCCCTTAGGTTATAATGAGTGTTTCTGTCGTAATCCATTCTCTGTCATTTCAGCTGAGGGAGGGAGGGATATTAGTGATCTGCTCTTTCTTTTCTTTCTTTAGTGCCATTGTAGCAGCAGTGCAAATTAAAGGGGTTATTGAATGTGTACAAGAGCAGGACAGGATTTTTTTTGACAGAGCTGCAGATGGAAGAGTTAACTATATGCCTAAAATGGCTTCACTACTCAAATATTTTCTTGGAAAGCTTTGGAATGCAAAGCCTTTGTAGTTTTTTCTTAATTAACATTGATCATTGGCTGTACCAATTAATGCAATTACTTGGTGCAAAATAAAGCATCCTATCAGATCTGTATCATATGCTAGTCCTCTCAGAAAAACAATTTGGGCAGAGCAGACTGAAGAAGTGGATTAGCCAGAGAAAACATTTCTGTTAAAAGAAATTATCATTTGGAGCTTTTTTAGAAGAAATGATACATTGCCTGCATGCAGAGTCATAACCCATTTCCTTTTCAATAGGAACTAAATATGTTTAATCACTAGGCTGTCATATTAACTATCTTTGATTTTTATTTAAAAAACACGAGGGAAATAAATGTTAAAATCTAGGAAATTGGCTCAATATTGAAATTTTCTCCCAGGATACAAAGAGCATTTGAAGTTTCAGTGGCTTTGGATGGTGGGGGTTCTGTCACGCATTTACATTTGATTTTTTCCAGTTAAGTTCAGTGATCAGAGAAGTTTATGGGTGCAAAGTTAGTTTCCCAGTTCTGCACCCAGAGCATACATTGGAAAACAGACATGGCCTGAGCACAACCTCCCTCTGATCTATAAGCTATATTAACATGACCGTGGGTGGTGGGAATTTGTATACTTGGATCCATTTTTTTCCCTCCAAGGTGTTAATCTTTTACTTGGAACCTGCACATAAGACTTGGCTTTTCAGAACAAGATCACATGTTTTCCAGGCTGGTGGATGCCTCAACAGATCTGCTGGTGGGAATTCGTTACCACCAAACCCAAAATGAGAGCTTAGTTCTGTATTTGCCTCAGGGCCAAGCGTTTTTCACAAGTCCAATCCCCATCTAAATACTACCACTTTGATCTTTCCCTCTTCATGGACTCTCCTCTTTCACCCTTTAAAGAGGTTCAGCCAGATTTGTGGTACAAATTACGCCTCACTTCTTTGTACCTCTACTTGCATAAGCATCCAAACCCACCATCTCCCACCCATTCCTCGCCAGTGAGGACCATCCTGGAAGCATGTTCCTTCCCAGCCATGCAATAGAGTGCACTCTAAGCAGATACAAGGGACAGCAGTGAAACTACACCAAGCTGAAAAATGGCCTTCTGCTTCACTCTCCGTTCAACATTTCCCAGGGTCTGGAGGGCTCCGATGATGTTGCTCATTGGCATGTCCCACCACGATGCCACACACCTTTGCAAATGCCCCTCCAGCATGATAAGGAATGTGTACTCCTGTCTCTGCACTTATGCACAACACAATGCAATGATCCTTCTCCTTCAAAGCTGTTCCCCTCCTGCTGCTCCTCTGACAGCGAAGGGCTGGCTTCTCCCGCAGCTTTGCCAGACACCACACCTCTTGCTGCAGCTCCTCCCAGACATGTGCCTGTTTGACATGGTCATCCTGGTGCCCAGCTAAGGAAGCCCAGCAATGTTTTTCAGGCCAGTACAGTAGCTATCAGCCCAAAAGGCCAGATCGGGTCAAACAAAATATTTTGTAGATGTTGGCAAAGTGGCGAAATAAATAAATAAATAACAGTAATTCTCTCTCCCTCCATCTAGTTCTTCCTCAAAACACTAATTAAATATACATATATCTATAAACTTTCTTTTTTTTATATACTCTTTTTTTCCTATTTTTAAAACATTAAAGATGGAAAAAAAACCAAACAACAACAACAAAACCAAAAACAAAACAAAACAAAAAAAAATGAAATGTTACTTTGCCTGTCAACTTTTCCATCCACTAAAGATACTATGAGGAGGAAGATTAGGATGTATCACTCAGACCTGTTTTATAGATAATTTTCACCAACTGTTGGTGCAAAAGTCATATTTTCCCACTGACCTTTACAGATCACCTGAGAGATCCATACCCTGAGCTTTGGCATGGGGCATGAAATGATGGGTCTGAGGAGCCACCAGTGGTCCCTTTTCTAGGTCACCTCTCTGGGAACGAGACATGGAGGAGTTTGACTTCTGTCAAATGTGCATTTGCTTCCACTGAGAAAGATAACAGAAGGAGCACAGAAAGGAGGTGGACTTCGTGCTGTGGGGTACTTACAGGCAAATTAATGATGCCAGAACTAAAGGACAGAAAATTAGGGCACGTGCATGGCAGAAGGATTGCAGCACAGAAAGCAAATGGCACTGGTTCAGCTGGAAGTCTCTGGGGCTTTGAGGAGTCCCAGGCTGCTGTGTGACCCCTCCAGCAGCCACCACCTCCAAGGCTGGAAGATGTGGTCTTCAAAAGAATCCAAGTGAATTAGGGGTCAAAATCATCGGGAATTCAGTGTGAATCAGACAACTCTGGGGCTCCCCGCAGGCCACACGAGATCTAGATTTAATAGCAAGGAACATCCCAGTGCACTGACCAGGTGGTTGTTGTGTTTAAGAAGTGCTCTCCCATGGGCAAAAGCTGCAAAAATGCAGGTCAGCAGCTGGGTACGAACGCCACGCTCAATACCTGTATCACACCACAACAGAGAGAGTTAAAAGGAGGTCTCAGCTCACTGAATGTAAACTCTTTATTCTCAGGTGCATCAAGGCACTCTTTCATGTGCTGCTGAGGCAAGAGCAGCAATTCTGAGTATGCCGAGCATCCATGGTGCATCTCCCACGCTACCAGCCCTGGGGTCTCCGGAGAGATGGGGGCTGCAGCCTCCAACACATGCCACAGGACCCAGCAGCAGCACAGGGGGAGGCATCACATCAGGCACCACATGTCACGGCGTACAGGCCTTGGATGGCAGTCAGTGGTTTCAGATATCTTTGCTCTCAGGTCATAGGATACTTTTCCATGCTTCCTTACACTGCCCAGTGCTGCTACAGTGACCTGCAGCTCTCAGAGAAACCGTGTGCTGCTTTATTTTCCATGTCCTGGCTGCACTTTTATCTCTCTGCTCTCATCAGATGCTTCCTGACTCGAGCACATGCATTTTCCCGTGGGAAAATGCACTTTTTCTTAGCAACAAAGGCAAGGCCCGAGATAAACTGTCTCCGTACAGTGAGATTAACAGGGAGGTTGAGAGAAAATAAATGTGTGGTCATCACCTAGTGTCAGAAGCTTCAAACAGATAGGAAGTTGAAAGCTCACTTTGCCATTTTTCTAGACAAGAGGCAAAAAAGCTGGAAGATACTACAATTGTCCGTTGCTTGAAGAAACGAGTTCTTCATCTCATCCCTTCTTACCTGCAGTAAATGGATGACAAAACCAGGAGCTTCCCCTCCACCTCTAGCCTGAAAACCCACCCACTTCCTTTCAATGTCACTAGGGCCACTTCTCTTGCTTTTTCCCAGTTTTCTGGCATGAAAATATGGAAATCTGAGCACTAACTACATTGCTTCCCTGTACATTTACAGCCGAGGGCTGAAGCAAGCAGACTGTGAATGAGATGGAGGCATGGAAGCTAACCAGAAGAGGAGACAAATTTGCCTGTTCTCCACGTGACAGAAGAGTAGAGACAGTGTGAACATTTTCCCCTGAAACTGTCATTCTGAAACAAATAGTTAGTACCTAAATAATACTATTCACAGGAAATACCCGCTTCTCATGGAAAATGTCAGTTTTCCAGATAGAAAAATACATAAAAGTGTCATATGTCAAAATACATCAAAGTTATTTTGGCTGAACTAAAACTGAGGTGGATTTGTTTGCAAAAACTCAAGCAGGGAGAAGTTAGACTTCTCTGACTCCACTAATGAATAATATCTCACTCTCCTGCAGCAGACTTATCCACAGTGTGTTTGTAACTGCATCCTCACCTTCTTATATACGGGTAAAAAAGTGAGCTACCCGAGTGCGGAAATTAGGGTAGAAACAGGGTCCTGGGCATCCTAGATAAAGTCATTATCATTGACGTGATGCGCTCGTCCAGCCAGAAAGATGGAACTGCTATTTCTAGCAGGCCTTCCTGCAAACATAAAGGGGCATCATGAAATGCGTTTCAAATTCAGAAATAAAGGGCTCTGCTCTGGCTCATTTTCACCTGCAGTGGATTATCTCTTATGTGGCCCCAAAGTGTCAGACACCAACAGAACTTTAGTCTATGCACACAGATCCTGCAGTTGCAAATGCCAGCTAGCCACACCACGGCCAACAGGACCGCCTTACATACACGGGTCATCATCTGACCCCCGTCGATACCAATACCAAAAGTGCCCTGGATAACATCTCACCCATCCCTGTGCACAGGATTGTCAGTTTGAGACAGGGTGAAGCATGACACAGTAGGTTCATCAGAGCTGTAGGAATCCTCCCCAAAACAAGTGAATTATTTCTATCATTTATACACAGAAGAAATAAATTTACATTGCAGTCCCAGTAGTTTGTCCAGAGTTCCTCTCTGCTGTTTTACTCTTGAGAAGAGCTTCTCAGGTGACCGCCTACCCCAAAAAAAGAGGAGACATCAGCAAGGACACACCGACAGCTTCACAGATACGTACTTGGATGCAGCTCTAAGGATTAGAGCAATAGCATCACTTGTAGTTGATGAGAATTTCTCTTTTACAGGCAATATATATTGGATTATTTATTTTGCATCATGACTACCTTCTCCTTTCCTCTCATTTCTTTTTTTCCCCCTCTCTGTACGGTAAAGAAAGAGCATATGATGAGTGTGGTATATTATAACTGAATATTAATCTCTTCTATTCAGCCAGTACATGCATTCATTTATATGGATGATTTGCTAGTTTTGTTTGAATACACACACACACGTTTAACAGTGAAGTTTATTATGAAAAATGCCATCAAATTAACTCTTTTAAAAGATGCCAATATTATTGGCAAGAATTGCATTTTATTTTCTTTGTAAATGTGCTGCTTCCTTAGACATTCATTTCTTTGGAAAGCCAGTACTTTTCCAAATGCAAAGACACTAGTGATGAGCAACTGTCATTCCCACATTAAAAAGCAAAACCAAGCCTTGATCTTTCTACAGCAGATTAGGGAGTGAGATAAAAATGAGATGAAAGCCTCAAATGTCTGTTCCACTAGGTTCGAGGCATTCTTTTTGTTTTAGTTCCGCACTCTGCCTCTTTAATTCCCGCTGGCTCAAATGCCAATTTTCTGCTATGTTGGCATGACTGCCGAAGAATTGCTTCTGTTAATAAACTGCACAAAATAGCTGAGCAATTAGGCAATTAAACTGTTTTAAATTTAATTTAAAACCCTGGCATTTTGCTAGGAGTACTTTTTTTTTCTTTAATCCCATCTTTTTTGTGTGTGGTGGGAGGTCAGAAGGGTGGTAAGGGAGCATGGTGATGGGAGAAGGGTCTGGTGTGATCAGAACAGACTCAGGTCCTGCTGCAGATAAGCATGAGGGCTGTCTGCTTTGGGGAGCACGTTGCAGCCCTTGCCCCTTATTAAAACAAGTCATTTTTTCCCAAACATTTAACACACAAACAAGCTTAATCTGATTTCTGTCCTGATCCCAGATGGGTATCAGGGCTTGTAAGCAAATGAATTCAAGAGCTGCTTACCTGCTCTTGGCTGCTAATTCAAAATACAAGGGAGTGGGGGAGAAAACACAGGAATTACTATGCCCAGGGGTGAGCAACCTGTTCTGCTCATCACCGTGTGTTCCCACTGCATTCGAGGGCACTTCTCCAAGTTACCTGAGCCGTAGAAAAGTCTGTCCTGTGAGCTTATTTGACTTGTATTTACAGAGATGCCATTTTTTTAGCTACTGATCAAGTTTGCCTTTTGATAAATGCTCTCTCTCTGACTTGCCATTGATGATGGCACAGAGATTTCCACTTGCTGGAGATGAGCCCAAGAGGAGAACAGTGAGAGGGCTTCTCCTCATTGTGCTGTGGCTACCACGGCTGCTCCTGCACCAGCCAAAGCCCATCCTGGGCTGCTCACATGGTGAGGATGCCAAGCTCTGGCAGCACACCCCATCTTCCTACATCCAAACCCAGACCAGCCCTGCTCTACCAGCCAAACTCTGTGCGTGTTCCTCTCTTCTGACCCACAGTCCCCATCCATCCCATTTGTGAGCCCAACCAAAATTCTCCCAATAACCACAAATTTTCAGCTACCCAGCAGCATCTAATCCCTGTTCACTGCAACTGCTCTTCTACCTACCCTCCCAGCTTCATGCCATGCCCTCAGCTGACTCACAACTCTGCCATGCCTGAGTTTTTCAGAGCAATCTGTCCTCCTCATTTCCTGATGCTTTAAATCTCTTTTCCTACTGTAATAGCTCAAAGAAACAAAACATTCTCCTTAGCACCCTGCTAAAACTTTCCCCTAATAAAAGCTCACCAAGTTTTCTGAGCCTTTTTGAACTACCCACAGTCAGATGAATGATGCCACAGCTAAGCAAAATATAGCACAATGTTGTATACCCTGCAGTGCTGACTGTCTCCTCAAGGAAAGCTCATATTTCCATGGTCACGTAATGGCTATTTTTAGTGAACCAGTCATTCTTGTTATTTTCCTAGTCTTTGAAATTAAAAATAATGGAAAAAGAATTAAAAGGATTCTTCTAAAGGTTACAGTAGTCACATACTGTTTGCAAAATTTGAACTGAAACTTCCCCCCTGAGCTAATTTGGGGATATCAACATTAACAATATTCGCGTCATCATTGCAATCAGGCTCACATTATCATTTCCACTTAATACACCATCGGGACCAATCCTGTGGTGGCTGGGGAAATGTACTATAAGTTAATTCATTATTTCTGGTACAATTCTATGCTTAATCGAGAGCTCTCGTTCTGCACAATGAACTTAGTTGTTACCCTGAGAGCAGAGAAATCAGTCCCAGGAAGTTCCTCGCTGCAGACCTGAACATCTCTGCCCCTCGGAGCTGCGGAAGTACTGTTGGCTTCGAGTGAGACATGCTACGGAAAGTGGCTACTCCTGGCAGTGTTTTCTTAGCATGACACAGTGAATTGGGGCACCTCACAGCAATGAGACCTTCCCTTTCTGTCTTTTGGACATCTCAGAGCACCATTTCAAAACCTTTTTGTCTCCATGTGTTAGCATAGATTGCAATATTAATTTCTGTCCTCCCCTCCCTCCTGACATTGATTTTCCGCCACTAGCCTTTGGCTGTCCAGTCCATTTTGATAGCAGGGTCTTCAGAAGAGCATCTCTCTCACTGTGTTTATACAGTGCCTAACTCCAAGGGATACTGATTTTACTGATTTCTTTTTTTTTTTTTTTTTCTGGACCTTTAGCTGCTACTGTAATGCACATAATAATCATATTACATCCTTAAACTATCTGTCCTGTTTCAATATATCTGACAACCTTCTTAGAAAAAAAAAGGGGTATATATTATGCATATGTGAACAAGCTCTAACATCAAGTGGACAGCACATAATTCCAGATCATCCTCTGCGTGTCACAAAAAAAGAACTGTCACAGTCCTAACATAGGGAAGGATAATTAAGATAATGGGTTGGCCAGCATGTTTATACACCACTTAGCAGTCAACAACAGGATTACTGCTCAGTGCAGACCCCAGATCATTCCTCAAGCCTCCTTGCTAGCTAAATATAGTCAGGACTTCATAATTAGAAAGTCTAGGTTTTACTTTTGTATGTGTCACGAGATTTTCAGCCACCATAACTCTTAGAAAGGAAGCACCACCTTTCCTGATCTTACAAGCCACATGCTCTGGCAGTAGCTCCCAGGTGGGAGGTGACAACAGTTCTGCATGGGGTACCAGCACCTGGCTGTAGGATGGGTAGGACTGGCGCAAAGCTACACCCTTGGGCATGTTAATGATGCCATTCTCAGTGATTTGTACAGGGGTATTTCTACCAATTTGCAGGATTACCCAGCAGGGCCCTTCTTTTGGTCAGGGGACTCAGCTTTCTTATGGTACAAGAGCCACTTGTTGGACACAAATCACACCTTGGCCACTTCTGCTTATTTTTGTAGTGACTTTGTGTTGACTAAAGGAGGTGCCAGGAATTTAGTTACTTACTGCAGTTCCTACAAATACCAGCAGAGGTTGTATTGAAATGTTAGATAAACACATATGCAAATAATACACTGACTCTGATTCAGTCATGATGACTTTGCCGATAAATATACAATCACTTTATAATACATTACATTTGTATATTTTAAACAACCTAATTGATAGGAGCATGAAAGCATTAAATTACCGTATAGCAAGACAACCACACCACACTAGACATCTATTAACATACTACATGTCAATCAGTGTTTTACCAATTAATGGCTATCTAATTATCTTGCTATAATGAGCTTGTTAAATGCCAATTAAATGGCAAGATGTTTGAATGCATTAATAAGAATGTAATTACACAGTTATTGGTGACATAATTTTCACATCATTAACTAGTAACTTATCCCTATTGAGTTTAATAAGTATATTCTTTTAACTTCCCATTGATCCTGAATTAGGATACTATTGCTGGACTGTTAACACTGAATGAGATGGTTGTAATTATCAGGATGATTATTGGAAAAGTTTCATGTCTCAGATGTTATAAATAAGGAATAACTGAAGAATGCGCCAGAGTAATAGCCAACTGAAAGTGTAACTACACTCTGAGCATGCAGGGAATAACGTGGGGTGGAGCATCTCCTTCTTCTGGACAACAAATGTGCCACCCATCGGAGTCTGACTTCCTAACCTGGAAACTGTGGCTTGATCAGACAGCAGGAGGTCATATTTCCCTTACCAGACTCCACTACCTGCGTACACTACCTGAAAAGGTGCCGTGTTCAGAGCTAACAGAGGTCTCCACAAGCCAGCCACTGTTTAATCCTGCTGCTCATGGCACTGCCAGGAGAGGAAGGGCCATGAGGAAGGCTGAGGGAAGACACCCCAGGGGAGGACACCCCAGGACACCTCAGGAGCCGACAGGCTGGGATGATGCTCACCCCCCTCACTCAGTATTGCTCCTAGAGAAACAGCTCCTGCTGCCTTTTGGAGTGAAGGGTGAGATGTAGGAGAAGCACACAATGTGCTCCTGCATGGGGAAGGACAGCAGAGTCCAGAGGGATGAGTGCTTTGCAAGGACTTGGTAGTCATTCCTGGCTCTCTTCTTTATCCTAAGGCTAGGACAGATGGCTTAATCCACCCTATCCTCCCATTTTCTGGGACCTCTGAGGCTGAAAAACATCAGTGGTACAGAGGTACCCAAATCCTTCAGGGCAGGGGCTACACAAACACCGGCACCAACAGCAGCTCCCCACAGAGTGGGCAGCAGAGCAAGTCAAAGCTGTCCACAGGAAACTGAGCTGAGATCTCTGCTTCAATCATTAGGGTGTAATAGCTTGTATAAAAGAAAATAGCCATTCTTCCATCCCAAATCTTTTATTTATGAAAAGGAAATAAATCACCCACTGCATTTCCACACCAGGAAAAGCTATTTAACTAAGCGAGCATGCGTGAGCCATGGCAAATGCACAAATAGCTCTGAGTTAATCTCTTCCTTTTCCCTCTCATCCCATTTTTGTAAAAGATTGGGCTTATACCATATCTACTGTATTTAAAGTGAAGCAGGAGATTGACTGTCAGTTGCTGAATCAGGCAGTGAACTGAGATATGTGCACAAGCAGCTCAGTCCTCGACAGAAGTAGCCTCCCCTCATTAACCTTGGTGAGTGCTACAGATCAGAGTACAGCCCGGGACGTATCCTGCATCCCCAGCTCTATGTGCAATGCATGGTGGATCTTTGCAGATCTTTGCCGGTGTTTCACAGACACCAGGAGATGAGAAGATATTCTGTGGTCCATGGTGGCTGGGCAGAGAGATGCAGCCTTCAGGGTTAAGTGTTTTTCTTTAAAAAACTGGGGCCAGTGGAACTACCTCATTTCTCCCAAGGATGTAACCTAGCCCTCTTCTAACATTTCTCCTTTCTCTTCCCATCTATCTTCCTGACTCCTTAAGCATTTTATTAAGAGACCTGGGGAGGTCTGCTGAATTCCTCTGCCTCCTGGGAGCTATCTAACAGGAATGTGTTGTTCCTGTCTTGGACAAGTAAAATGGGCAAATGCATACACAGACATCAGAGTAACATCATTTTCTATTGATCTCTACTGATCTAGGCACATTGCAGATGTGCTTTGTTGGTTTAAAGAGTTGTCTTCAGTGGATACTTGTCAGGTTCCTTCTCTCCCTCATTTTCATCTCCTTATAAGAGAGACAGTTTTGTGTGAAAACACAGAGGTGCTCTCCTTTCCCTCAACAAAACAAAAATAAATAAAGAAAAAGAAAAAAAAAAAAAAAAAAAAAGAAAGAGAAACTCTCCAACTACTGTGCAGCATTTTTTTGTTTGTTTTGGTTTGTTGTTTTTTTTTTTTTCTTGCCCTGAAAGCAATATGAAATTGCTCTGAGCAGGTATGGTAATAATCATCCCTGACTGGAGTAATGATATGTCTCCTGCATTGAAGCTCCTGACAGCAAAATCATGACCTGCTCCCCACAGGTATCAAAGTCACTAATTACCCATCGTGCACTCAGGATCGGCATCTATTAGAGGAATCGACACTGTTATTCACTGGTGGGGAGCCTCTTTCAAGTCTGTGCACTTTTCCCTTTGATGGAGAGAGGTGGCATCAGCACCATCACCACGTTTGCCCTCTGCCATCAGGCGCCATGCCGCACCTCGCTGCATCGCAGGGTGTGCAGGATTCGAAGCTGGGGATGCAGGAAGCTCAGCCGAAGGAGCAGCTCTTGGGGTTTGGAAAATGCTCAGTCAGAGCATGGGTGAGCCCACTTCTGAGCTCTGCTGTTGCTGCTGCCCCTCAGTTCATCAAAGCCAGAGGGTCTGAGTCTCTTCTCAGTAACATCCCATCCACATCCTGTTGTTTCCTTTGCCTCTCAGATAAATGGAGAACCTAAAGGAAATGGGTGGTTCCAGATGGTTTTTTTTAGGGCTAGTCTAATCAATTCTAATTCTGCTATAATTGCATACATAAACTAACAGGATAACAGCTAGGGTTCAAGTTACTAAATTCCAATCCAAAGGTCTTCAATGCCTGCACTGACTGGATTTGCCTGGATTCCTGTTTCAGACCCATTTGTGATGGGATTTTTACTTCTGTCTCGTATCTATTTCCCTATTACAGCCTTTCTCCTTATCTTCCCATTTTTTCCTCCCCTAGGGTATTCGTTTTTGTCGTATGTCTTTCCAACTGAAAATGGTAGCTAACAATTAAGAATTACTATTTTATCGGCATGCTGTCTCTACTGTGGAACTCACCAGAAGAAAATAATAAGTCAGCATTGGTAATGCTGAACAATTTATAGGTTACCTAGTTCAGAGAGACACTAGAGCCCTTCTTCACACTGAAACATCCAGCACTGATCACTATTACAGCCAGAGCACTTGCTTGGGTGAACCATTAGTCTATTGTAGCATAGAAATTCCTATAATGGCTATAAAACATATTTATATATCTATAAAATCAGGATGCTTTGGTCTAGTGAAAGCACTTAGATCCTTTGATGAAGAGCAGCATATAGAGGCTGGATGTATGGTGAAAAGAAAGAAGACATCCTCGCCTTTTGATATCAGTGCTTATTTTCAGCCGTCTGTGAGGAAAGCCCGTCAGTTTGATGATTATCTGAACCTATGAGGAACATTTGTAAAAAGCTGAGAGAATTCCATTATGTATAAGCTGCTTAAAAAAAGTGGCTCACTTAAGGTTATTACATTGCTGCTTTCGGTTATTTTTGTTTAATTCAAACTCTGCAGTGGGTGAGACTCAATTTCAGTTTAAACAATCACTTCAGTGCCTTATCCTTCTCATCATCTTCTGTACCTACACAATTTGCAGTGTGGGATTCAGATAAATAAATACATGATTACACACACACTCCCTCATCATTTTCTCCATGACATTCTGTTTTCTGTGAATAAAGAAAATGTCTTTCAGGGTGTTTCTTCCTTCTTCTTTCAAGTGAATGTTTTCCAAAGGGCTTGTCTGTCCAGAACAGATTAACTATCTCACCTTAGAGTGAGACCAAAACACAATTTTTAGTGTCAGAAACACAGTTTTGAATCCACAGAAGTTTTGGCTTAGAAATCCATCTAAGAACACACTTCTAAAGAGGCTTCTCAGAGCTGCTCCATCTGAAGAAATAATTAAAGTATATATCGGCTCACCTGAAAAGGTGCTTCAGATGAACAGCCCTACTGATGAAATGAATAAGATAATGTGGACAGAGATTTTGCCCCATGCTCTTGCCCCAGAAAAACAAAACAAAACAAAACAAAACAAATCAAAAAGTCATATTTGATAGCTTTTGAATTAGCTGTGCTTCACCCCAAGTCCCCAGCATTTGTGAGATGCTACCAGATGCACAGAAAACACTTCCAGAATGAATACTCTTTTAAAAGTACTGAAAACAGAATATTCAGATGCATGGGGGGGGGGAAAAAAAAAAAAGGCAGTCTTTCCCTTAGAAGAGCTTTTCTTCATGGAGGAACTTACTTCTGAGAATGTCATTTTTTTCATCATTCTATTTTCATATTCATATTCTTAAGATTTCCTAAATCCACATAAAAAGAAAGTGACATTCCCCTTCAAATAGCAGCTGTCCTATCAGTCCTGTGAACTCACGCTTTACATGTAGGGTGAGACGGGCACCTGGCGATTAAAATTCAGCCTAAGCCACCCAGACTTTGGTCTTCTGCAACGTCATGGCAGAAGTTTCCAGCCACAGCAGTGAGTGGCTTTGCTCTCCCCATGAAATGCCTTTCCATTTGGGGGTGGCTAAGGGCTGGGGTCCGTGAAACAACATGGGATTGTTTTATCAGGCATGTTCTTCATTTCCTCAAATTAAAGTGCGTGCAAAAGTTTAATTGTGCTTCCCTCCACATCCCTCCTCACAGAGCACTGGATCGGGGTAAATTGTGAATGCACTTTAATTCTGCCTCTTATAGGCTTATCACAAGTCTAGTAGCTCATTACGCCCTCTGTTTTTTCTCCTGAGACTCCATAGAAATACAACAGTGTAACTAACACTTTTCCTCATTTAGAACTGCAGGTGGTGGGAGTACGTGTGATTTCATTGTCTTTACTTGGTAATTACAGGTCTGTTCCTATTCGCACTGTCTCAGCGGGGTGCTTGTATGGTACATGTAGTTAAGTCCTTTCAGGTGCTTGCAAGGTGGATTAACAGGGGAATATTGTATCACTGCACAGCGGTACCCGCTCTGGGGCACCTCTAATCACTGCGTGTCGAAGGGATGCTGGCACACAGGCCGGCCTGATGGCTTGTATTGACACAATGGCCCTGTAAAGTCATGCCAGGAGGGCGAGGATAGCTGGGATTCAGGTGGCCCATCTTGTAGAGTGCCTCCACATCCTTCAATAGAGCACTTCTGCAAAGGGAGTGACATGCACCGAGCCCCAGCTATTGCCTCCCCTGCATGAACACATCAATTCATTGCACTAACCTCCTTACTTTTTTTTTCTATTTTTTTTTCCCCAGCTGAAGGTGTCTGAGAATACAAGATGTGATGAGGTATGGGACAATGGCAGCAGGATTGACGCAGCCTGTGATTTAATGCATGTGGCAGATGCATCTAAAAATGTAAATATTATAAATCTTTGATTTCAGCTCCTTATTCCTCCAGACGTTTGTGGTTGATAAACCAGGCTCCCTTCAGGTTCTGCCACCTTTCATCAGTGCACATTATGCCTATTAGATAGAAGTCAATGTGTAAAAGGAAGGGACATTGCATATACTTCCAATGAACATGCCTGTATGTTAACCGTATGTTAATACACCACATTCATGTTAAACTTTGAAAAATACAGTAGCTGGAGCCAATGTTGCTGACAGAGTAGATCCTTTCTGAACTTCCCTTTGAATTCCCTTTTTCTTTCTGAGTCAGGATATTTGCATGAAGGCTGGAAGCCCTATCTTTATCCTATTAAAGTGCTGGTGATCTTTACCTTTCCCCCATGGGAACAGTTTTGTGAGTTCAAGGACTGAATTCAGCAGCATGCATAAAAATATGCTTAAACTGATGGGATTAAATTTGGGTAAGGCAATGAAGCTTAGAGCATGTGTTTATCCTTAAGCACAGGCTTAGATGCTGTGCTGAGCAAGGAATGCAATACGTTTGAAGCAACCCAAAGCCCTCCTTCCCTGGAGTCTTCCTACTCTGTGGCTGTCTCTTGGTCAAAAGAAGTCAAAGTTTGCCTGTGCAGCACACAGAGGCATGTCAGGCTGCAGAGATGTAAATGACCTGTTGTCTGCAAAGAAATCCTGTAGGAGCCTAAAGCTATTCTGAAGCATCTGGAAATGATGAGTACTTCATCTTCAATGTTTGTATGGGAAGAGACCAAACCCAGAGCTGTATAGGCTAAAATGGGATCCCCAGAATGATACATTTCCAGAAAGATATTGACAGGAAGGGCTGAATATGGAGTGCTAAGGGATTGTCATCTTTGTATTGGCACATTAAATAGGGCAGATGGTCAAAAGTCAGAATCCAAGGTGCAGATAGCACTGTTCTTCAGGAACACTTGAAATCTGCCATACACACAACCCAATGTGCTTTGGACACCACTGGTCCCATGGACCGCTTATTTTTCAGGAGCCACAGAGAAAGAAACAATAGGTGTGCTTTTTACCTGCCGTTCTCTACAATCAAAAATAGAGGTGATTTATGGCTAACAGGAAAAACGTCACATCAGCCATGGGGGGTTAGGGAGTTTGTCTGTTTGTCTCTAGTAATAGCTCATTCTTCTGTCTCTATAAATCCAAGTGCCTTAACAATAATCTTTGGCATCAGTTTGTATTAGCTCAGTAGTAGCTTCATTGGGGATCTGAAATATTTACTGTTTCCAATCAGAGGCTTAAAATCCAGTGACAATTCTTCTGCCTCTCTCCATCCCAAAGATAGCTAGCCAGAAGGATGCCTGGATAGTCCATGGCAATCATCTGAGTTGAAGCCTGTGCCTGAGTTACCTGCAATGCCTACTGACTGACGGCAAGGAAAGTGCAGTCACTGACATTCCCAGGACTGGATCTCACTGAAACAAAGGATTCATACTGAGAAAGCTGCACAGTAACAGGATATGATCCAGAATTAAATAATACCTGTACCATCCATAAGAGGGGAAAAAAAGCTCTCCTCTTTCTTTTAGAGAAGGAGTTAGTCATACTTGACATCTTGTAGTTTGGGCTTTTATAGTCCCACCAAGGTCACAAATCCAGAGTAATTGCCTTTGTTGAAACTCTCACCACAACAGATCCCGAAGGACTGCACTGGACTGTGAGACTAAGCTCACCTTTTCCTGCTGGGTTGCTTGGCCCATGGCAGGGCAGGGGCACATGCATGATCCTCAGAAGGGCTGCAATCAGCCAAAACACTTCACTTTGCATCACTCACCAGACCTGCTCACACTGAAGGCAGCTGAATACCCAAAGATGCATTGTGGCCCTCCACCTACCTGCGTTTGTGGTGCAGGAGCAAAATTAAAAGACCTATTTTTCTCCAGGGGCATGTAGGAAATGCTGTACATAATAGAAATCATGCTTCGTAGACCCCTCTCTATAAATAAATAAGTCCATCATGTCCTAACCCATCTCATAGTTCCCTCCTTCTCATTTTGCTTTTTTTTCTTTATTTTCTATATTTCTGCTGTATATCTGCTTATAAATGTTGCCATTTAAAATGAGAACACTTGAGGGATATTCACCTGAGATCTGAAATGATATTTTTTATATTATGAGTATTAGAGAAAGATGCACAAGGCATCAGCAGAATGTTGCAACATGGATTATAGATTGCAGCTCAGCAGTTGGTGGGTTGGCTATTTCTTTTAATTGCTGATACTGTATTTTCAGACAGTGCTGATCTTATGACAAATTTTTTGCCTCCTTTTCTGCAATTAAGCAATTTAGCTGAGAGTTTTAAAAGTTTTTCATATATATAAAATAAATACTCCACTGTACAAATATACATATGCCTCTATATGTATCATTATACATATACACGCATGTATAAAGGCATGCATGTGTATCTTACAGGAGTTCTGAAAAGGGACATTTTCTTCCACATAAATGTAAAGCTTTGTTTGTGCTAACTGAATATGCCAGAATTTTGCTTTCACAGAATTTTGGTTTGTGAGGAAGTATTTTCCAATATTTTGTTCTAGTTGAAAAACCCAAATATCCAATGGAAAGCTGTTTCAGTGCAAACTGTGTGTGTGTGCATGTGTATGTGCATTATTTTCAACCTCGATGTGCATGTCCCAATTTCAGCTCCTGAACTCTGAATAAACTGGGCTCACCTCCAAGAGTTACAGCTTTAAGGAACGTAAGTAATTGCACCATTACCCTTCTTATTTGTTTAATTTTTTTCCTCCAGCCTGTTCCTTTAGTTTATCATACATGTGGTCTAATTAAAGTTTCCTGCAGGACATTTCATCCAGAATAAATAATGACATTGCTCAGAAGGGCTCTAGTTACTTTTTTTTTTTTCCCTTCCAACTGTGCTGAAAGGGAGGTTGCTGTCTAAAAAACTGCGCCTGGGCGGAAGAGACAGTTCTGTAATTGCATTTCCAGTCTTCTTTGTATTCTTTTGTGTTATATGCTTGTACAAGGAGAAACTGGACAGGCCTGTTGGATAGCAGCCAGGCAGAATTGTCAGAGAGAGAGAGAGACCAGGATGAAAATGAAATAGGAAGGGGGGAGTGAAATAAAAAATATCAAGAGGGTGTCTCAGAACAATGACTTAAGAAAGTGAAAGTGGAGGAGAAAATAGTAATTTCTCTTTGTGTCAGCTTCCAGGATTTTGAAAATTGTCTTTTGCTTCCTGTTTTTGTGTGTGTGTGTCTTTGTGTTTGTTTTTTTCCAGTTCTGACAGAGAAAAGTCTAAGTACAGGGGACGTGTTTTGGAAATGGAGCTGAGACAAAGCATTTGTTTTCTGTCTAAAGTCCAAGTGTTGAGAAACCAGGGTACACGTGGAAGAGATGGCCAGGGCTTGAAAGTTGGGGCTGTGGCAGTCTCAAGGTCATTTTCCTACTCAGGGTGGGAGCGGCATTTCTTAGTTTGGGATTTATATAAATTAATTAATTCATTAATTAATCACTAAATACATATTCCAGATTGCCCTAAATCAGGCAGAGAGAGGACCAGCATATCCAAATATAGGGACAGTGCCTTGACCTTCATGCTGCTGAGTGTGAAGGGCTCTTCTGATTTTCCCTCTTCTACTCATCTAAATCCCTGCAGGTTTCAGTTTCGCAGGCTGAAGTGCTAGAAAGCCAGCAGCAGGCAGAATGGCCCTGCTTTGAGCAGGGGTGGGACTAGGCAACCTCCAGACGTCCCATCCGACCTGAATATTTCTGTGATCTTGTTAAAGTCAATCACGAAAGCATCAATCTACGAGCACTCACTAGCTTTACTCTTTGTTCCAGAAAGCCCACAAGTCACGGTCAACCAGCCTTCACAACTGATAAACAAAGAAAAGAAAGAATAAAAGGGAGGCAAAAAACCTTTCGAGCCTCAGGATGCGATTATTTGTGCAGGGGCAGATTGAGAACACCAGAAAAGAAAAGAGAAAAGTAAATGCGGGTCCAGAAGTAGCTGAATGGTGAGCACGTCTCTTCCACACTTTCCTTGAAGGCACAGCGTGTAGATGTACTTTATTCATAATGACAATATGATGTGATTCATAGCAATTGCTTCTTCCCAGTAAATTATTCTAAGATGCGTTGTTGTGCCACGTTGCAATGGCACAAATGAATGATGTTAAAATACTGAGCAGACAAAATGATAACACCTGTTACAAAGCCACTTATAAACCAGAGTGCACAGAGGCATTTGTACCTGTCTCTATCACACATTGTGAGTTACACATCTTAGGATGGTTTATGAAGGAGAAGGCAATTTCTGTTATTCTGTATTAAAACATTTCTCAGTGTTCCCTTAATTTACAGACATCCTCTCTCTGTTTACTTGACATCAGCTCCTGCTCCCTGGCAGATCGTGTAGGAGAAAATTCACGACTGGCTCACTGCTCAGATTTCCTACCCAGGTCAGATCTGGGAGGAACAGAGTAACAATATCTCCATGTCAGTATTTTTAATCCTGCCCCTGCCCAACAGCAGCACACAATTACTCAGACTGGACAGCTGTAGGGAGCTGTACCCCTTTCCACTGTGGGTGGCTGTAAGTGGTGACAGCACTGCTTCGTAAGGGTAATGAGGTCCTTAATTTCTGCTGATTTTCATAGGTGCTCAAGCGCGCGTGGGAGTTCACCAGGTCAGTGCCATTGAGGATCTGCTTCCAAAAACTCACACCAGTGCTCCCTTATGCCAGCTGAGGAGTTGTGCTGTCTAGAACATTCCCTGGGCAGGGCACTGTGCCTTCCACAGGCTGTCAGAGTCTCAAAGGACTGGTGCTGAGCACCCAAAACTCAGCCTGTGATGGCACACGACTTTGTTTCAGGGACAACACCGCTTCCCAGCCCGCAGCCCCCAGGCACCAGTGTCCAACAAGAGCAGGGCAGTTGGGGTGTCCTCCCCTGCCACGCCATTCGCAGTGGGTAGGGCACAGTGTTACCACCATAGATCAATGAAGGATTAACCCCTTATACTGCTCTGCCAACAGCTGCTCTCAAAGGCAAAGCCAGGAGCACAGTCATATTTTGGGGGGGAGAAAGGGGGAACAGCTTTTCTCTGATTTCTAGAAACTGGCTCCATCACCTGGCCAGGCATTACCTGTCTGCTATCCCCCATGGAAACTGAGCCCCAGCCCAACCAGTTTCACTGGTGTTTCTAGGCCAGTTTCTAGCCTTACAAGTGAGTTATTAAGCTTAATTTCTTCTTCTTTTCATTTTTTTTCCTGCCTTTTCTATTTCTTTCCTTATCCTTTTTATTTTTTTTTCCTTGATGCAGTGTGTCGGCTTTATTAAGATGCTACCTACAGGATTCTCTCCTAATGCTCACAAGTGCCTCTTCCTTCCAGAGGCAGCTGGAGAAATTGCTCCTCTAAGCACCAGACACTTAATTAACAATGAGACGAACTCTCTAGTTTGCTTGCTTTCTCACTCATTTGTCCTCTCTCACGCTGTCTGGTGCAGTGAGAAAGCGTGTAGCAAGGTCTTGACCGAACACTTTGAACTGCAATCATCTTGGGATACCCAGGGAAGCTAATTACCAGCTTTGTTTCTCTCTCCCTTACCCCTTCTTCCCTCTGATGACAAGCGGGTGAAGTGGATACTCGGCTTATCTTCCTGCAGACAGAAAGGCCTAGATTTCCCTCTCTCTTTCCTCGCTAAGGGGTCCCCTGTGAGATACACTCAGTGCCCTCCAGTGACAGTGCTGACGTCTCTCCTCTTAACTTCTCGAGTCCCTCTTGGAAGCGCTGGGGAAGTAATTTGGCTCCGACCAAACTTTGAAGTTCAGGTTCTTCCAGGAGGATTTGTCAGCCTGGAGACAGACAGCAAGGCCTCTGGGTCAGGTACCTGCCTTAGCTGTGGACAAAGACCGGCTGAGAAGCTTGTAAAGGCCCGTCTGAGGCCTGACAGGGCCGTGCACCACCCCGGGGGCAAGCAGAATGCATGTGTGCTCCTGGAAGACCACACACTGCCTCTTACAGTGATAATTTGCAGAAAGTTTACTGTTTGTCATCAAACCTGGCTCACTTTCCCAACTACCAACAGGCAGTAAGGGGTTCCTGAAGCTTTCTTATGGCTCTTTCTGCATCTCTTCCTAAACACACCATCAGCAACAGCTGCCTCCCATCCACGTGTGCACAGGGCGCTGTCAGTGCACCAGGTCGCACTACAGCTTGTGCTGGGCTTGCATCCAGATTACAGTGACCCAGAAATCCTGGTACAGCTCCTCCAACTTCACCTCTGAACCAGAATCTTTGTGTCCCAGGTCCTGTAGCCCCAAAAAAGCTTTGGTGGTTGTGGCCTGAGCAGTGAGATTCTGAAGAGGAATTTCAGGACCGTGGACTCTTCCTACAAAGATGGATAAGAGAACAAGTCCAGCTCTGTGACCCAGCAAGCTAAAATCCTGTTTGCCGACATACTTTGCTTTTATTTTTTTATTTTTTTTTTACCTGCAGATCACTGTGCGGCAGTGAAAAGCCTAGTTAAAACAAGCCCTCAACAAGTTTAAAGCTCTGTGCAAATATTAGCTAATCAATCCTCAGAAATCCCCTCTCTGTACTGAGCAAGTAGATGTTGCGGGGCCTGGTTCAGCCTTACAATGCCACACGGCCTCACCAGTCCCGGGTGGGAGCAGGCCACACAGGAGCAAGCACAACATTGCACCAGCTCAGAGGAGACAGGCATTTCAGCATCCACCTCAACACTTCCACTGCCTAAAATACCTGTTGGCCATAGTGTTGCTTTAGACTCATGTGCCTAAGACTTTTTTTTCCCTAGCACTCTAATTTCCCTGTAATCCAGCATCCAATCTCTGACTCCTCCAGCCCTGTTCAAAACCTGATTCTTTCTTCTCTTAACATTGCCACAGCCACCACCTTTGAGACTGGTTTTCTGGACTCCTCTGTCTCTCTTACTTCTCTGCTTTTAGACTGTGCCCTCTCCTTCCCTTTGAATTAGCACGTCCCTAGCTTTCCTTGGTTCCTGTCTTAGTTTCCTTGCTCCTGCCTTCCTTCCCAGGGTAGGTCTACCTTTGTTTTATGCTTCTGTTTTTACCATCATCTTCTCTTCCTCCCATGGCTGTTACTGTCCATGTGGCTGTAATCCCACAGCATTATCCCTGCTGGAAGGAACCTGTGTGCATTATGAAGTGCAACCTCTTCAGTCCTCGTAGGCTTGGCTGTGTGTACAGCAAGGAGAGCTGAGGGAGATTTCACTACCAAGCTTACATAAACAGCATAGACCTTGACTTACATGATTTCTCAACAGCAGTGAGCTTTATACACAGATCTCTTTTGGACTCTGTGTTGCAAATGCTTTATTGATGCCAGCTGTATCAACATCTGGGTTCCTCATGTGCAATTGCTTTGTATAGCCTGATGTCTTTAGGTTTGCCTTCATGGACCAGAGATCATTAGCAGCAAGAATCCTTTAAATGTTGACTTGGTTAATTTGTCTGTCAATGAGGTCTCTCTTGCAATTTAATACGAAGCTGAGAACGTTGAAAGTGAGTGACTTGCATAATTCCATAGAGAGGGCTTTGTTGCTGCTTCTGCAAGGAAGACTTGCTTTTCGGGACAACTGAAGATCACCAGGCACCAAGGTCGGGATAGAGACAGGGCTGTATCCCGCCCTATTCTGAGAGGCCATGTCTGTCGAAAGTTTAAAAAATCACTTGCTTGTTGGCTGCTCCCTTGTTATGTGTGGGCTGGGCTGTGGGAAATTATCAGGCTATGAAGCAAACACATGGTTTTCTAGTATCTGAGCACCAGGTACTCCCTTCTCTGCAGAAAATGAAGGTGGCCATGAGCACTGGCCAAGAAAAATTTGCATCAGTGGGTGTTGCAGCTTTGGTTCAGCATTTTATCTCATTTACTCAGCCTCCAGCAGAGCTAGGCAGATACTGCAAAAAGAGCAGGAAAACAAATCTCCCCTCCAGCATCTGCTCATATGCAGAAGTAAATTCATTTTATGCTTCTCAGTTGTTGAAAGCTCAGAGTGAAAGAACAGTGGTGCTGCTGGCTTGGCCATCTGTCCAGGGCTGGGATCTGAGGGTACTTCCCTACTCCTGCCGCAGGTTTCTCCCTTTGCCTCAAATCAGACAAATAAACTATTTGTGTCTCAGCTTTTAAGCTTTAAAATGGGCAAACTGCTTCTCAGTCCCCCAGGGATACCCTGTCCCCAGATATCATGGCAGCTGCTTACTGTGGCCATCTGGGACCTGGAGGAAAAATGCTGCTAGATGTGCCCAGCCATCCCAGAATGAAGAGAGGTGCCCACAGCGGAGAACACCTACCCTAGTGTCTGTTCAGACAAGTGCTAGGACATACCCCATATGGCTCTGTCATTTGCAAAACTGCTTCTACACATGGTGCATAGACCCCCAGAACATAAAGCAATGATGATGTCCAACAAAGCCCAAACAGCTCCATTACTGCCCTGGCTGCTCGCATGTTAAAACAGCAAGACTCACACCTTGGTGTTCATTTCAAGGCTTCCTGAACCAAAACTAACTTATCTGGTCTTTCTTTCTTTTATATTTTTTTTCTTCCCCTGATATTGTGTGTGTTTATTATCAAAATAAATAACCACATGAAATGCAGAAAAGAAGTAATAGGAAAGGGTTTGGTGGGGGGGTGTTCCCCTCGAAGTCTCCATCTCCTCCTACAGAGCCTACATAAAAGCCTCTTGAGGAAGATAATAAAATAACAAGCCAGGCTAGTAAAGTGGGGAACAATCAGGAGTCGTGTAAGATGGAAAGCGGAAAAAATAGTAATAATAAAAACAAGAATGAAAATGATATTTCAACAGTGCTGGTGCTGAACAGATCACAGTTTTTAAGCCAAAAGTGTGGTTTGCAGATGGTAATAAAAATAATTAACTTCAGGACCCTTCTTTATTCTTCCACCCCTTGTTCCCATCTACAGAACCTCACATCCTTTGGAACAAAAGCAGATTTTGTCATGCAGTTTAATACAGCAGGTTTAAGGCCTGGGCTGCAGCGTTCATGAATGGATGGTTATTTTGGCTGAGAACTAGCCTCTACAGGGATCCTCCTTTCCTTCCATTCTCTTTACCAAAAATGTTGAAAAAATCTGTATTTTGAAATATGACCCTTCAGCTAATGCAACACACCAACGTAATTCCCAGTTCTCTACCTCTTGTTCTCTCATATTAGTGATTAGGATGGCTTTGCACTAGCTTTGCTCCTGACCAGAGGAACTTAAGTGATTTTTTGCAATAATTATTCATTTCAAATGGAGCAGCCTTTTTTTATCTTCCCCTTTGTGTCTGCCATTAGCCCTGTGCACCAGGCCCAAATCAGGAAAGCACAGCTGCTTTCAACGTCCCTCTTGTGAGGTGCTGGGGTTCTTGTACCAAACTGGATGGGTCACGCCAGACCAGAAGGGTCAACGTTCCCAAAAACAGTGGGATCTTGAGGGAAATGTTTTGAATAAGGGCTTTCTGAAGTGGTTTAGTCCCCTGCTTCTCTGCTGCTGGAGTGTGTGTCTAAAACAGGAAGGTCAAAGTCTAAATTTTTGGATGAATTATTGTTAGGGCTTAAAATCTGTGTATCTAGGGGAATGGCAATGGCTGGCATGGCTGTGTTGGATTATTGCTATGCCTTGGCCCGAGAAGTTAGCCAATAATCTGTCTCTTGGAAACTGGTTCTTTTGGAGATTTTGACAATGGAGCCAGGTGTTTCTTTGACAAGTGATTTTATTTCTTTACAAAATGTGTTTGAAATCCCAGTCCCCAGAACGTGGTCAGCATTGAGCAGTTTCCATGCTTACAGCTCCAAGCCTGCCTTTTCCAGAAAATTCATTGCCCTGAAGAGCATATTCTCCTGCTATTTCCCACCCCACAGGGAATCCACACTTTTTTTTGTTCTCCCCAAAATCCACACATTTTTTTATTCTCTTTTGCAAGCTCAGTTAGTCTCCCAAGAATGACTCAGTTGACCTGTGACTTGTAACAGACCGTACCTTATGCAATGCTTTCCACTTCTTCAGGTCTCCTCTTCTTCGTCCTGATGCTGATGACTCTGCTACAATTTTAAGAAGGATCTCTGGTGACACATCTCCTGATAGCCACCTTTGAACATGGTGTATAATGACTCAGCTGAGTGCAGCAACACAGAACCAATGGCTTTTCTTGAATATACATGTATAGAGATATATGAATAAGTAGGTTGGTTTTCTTAAAACATCTGATCTACTCTAGCCATGATCCCTAATGCAACACTGCTCTAGCAAATGCCAGCACTTGCTGACACGTGAGCGTTTCGTCTGTGTCTTGCAGTCTTTGCAGTCTGGGGCAATCTCTTCTCTACACAGGAGGAAAATGCCTTGTTATAAAGAGCAAGCTCTAAGCAGTGGAGGGAGGGAAGGGAGAGGTGGGTGGAAGGGGGAATTATCCACTCCTATCCTCCTGGCTTAGTTCAGCAGAGCACATCCAAGGAGCGGGGCTTGGATTTCACAGCTCAACGGCGAACGCTGAGTAAATCTGGCAGCGTCTCCGCTTCTGGTGCAATCAGGTGGAGCTCACAACACATGCTGCTGTTTGGGGCTGCAGCTTTTTTAATTCCTCTCTCTCAAGCACTCCCCCAGACTCCCTCTTCCAGAATGAGGGTTTTTTCTGAGGACCCCCACCCCAGTGAACTGAGGCAATGTTCTTCGGGGTGGGGTGGGGGGGAACTGCAGAGCAGAGAGCTCATCCTCTTGGCTGCCTTGGTGGCTTCGATGTGATGAAACATGGAAGGACAGGAGATTCAAGCTGCTAACATGACCCAGGCATGGGGCTACTTAGCTGGGCAGAGCTCTCAGAGCTCCCTTCCACTGCAAAAACTAAAACTAAAAAAAAAAAAAAAAAAAAAAAAAAAAAGTAAAATTGTAAAATGCATTGATTTTCTTATTCAACTGAACTTCCAATCATCACAGGCCTGCCAGATCCCAGCTACAGAAAAGTACCTGCCTGGCTTGGCCATGTTTAAAACCATCACCAGTAATTTGGTACAGCCAGAGGATAGCTGTGTCACCCCTGAAACCTTTTTTGTTTTTATTTTTTGCATGATCCTTAAGTGCTTTTGCTTGCTATTTTGCCTTTAAAACAGAGAGATTTTTTAAAAACCTACTTTTCCCTGGGGCACCATCAGATGCTAATAAAATCTTTAATTAATTCAGATTCGGATGGGCTCACATTTCTCTTGCTAGCTCACAACTTCAATCAAGTTTTTTTTTTTCTTTCTGTGACTCTGCTTTCATGCCACTTTTCACTGCATTTCTGATTTATCTGGAATTGTGCTATATGGGCATATTGGCAGGATCTGGGATAAAAGAAGACTAGGATGAGAGAAATCATTAGCACAGGATGTATATTCTGGGTGGGAATTTTTTTTTTATTTTTTTTTAAACCCAAAAGGTCCTATTGCTATTACAAATCCCCCAGGAACTCTTTAAATTACAGACAATTTGCTTGATTGGACTGCACTGGTCTTAAGCATTAGAGAGAGACAAATCATTCTTAACAAACGTTAAATCAAATAAGATAGACAGAAATCTTGATAATGTGAAATGAATTCTGCAAAATTAAGACATCTGCCGAATGCTCGCTCCATAATAAAGCAATAATCTCCCTGAAATGGGGCCTGTCTCATTATCAGTTTGAAGACTGGTGTGAATGATCTTATCTAATACTGGTTAACTGAAGAGGATTAAGTGGTACATGTTGTTTTCTGGGCCCAGGAAGTAGGAAAGACATCTGTCTGCATGGCTGTCAGTCCTTCCAGGGTCAATCTCCCTATTCACTTGCCATCTTTTGGGTCAAAGATTTACCATGCTGGGTACACAAAGACTTCCAGGATTGTCTGAGAGATGCTTTTCAGATGCCTTCATGCAAATGAAGCCAAATGAGTTTTCCCTGGAGCCTGAGCCTCTAGTCTAGAGACAGAGGCAGGCAGGAGATGTCTTCCAGGCTGGGGAGAGGCTGCACAGAGACCTCCTCCTCAGCACTTGCACTCCCAAATCTGCTTGCTTGGAGCACCCTGCAAGCCAGCAGAGCAGGCTGCTGGCCAGGACAGAAAGTGCATGCAGGGGCAAGGACAGCTCTTAGGAAGGACTTTTTTTTTTTTTTTTTTTTAATAGACTTTCATTTTTCTTCCTACCTCAGCTCCTTCCTGGAATGATCTTAGAGGACAACCTGACCTGGAGTTTCTTCTCCTACCCTCTGCTCTTAAATGGTTGATCAATAAGCCCAGGAAGGAGGAAACAAACATATGCTTAAATTACCTTAAAATATACATGTGCCCATGTAAAGCAGCTAGGGATTGAATTCAGCACTCAGAAGACCGAGGAACAATTTCTTCTGCTTCCCCCCATGACGCTTGGCAGCTCCCCTCCACCCCCAAGCTGCCCTGCAGGAATCTGTCCATGACACCACACTTTTGTGAGGAATTCTGCTCTTTTCCTTCTTCTCCCAGCCTCTTGGCACAAATTCTGTATGGAGAAGGGGGATTTAACTGAGAGATGCCATGCTCTGCTGATGCTCTAGACACCATGCCTCCGAACGCACCTGCACCTGATCTGTTGTGAATTGCCACAGGGTAACCTGCCCCGCATGTGTTGTGCAATCTTGCTGCAGATCACAGAGCACTGCCTACTGCATAAACAAAGTGCCACGGCCTAGGGCAATATTATAATTGAATAGATATAACAGATTATTATCTGTTTGATGTGCAACACTGAGCTGCAGCACTCCCTGTCATATTCCAGCAGACCGAAGTCAGGGACTCTTTCTAAAGCATCCGTACAACTGGGGAATGTAAGCAAAAGGCTCTCAAAATAGTAATAATAACACGACATATCTCTAGGGCTGACAAGTATGTTGAGTACTGCAGTTTCACCCGTAATCTGTCATAAAGTTAGACAGTTCTATCAATGGGGAAATAAACAGCCGGGATAATAAAAGGTGAGTGCTGAATAACAACGCTTCAGCTCCCTCCAGGCTTTATTAGGATAATTGATTCTGGAACATTAATAAGGATATTGATTAGCTTCAAGGAACTGAAACTCGGGGTGAGGGAGGAAGCAGGGGAGGAGTGAGCAGTTGCTCTTGGCTACAGACCCGTGGTGAGAGCAGGAGCCATGCTACGAAGTGTCGATCAGCTGTGCCGAGGGATTAACTTTTATCTTTGACGTGAATTAAGGAAGTGGTTTCTGCAAGCGTGCCATCCACATGACGAGGACCCACAAAATTACAGAGCAAGAGTGCTCCAAACGTCACCAGGCTTGTCTTATCATCTGCAGCCTCATGGGCAGTTTCCATTTCGTGAGGCAGCTTTTCAAACCAGGCAGGGCAATGGTTTGACCACGGCCAGTCTGAGGGTGAGAAAGTCAAGCAGGAGGTCTGTGTGGAGGAGGTTTCCACGCAGCAAAGGGCTGATTAGATCAGGACTGTAATCACAAAGCGAGGTTTCACTGATCAGTGAATTTCCAGGCTAAAAGAGAGCTCTCATAAATATGGAATTTCACTTTCTTTCTTTTCAAGATCATGAAGTTCACGTGATTTTTTTTTCCTTGAAAATTTAAAGCACAGGCTTTCTGATACATTTTAAAAGAAGACAATTGCTTCCAGCCATCAAGCGAACAAAGTCATTGGCATCGTGCTCACTCTTCCAGTAAAATAATAGCTTTGGGTAATGCTGTATTGTCTGGCTAAATAAGAGTGAGCTTGCATTTTAGATACTGCTGTGACTTAACAGAAGTGTCAGGTGGCTTCTCAGGGTCTTATTTTGATCGATTTAAAGAAGAACCTGGACCTGAAAGTGATCGCTGGCCAAGTCTGCAGATCTTGAATCTGCAAGTTGTTGCACTCGTTGCTCTACACAAACACAGGTACATGTTTCAAGGAGTTTCACATAACCGGGTGGGATGGGGAATGAGACAAATTTAGAGGTTGAAGTTCCCAGGCCCAGCTTTGTGTCTCAAAATCAGTTTAAGTCCTTGTACATGCCAGAATTTTAATATCATTTTTGGTGGGTCTCTAGTGATTGCGATGTATTCATTTCTGACTGTGAAGCTTTCAGTAGCTTTTTACTGGTGCGTAGTTAGATTATACAGTCCCAAGGAAGCACCTAGTGACCGTAACCTACCACAAAAAAAAAAAAAAAAAAAAAAAAAAGACCGATTGAAGTCATATGAATCTTCATCGAAGAGCTTACCAGCAAAATGCCTACCAAGTCCTGAAATGCAACGACAGCAAACAGCTGCAGCCCAACCTGCCCATTTCTGTATTAAGACATTGTATTTCCACCTTTTATCCAGACGTCACTTGGCCACTGGATGCAGCCACCCCAACACTTGCTGTGCAAGATGAACAGACCGAGGATGGCTCTTACTGGGAATTATATCCCCGTATGTTTCGGATAGTCATTCCAGGATTTTTAGCATTTCCTCCTCCATCATCAAATGCCTAGCACAAGTGGGGAAGATGCTCATACTCTTTGATCATGGATGAAGAGTGAGAACTGAGAGCGCGTTTCCTGCTCTGCCATTCCTTGTGTGTTTCTGAAACAGGGAGATGCTTTTGTCACCTTGCTTCATGCAGACACGTGCAGATCATGACGAGGGCAGCAGGGGCTTGTGACACATGGCTCGGCTCTTTCGCCTCGGCTCTTTTTCACGTCCGTGCAGCCGTGTACACATGCACAAAGAGAGGCTGATGCCCACCTTTTGTCTTCCTTCAGCTTCTCTTATATCTTGGTCCCCATAAGTAGATCGCGAGTAGATTACTTAGAAGAATGGGACAGTGAATAAAGATTATAATAGACAGGTAATTATAATAAAGAAAGAATTATTAGATAATGGGATAGATACCTGGACGGATAGATGTGGAATAGAGATCTGATAGTTTTTTTTCTCTTTTGCAAAAGCCCTAAAATAAAGGAACTCTTAAACATACATAAATCATCTAGCTCCAGGATAGGAGCAAAGACAAGTTCCCATGGCAACAAGATCTATGCTGTAAAGCTGCGCTGCCCTTTGTTATGTATCTTTGTGATATTTCTCTCAGACATGTCATTGGCAATTACCCACAGAAGGAGAGCTCAAATTGTTCGGGAGCCCAGCAGATCCACCTTACATTATTTTCTGTAATTAATGAGATTATTGAATTTCCACGCTAATAAAGCGTGGCAAGGAGTCTGAAAACAACTCCTCTCTGAACCAATTTAGGGTGATTCCTCGGTGCTGCGCCCCCACCCCTGCGCACGCACACCTCTGCACAGACCTTGGTGCGGAGGAAAAAAAAAATAGCGTGAGCCCTCTGAAAAGCTCTCCTGCTCTGCTATGAGTCAGCTTGCTGGAGCAGCATTGACGTTTCTGTGTTGCCAGGAGGTGAAACCCTGTGTAAATGTTCCTAAAAGCAGTTTTCGAGCTATTCATCTTTGATAACATTGTTTCTTTATGAATGCTTGAGCTTCACTTAGCTGCCTATGCATCACTTTTTGACAGGTCTCCATCTATTCTTCTGCTGCCTGCATGCAGAAAGCTCTCTCCTATACAAAGAAGAGGCGCTTGCTGGAGTCAGTCCCCTCTGAAGCTTTTTTCCCATGAAGTTTCCTTTCCACGGGGGCTTTATCCTGCCCAGGATGCCAGCAGCTCACCTTCTCCCATGGTGGGGCAGGGAAGGAGCGGGATGTGATGGTGCAGTGCTGGGAGAGCCAGCTCAGGCCCTTCACAAATCAGGATGCCATCTGTGCACTGAGCAGTGATGATTTTTTACATGTTCTTCAGCTCTCGAGGGCTGAGACACACAGAGACAGGGCTTTCCCTTCCTCTGTCCCCCTCCCCAGCTTTTCCACGGTCTTATTTTTTAATTTTAATTATTATCCAAGGAGAAAGAAATAATGTGAGAGTAGGCAATTCATAGCAAATAACCAGGAGGGGACTCCAAGATAAAAAGAAAAACAAACAGCGTGTCCTGGCCCTTGTGTTACTGAGGGCATGGAGGACAACCTTTGCCTTGTCATGCCACCTGCTAAAAGAGGGGTCAGCACCCCCACCAGGCCACTGAACTAACCCCATGTCTGCTGGTAAACACTTCAACATCTCCTAATGCTATGTTGATAGATAGTGAGATGAAACACAGAGGACTCGTGCCAGCATATCGGAGAGTATTGAAGAGTCATTACTTCATTTTGCAGCTGCTTTTTTTTTTTTCTGCAGTAATGCTGTTGTGGGTCTTTTAGAGCTGCTTCCTGCTATTCATCTCCTTCAAAGGTTTCTAACTTGCATCTGCCTCCTCAGCTCCTGGAAGCATTTTGAAATTCTCCCGAAACGTGTGCTTTCGGGAGGCAGAACATTGCTAGGATCACTGCAAAGTCCTTCCCCTGCCTCTTCCCCTCCTTGCAATAACAATAATTTATCAGGAAGGTGTTTGCCAGGCCCTCGACACCGTGTGGGGGTGCAGGGAGACGAGGCCCCGAGGACCTGACATTCTCCATAGACAGCAGCAGTCGAGGCAGAAAGTGCAATGGACGGCTGGGGGCTGATCCGTCTTCCAGCACTGCAACTTATCTTCCCGCGGCGGCAGCTCCCTGCTGCTCTCCCTCCAGATGAGTTACCGTGTTGGGCTTTCAGAAAGCAGTTCCACAAAGAAATATTTTGCCTGCTTTGCTGCGGAGCCCTCCCGTCTTCTAAATGGGCTCCACACCGTCACGCAGAGCACTGTGGGGCTGAGCAGCACAGCCAGGACCTCTTCATCCTGCTCCTAATTCGACCACTGGCCTTTCGGATAACCATTTTTCTCCTCCTACCTTAGCAGCTCTCCTTGTAGAGAAAGCCCCTATGTCTTTTTTTTTTTTTTTTCAAGTGCTTTGTGTTTTAACAGAGGAAAGCCCTGAAATGGCATTTACACCCACCTTGTATTTTACTAGCCTAATTTCCCTCTTGCTTCTGTTCAGATTTTTTTCTATTCTTTTCTCTCTACCTACCTACCCACCTATGTACCTATCTAAACTGTCTAATCTCTCCGGGGTAATTCTCTGCATGTTTCCAAGACAAAAGTGGTTATGTTCTCATGTTCAAATATGTTCTCTGTTCAAACCCAATTACAAACTTCTTATTTCTCACAGGTTTTCCAGCTACCTGCGCTCCTGGTAATGATCAGATAAATATCTCTGCTCAGTGTTTCACCATTCTTCTTGCTGCAGTTTGCCAACTAATTGAAAAGCACTCTGTTTCCATGTGAATATGTATTGAAGAGCTCAGCTAGTAACCGAGCCAGCAGCAAACTGCTGTATCTATAGTTTGGCTAAGGCTGCTTTTTCTGAATTATTGGCAAGTATCAGGATCAGAAGAACCAACGTACTTTCTTTAAAGCTGAGCGGAAATGTCAAATTCTGGTGCTTAAGAGCTGTATAGTGTTGAATTTCTGCTGATATGACACAGTATCTGGTAAATCATATCCCAGAGTGCAAAATGTCTTAGAGAAGAGCACACAGCTTCCAAAATGAGTACCCATTCACAGGGAACACCATCATGTTGAATTGGCAAGTTACATCCTTAAGTTCAGAAAAAGCAGATCTTTGCAAATACTTTGAGGCTTCTTTTTAATTTCTAAGTTTAATTAAAGGCAGCTCTTGCTGTCTTGTCACACCTGCATGCCCGCATCAAACATGAGCTACAAACAAGCCTGCAGCATTGCTCACAGACCCCGGGGCAATGCTCTCCTGGATGAGGAAAACAACATTTTCCTGACCATCTCACTGCAATTCTAGGCTTAATACACCTGTGTTAGGAGGAAATTGTTCACAGCAAGGAGAGTTGAGAGTTTGACTATAGATTTAAGGCAGGTTAAGTACCAATCACATCCCAAAGGGGAAAATGGGAGCTCTAGTTTCTCCAGCCCTCGGTGAACTCTGGCTCATAAACCACCCCAGCACATCAGCTCTGTGGGAGGGAGGGGTGTAGTTCGGCACTAAGGATCACCTGAATTCCTTTCCTTTAGAAACAGTCTCTGTATTCATCGTGTCCCACGTAGCCAGGGCTTGGGAGGGAAGCGTGACCAGCCAGGCTTGGAGGTGACAACAGCCTCCTCGGCTCTGACTCAGCCTCACTGCCACCCTCTGCCCCTGCACAAGCTCTCAGTTACTGCTGGCTTCCCATTAGATCCCCATTTTTTAATAATATGCAAAGCATTGAAAAAAGAACTGATCCCCAAAGGGCTCATTGCCATTGAGCTTATATGATGGGAAAATCAATCTAGCCAGGAACTGTTTATCGTTTCCTTTCCCTGGAAAATTTACCTCTGTTGGCCACTGTTGGGACAACATACCTCTGCTCTGATCAGTACAACAGGTATCACATTAAACAAAACACAAATCAAAACAAAACCAAGCCCTTTAGCATGAAAGTAGTTTGCTCTTGAGAGCAAACTGGAGAGGAGCTCAGACCTAGCAGCTGCCTCCTGTCTTGCTCTGCACAGAGTCCATCACTGGACAAATGATGGAAATTATGCTTTGCCCAGAATCCTTTTTTTTTTTCTTTTAACTTTGCTTCCAGTCTGGCTTAGAGTCAGGCAAACCACATCATTCTCTGCAAGAGAAAACATACCCCAGGGATTCATTTAGGATTGATTTAAACTTTCTAGATCAGCAGTGTTTGTTTTGATATTCATTGTTATTTTATGGACAACCTATTAAGTCATTTCAATTAGAAAAATTGATCTAAATGAAAATTAATTTGGAGAAGAAAAATAAAACTGTTATTCGAAATGGTATTTTCAATGTTAGTATTCATTCCCTCTCGTTTCCTTTCCTCCAAAACAAAATTTAGGCACAGCTTGGCATAATTCAGTGATGCATTTCGGTCTTGACAAAACTACGTTCCCTGATTTTAAGTGGTTTTGTCAAAGTTCTTCCAAACCGTTCCACCTTCAATTTACCTCTGGCCTTTACTGCTTTACCCTCTCCCTTGGCTCCTGTAAACTATTACTTCAAAAAGAAAACACATACAGATGACAATTTTCTATGAACCTTTCTGTTCAGACCTTCTATTAACCTTTCCCTTTGTACATAAAAACACCAATAAAATAGAATCTCCCCCTGGAATCCTGCAGAGATTTGTTCCTTTTTGGACCTAATACAGAGGTTTTCGCCCGGCCGTGTTTCACTTACTGTTTACCTTTGTTTTCTTTTCTTTCTTCTCATGAGGCTGGTTAGAAAATCTCAGAAATCCATCCAAATTATAAACATTTTCGGCATATTTTGCCAGTTGCCTGTTAGCTTTTATAGGCTATTGTGCTAGGAGAAGGAAGCAAAAGCCTGTGGAAAGAAGACTGCAGTGAAATATTAGCCTGATAAGTGATAACGTTCCCTCCAGGTACTGCGAGTGTAGAGATAGCCATACATATGATGCTTCCTGCTTCTTGCTAATAAACTTACTTTCCTGCTGGGCCTCGCTGAGTGCCTCTAATACAGCCTCCTCTCGGTGAGGAACCTGGTGGTGTAGTTTTCATGGGCAAGCACTTGGGCTGAGACCGTGGACTCCTAAGGTGGGCTTCAGCAAAGAGGCACAGTGGTCCAGTGGGACAAGCAGGGTAAATCACCCTGCCATCAGGAGTCCGAGTCCATGAAGGAGCGGAAAACAAATGTAAAGACTCCAATCACTGCACCTGTCACTGCTCTTAGGTGCCCTCTTCCTAAAGGATCGGTCCATTGCCTCCTTGGCCAGGTTTAGGCTCTCGGTAAAGAGACCTTATTCCTTCACCTGCAACGTGACAGTGTTTACATGATTTATAAGCATCTCAGGAAAAAAATCTTTCTGGATGTGACATCTGTACACACCCACGACCCTGCCAGAATAATGAGCATGTTGAATAGTTGAAAGCAGAGAAATGCTAACATTTACAGGCTTTTAGTGCTTGACACAACACTGAACAATGGAAGCAGCAAACTTTCACAGGTAAGTGAAGCAGGCAAGGGGTCTCTTTCATTTCTGATTTTGATAGCTTTGCCACATTGCCGTGATGCAGTTCAAACACTGCTACTGCAGCATGCCATGCTTTTGTGGTAATGAAGACCTTCAAGGTGTGCCATCAAGTGTGGCAATTGTCGTTGTCGTTATCATCCCAGTCCTCCTCTTTCTCTTTATTATGGCATGGGAATAATACAGTTTTTCAAAACTTTTAGGGTGTTTTTGCAACCCATGGAACAGAAGAGTGAGAATCACTGTTATTGGATGTACATTAGAACATATTCATTGAATTGCAAATGTTTTCCAGCAAGGAACCCACAAATTGCTTGTTTCTTGGTTATTTTTCTGCTTATAATTCATCTTCTGCAGCTGGCTATCTACAGACTATTGTTTCTTCTCTCTGATGGCCTGGCTAAATAAAGGTATACTAGCAGCTAGCTCAATACTGCGCCATATCCCAACTAAACATGATTGTGAGTTGAATGTATGAAGTGAGTTAAAATACATGAAGCTTTGGGGAGATTTGCAAATAACATCCAGATATTTGCAAATAGCAAATAATCTGATCCCGAGAATTGAAATAAGCCAAACTCAGCCTTTCCTTTTCAAACACAGTCGTGCATCACAGTACAGGAGCAGGAGTCTGTTTATTTGATGATGGATTTTTTTCTAGCCCAGCTGGCTATAATTGTTTGCATCCCACAGGTTTGGGATTTTTTCCCATTTTCCTTCTTTTTCCTGATCCAGCATGGGTCAGAGCAGCTTTCTAAAATTTAAAATGCTTTTTAGCTGTAATTCTTTCCTTACAATTTAATATTTTAGAGATTAAGCCAGCATGTCCAATATGATTTCATCCCGAAGTCTGATTGCCCCATTTCTATTCCCAGCATGTTGAGAGATAGGCCTCATGGTAACTGTGAGCTTTTTATTCAGGACACCTCGTCTTTGATCTTCATAGCACAAAGCATGGAGTGCTGCTCAGATAAGTTCATGGGAAAACTGCTGAGCAGAACAGGGCATGTAGGGGAAATGTGAGCTGTGATGCTGAGAGCTCTGCTGCACAGCCACCTGCTTCTACCTGCTCAGTGGCTACTGGGAGAAGGGAGTGGCTTTGCTGGTTTGCATGAGGACAAAGACACACAAGTCCCCCACAAGGTACCTGTCACCTGGACAGGCATTGCTCTTTCTTATCTTGTGGCTCAGGACGGTGGAGAGGGGGCAGATCTTGAAGCTACTGCTTCCAACAGAAAAGTAGATGGTGCCTTTCTAGTCTCTAACTTGCGCCCTTGTCCTTCTGGCTGCGCAAGATCTTTGTAGGATCAAGGCATTTGGTCCCTCTCATGCATGCCTTTATGCACAACTTCTTTCGGGACTTGCCTGACCTTGACAGAAGAAACTTTTCTCTAGGCAATCAATGGTGTTGCTTGGAAGATGACAGAAAGGTCTGTTACACTTGCATGAGCTTGAGTCTGAGTATACAAAGCACTTCAATTTGCATCCCTCGCTCTGCTTAACCACAGTCAAGCACCTTTTAGTGGGAAGCTGGTATCCCTTCAGTATTTGGTATCATCTTAATCTCCCCTCCTCCTCCCCTTGCACTATGTCTCTGTCGATACCCAGTCCTAGGAGCAGACAGCACAACTGTAAACACATTTATTACACCCTTGAATCCCATACTTTCCCTCCTCATATCTCCTTTTACTGTGTGGCACCTGTGTTTTGTTTTCATTTCCTCAGAACAAGCAATAAAGCCTTAATTTCATTCAAGAAGCAGGAAGGAGAGCTTGCGCTGCCAAGCTCTGAGCGTGCTGGCAGCAGCCGTGAAGGGAAGGCAGGCAGGTGTGGGGGTGCTTCACCCCACACCAGTGGGGAAAGACCCAAAGTGAAGGCTTACTGCTGCTGGCCATGGAGTGTTCTCCACCATCAGAAGGGTTGCCATCACTTTTGCATGGCTTTTTTCCTCTACTCCTGGGGTGCTGAGCTGTGGTTTGCACACCTTGGGGTAGGAATGGGGGGTCCAGAGATCCTTTCTGAAAAGTAGACAGGATCCACATGGTACCAGTGGCCAAAAATCACTGCCTAGTAAAATCACACATTGTGGGCTTGACTCAGGAAAGAAATTCTTTAGTCATATGAATACCCATAATAAAGTGTCCAAATTTCTAAAAAAAGGTAATTCGTTAACAATTTCAGGCACTGTAATTAGTTAGAAAAAAAAAAAAAAGCCTGATCTTCCATGTGGAAACTGTGGGCTTCTATTTTCTGCTGTATTTCTGTCTTGCTTAGCAGACAAAAGAGCACTTCAGAGCGGTTTGACAGCTCCTTTGAAGAGAAAGTCCCGGGGAGTTTGAGGTACTAAAGAAAGACCAGAAAGGAAAATACAGCCATAACCTAAATTTCAGGCAAATAAATGGAGTAGGTCAGTAATAGCTGTGATGCAGCTTTTCAGACATGGGAAGGGATAGACTCTGAAGCCAGCACAGTTCCCATATCAAGACCAGTGGTGTCCTCAGCCTAGCACAAGTCTTTGCCACAAAGACAGGGTATCTGGTTGTAACTAGCTAATAATTTTTGAATACTGGTGTACAGCATGGATGTCTTCTTGGTCTCCTCTAGCCGTAAATCTGGTAACCTATAAATACAATTTTTAGCCAAAAACTTAGTCCCTCTGCAAAACTTTCCTCCCCCAAAATCCTCATGCAGCATTTTCCTACAGAAGGTTTCCATGGAGATGGAAAAGTTACAATGAAGAATACCTTTGTTCACTTTTCAGGAAAGCAGATCTGCCTAGAGGACAAGAAGAGCTCTGTGACAGAGCGGCTGATACCTGGTGTTTCAGGTGGTGCCAAAGGCTCCACTTCCACCCCATAATATCTCCCTCCCTGAGGGCTGTGCCAGGCCCAGGAGCATGTGGTCCATCATGTGGGTGACCTCCAGGCTGCTCCTGAGGGCTGCTGGCTGTTCATCCCATCGGAGATGCTCCTCAACCTGCTCCGTTTCCACCGATGTCCTCCCAAAGGCCCATCGAAGCTCACATCCCCGTGTCCTCACACGCAGCCAGTGCCACAAGACACCGTGTGTCTCCTGGCAATCGGAATTAGGCTGGGGATTTATCTGGCCTAGGAAGAGTTGTTCTAATAAGATCAAGGTATATGTGTATCCTATAGGGAAGGGCCCAGAGATGCTAAAAGGGTGAGCATGGCCACCCCGAGTAAGGAGAGCTGCCGCCCTGCTCAGAATTTCTTCTCAGGCTCCAGCTGGGAACCAAACTCAGCCACAGGGGGCTGTGTATTGCAGAAACTCCCAAGGGTTTCCTACCACCCTGCTGCAAACCCACACCTTGATCAGCTTTGACTTTTAATGAGCCAGGCCAGCAATTCATACAACCTATGCCATCCTAAGCATTTCCCCAGTGCCTTTTAAATGCTGGTGGTATTTGCGTTGAGCTCCTGAGCTCCAAACACACAAACACAGGCCGCTTAATTAACTGCAGGCCCTCATGACGTCTCCAGGACGAGCGTGATGGCATCAGGGCATGTTTCAGTATTTTTAAAGGCTGCGGGCTATCACCTAGGGCAAGTGACACTGATTGCCAGCAATAGACTTCACCACACTCAAGCAGCTTTACTGTAGCTTTTCCAGTTTCCTAGCAACAAGGCCAGCAAGAAGACCTTAAAAGTCTTCCTTAACAAGCTCTGTTTGTCCAGAATATGCACTTATCACTGCATTGCAAACACTGAACGATCTCCCAGGCCAGCTGATTATTAACAGAGGGAAATGCAATGGAGAAGCGTATTTCAGGAGGGACTGGTCCTGCAAATTTGTTAGGCAATCCAATATTTGCGAGCGTGAGAGGATGCAGATTAGAGGGACCCAAATGTCCTGATTTGAAAGCTTTGTATTTCTCCATTCCACTGGGCTTTAGCATGCTCCAGGGTTGTTTTTGTGGGGTTTCCTGGGCCAGTGCATAGCTAGAGGAGAGATGTTCCCCTGCTTCTTCCACGAGGCCAGCTGGCTGACCCCACCAGGCTCAGGGTTAGCAGGAGAACAGAGCAAGTGAGGAATAGCCCCAGGCCTGAACAGAGGGCAAGAGGAAGCAGGAGGGGAAAAAATGCCCTTGAGAGATGGCAAACAGTGAGCTGGGGTCATCTCCATGTCAGCACAAATCAGAAACCTATGAGCAAAGGACTTGTGCATTATTAGATACATACATGAAAGAGCAGGGAAGCAGCTTCAGGATTTAAAGTGTACATGAGTGTTAACTCCTTTATTTCTTTATTTATTCTTTCAGAGCTGACTTGCACAGCTAATTAGTGTCTTTTCCTCCTCCTCTTTTTTCTTTTTTTTTTCCTTTTTTTTTAATCTTTTTTTCTTTTTTTTTTTTCTTTTTTTTTCTTTTCAGAAGCCCAACTGCCATATTCCTTTTCCTGGCAAATGGATGTGTTGAAAGACAGCCCTCCTCCACACAGAGAGTTTTTTCACTGCATCCACCAAACCATGATAAACTCTGGAAAGATAAACGTAGCTCTGCCCCTCCATGCAGTCATTTCCTTTTATGGCTCGGAAGGGACAAAACCAGGTGACATGCTGCAAAAGTTAAACACTGAAAGTTTCCAAGACATGATGGAGAAGTTGTGCCAACTAGCAGAGACGTATAGGAGGAGAAAACAGAGGGGTAGAGAGTGGTGTATGACCATCTGCCAGTATTGGAAAAGAATAAATGCCGAGGAGAAATAATAGGAAATTTTTTGGATGCTGTGAGAGGGCACAAGTGGCAGCAGCACACAAAAATAAAGAGGCACGTAGAGGCTGAGGAGTGAGACTTCTGCCTGGCAGCTCAAATCCTGAATCCCGTGGTCACCGCTTCCCCAGGCAGGACTGCTGAAGTGTGCAGCTCTGGAAGTCAGAAAGGATTAAAAGCATTAGGATTTACCTGTATAAGAATATAAAACTTTTGGATAGAAGACAGAGATGTATTAGAGAGAGCTGGCTTGTACCACTTTTGCAGTGCTTAGCACTGGAATAACTCCTTTCACTTCAATGCACTTATTCCCATTGATTTATTCAGGTATGGGAGAAGTCTAGCCAGCAAAGCTCAAATAAATCTTTTAGACCATACCATTCTGCCAAGAAAAGTGGTAGAATACCTCATATCTGTAGGAATATCTATGTGTGCCTGTCGATGTGCATTTAATTTTTTTCATTTAAGGATATGAATATCATCCTTCTTGGGTACCCTTTTAGAGAGGAACAGCACTCTGAGGTGTTCGCTACTGACTAAAAGTGTGTTGGCATCAAGATTTGGTGCAGACAGCTAACTTTCAGATGAATCAATTTTAGCAAGGCAAAGTCCTCTTGTGGCTACACACTTAAATTTTGTTTCCTGAAAAACTCACCCAACTGCCTAGCAGTTGTGAAAATAGCCAGCAGATAATAACAGGACTGTTCTGGCAAGGGAACGTGATACAATGCAGAACCCTTTCTTAGTGGCTGAAGCAAGCAGAAGGCATTTCCCTCATTTTCTATAGTTTTCACCAGCACTCAGTGCAATTCTAGTTGTTGACTATAGCAGAAACATGCTCACTTCTTTCTCCTGACTATAAAGGCTCAGGAGACATTTCTAGGTTGCTTGTATACAGTTTAGGGGACTGTGGCTTTTAAAACTAAAACCAGGGGAAGAAAAACACTTTAAAGGATTTGATTAGAGCAAGTAAGGAGGAGAAAGCCCAAATCTCCATCATCTGAGGTGTGGATCTATTTTTTGTTTGTTTGTTTTGTTTTTTGTTTTTCAAAAAAGCAGGATCTTCTGATGAAGTTTACATCCCAAAACTAAAGTCTGGACAGCCCTTGAACAGCAAGAAATGGCAGAGTCAGGATCCAAAGGCAGCTGCATTTTGAGCTTGTCTCAGTACTTTAGAAACATCTGCATTCTTTATCAACTTCCATAACCAGTAAAAAGATGAAGCAGTATTTCTGCAGCTGTGGTAAACTGATGTAACTACCACACATTTAATTGTATTTCAAGTTTTGGCTACCTCTCATGCAGGGTAAAAGGGGATGTTACAGATGGTTAACATGCAACAGATACTTGGGGACTGCATAGTGATGAGAACCACGTGTTTTTCATGCTGTACAATTCAGAAACAGTCAAGAAAGAGGCTGAGAAAAAACAAGTCCCTTGCATACGTATCCATTTGCAGTGGGACCCTAACTCTGGAATTCCCTAATAAGGGTTAAGGAGCAAGACTGTTGTTGTATGTGTGAAAAAGAGGAGTTGTTGAGCATTTACTCTAGCTAAAATGAGAACTAACTCAAATATTATGTCTAAACTTAAACTATGAATGATTACTGTGATCAGAAAATCCGTGATTGAGCATTAGAGTCTGCTTTATTTTCACGCCGTCAGGTTTTGGCTGTGTATGCTGAAATACTAATAAGAGAGTTTGATCCCATGCTATTTCTTGCCTTGAGGTCTGGGAGATAGCCATACCACATGCTAAGCTCTTCTAAGCAATCAGCCTTTTGAAGTTTGCCCATGCTGATTTATCGCTTAGTCCCAAAAAGTAAGAAACACCATAGTACGTGGCACTCCAGTGATCCCCTTGATAAAGATAATAATTTTTCATTTCATGAATGCATTTATTTAGGTGTCTGTTAACACAAAGATGGAACAACCATCTCTGTATCATAGATGGCTTTGACAAGACTTTAAAGGATTTCTCCAAGCTCTCTGAAGACCAACTGTAACAAATGTTACAGTTCAGTTCGGAAACAGCTCTCTACAAGCCAGAAAAATCAGCAATGCCCAGTTTCTGAGACAGAAAGAAGGCTCCTTTCACTAGCAATTAACCAGCAACATTCCTCTATTTTTGAGGGTAGGATGGCTTAAACTATTATGGCCACGTCCTTCAAGAAGAAGAAGCCTTGCACAGACCCAAACGCACACACAGTTCCCAACCTAAGTGTGCGAGTCTGATCAATGGCTGCGCAGACTGCTAATGAGTCCCCTCATTAGCTGCATACAGGGATATTTACCTGGGATCAGGCGGCGTGGTGGTAACTGCATGCCAAAGCACAGCGGCAGCCTGGTGAGCTCTGAACCCCTCCGACTTCTACCAGTTGTACATTTGCCCCCTTAATGCTGGTGTAGCTCCCCGGTGTGCACTGCTCTGCCTCTCCTCCCAGCCCTTGCTGCTGCTGGCTGGCTTTCGGTCCTGGGAGCACAATTACGCCCAGCCCAACTTGGAGTGGTACTTGGAGAAGATATTTGTGTGCTTATTTTCAGAGGCGCACCACTCTGGATGGTGAATCAGGTCCGATGTGGACTCTGGTGCACCACAACTCCTGATATGACTTGGCAAAGTAATACAGAAGAGCCCGTGCTTCCTATTGATTGAATTGCAGCCTGACCTCTCCTGCCTCTTCTCTGGCAAGACTTTTGTTCATCTTTCTCTATTCAGTATTATCCTCCTCTGATAGCCCCCATTCCAGTCTGCCAGCAGTATTTATTACTTTTCCACAGTATGGCTGTTTTCAGTTTTCTTACATTTCCAATTATACTGCACAGTTGCCATTGATCTGTTTTCTGTTAGCATGAAAATCAGAGCTGTGATCTATATAATTTAAGACTCTACCTTCATTAACCTTCCTTTTGTTTTTAAGGCAGACTATTTAAATTGATCTTTATTAAATAAAATTACAAGAGCCATCAATCCTCATGCTTCACGGTGTAAGTTGATCAGTGGCTAACTCAGGAAGTAATTGCCAGAGGACCTCTTTGTTAAGATGCTGTACAATTGGATGCATTTCAGGAGTTTAAATCCTCCCAGGGACTACACGGCTGCTACCAGGGAAAGTATTCAGCACTTGTTGGATCACTGGTTAATTCTGACATGGAAGGAGAGAGCAGCTTGGCTGGATGGGCTCTTGCTATGGCAGCTCATCTCTCAGCTGCTGCAATGGCCAACACCTGATGTAAGTCCAGGGCCAAATCCCTTGGTGATGTACATTAGCACCAACCCCCTGACTTGCTGTGATACACAGATCCTCAGCTGGTGGAGTTCAGCACAGCTCCATTGCCTGGAGAGCTGACCCCATGTTATTTTGTCCTCTCCAGTTGCCAGACAGTGACAGGAGTGTGTATCATGAACCTATTTATGAAGTGCTCTGTTCTGAGCCCATTTCTCCATTTGCAGACTGCTGCTCGTGCCTGTCACGGTGTTACTTGGGTTTTGTACCAAATCAGAACCCTGTACCGCCCCAGGAAACAAAAAAGCTTAAGCTGCAGGACATCTGCATTCTCTAAGAAATCTCCTCCCTTGCTGTGGTTGTATGTATCCTAGCTTCTTAAATTGACTTTTCACATTGTCTAAACATATTTAGACACAAGACTTCACAATTACAGGAAAGTTGCTTTCAACATCCTCCTACTCTCATTCAGATCCATTCTCTTTTGCTCTCATGTTCTTATCATATTTAAGAATTCTGCGTAAATGAGCATTAATGAACCAATTTAAAATTATTTTTCTATGAGCAATTTCAGCTGCAAGTCACTTGATTATATGAATCCAAATGATGGGGGTGGGGAGAGGGAGAACATAAAACGTGTCTTTGCTGCAGCAACCCGTGACCAATCTAAGCGCTGGAGCAAAGGTAAATGCAGGAGGGCTGAGCTGCCACCTGAGCGCCGTCTGCAAAGCACTGGGTGGAAAGGAAATGGTGCAGGGCTGTGAAAGTCACAGAAATGCACAGGATCACATAGAGGAGGGGGCAGGAAAAACTGTTATCCTCTCTCTTTCTCTCTTGATGCTCACCTCCCTGCGTTGCCTCTGCAGGACATGGTATTACTATCCACAAGCCCTCCTTTGGATAGGGAAAGCAGCTAGCACAGTTGACATCTGGCAGAGAAACAAGTGCTAGGTGGTTTGTGGGATGGGTTCCAGCATGGAGGGAGAGGTGAGGGCACAGGCAGGTTGCGTGGATTTGTGTCACCATCCACAACGTGCACAAATCCAGCATTGGAAGATATTTACTGCTATGCCCGAAAGGCACAGTAGCATGTAGGGACTGACAAGACGATATCTTAAAACCCTGTGTGCAGCAGCTGCACACGCTAATATATTGTTTTCCAATGCCAGGTACATTCTATATTTTAGCTCTATAAATTTCAAAGTTAATCCAGAAACGAGTTATTCAGCATTGCAATAAAATGTGACTACCTTCTGACAGCTTTGTTCTATTCTTTATTCCTGAGGCATGAGCAGAGAAGAAAGGCTGGTGTGCTGCAGAAACTAATAACCACAAGTTAAGCCACAAGAGTTCAAAGGGCTTGGTCCACCTCCTGTGGAAGTTGATAGGAGTTTCCTACTACACAGAAAACAAATGGGATCTGACCCAAGCAGCTGGATGGCTGCGAGGGACGGAATGAGTCTGAGTCATGGCTCCAAATGTCTTTTTGAAGGAAGATGTAAGTTTATTCCCAGGTTTGGAGCCATTTCCATTTTGTCTTCCAGCTTGAGAATGGGGTTTTAGAGTGGTCATTGCTGTCTTTGGGTTTGGATCGCTCTACAAAGGGAAGGCAGTCTGGTGGTTGCAGGAAAGGTGCTGGTTTCAAAACTCCTCTTTCTTTTCCCCAGCTCTGCTATTGACTTTCTCTCTGACCTTGGGCACATCAATTCTTCCACTGAAGTAAGTGGGAACTCAATTGCATTTTATGTTTCTTTATGAGTCAGATTCCCTTTCTGCAAAATGAGGATCATAACACTTAACTACCACTCAGAAGTGCTCTGAGGCCTAACAACAAATTAATGTTTAAGATCCTTGGATTTAAAGAAAAAAAAAAAAAAACAAAAACTTTACAGATATGTGAATTTCATTGGAAAATGTCAATTTGTAGAAACTGAAAAAGTTCTTCAATGTTTTGAATGCATTTCTCGGCTCAGGAAGGAAAAAAAAGGAGAGATTGAAAGCATCATTTTGAAATGGTTGAAATGCCCTGTTTCAACATTTCGGAAGTGAAACATTTTTGGTTTTCATTTTGAAATGACTTTCAATTTATTTTTTTCATTATATTATGTGCTATAAATACAACACAAAATCAAGTCAAATTGAGGCATGACATCTCTGTTTGTTAAAAGTGAACTGTTTTGAATTACCTGAAAGGACATTACATTTTTTTTAATTTCCTCTGCAGAGAACTCTGACATCTCTGGGATTTGCTCTGACTGAGCACCTGGCCCAGCTTCAAAATCCACCAGAAAATGGCATTTTTGTCCTCCTCAGAGCCTGTGAGGACTTGAAGGTTCTGCAACATGGCCCCAGATGTCACATTAAGCTGCCTGGCCTGAGGAACTCTTCTGCTAAAGAGAAAATATCACATCGCAGAGACACAAGGCATTGGGAAGGAGATGAAAGGCACGATCTGAAGATGCTCAGTTGGATGCAGTTGTGTCCGCTAGACACTGATTTAGATAAAGCTGCAGATATTTGAGCACTGGAGCAGGCTACCTTCAAGTGCTGCAGAGTCTTTATTCAAGTGCTGCAGAGAGATTTTAAGAAATCAACTGCTACAAGATGATAATGAAAGTTTCTCATCATGAAAGTTTCTTCTCACGTCCTTTGCATCTCATCCAAGCCACAACACCCCAGTTCTTGCTTCATTTCCATTCACGGCCCAAGTGTAGTTTTAATTTGGGCCCTCCTTCTGCTTTCATCTGATTTCTGTCCTGTTCCAGCAGCACAACTGCCCCAAATGTTCGCCAGGCAGGATCAAACCAGGGCTGTGACTGCGTCCCTCAGACCGGAGATCTCCTGGGAAGGACGTGGGGATGTTCATCACAGCAAGTCGCCGATCCGGCAGAGTTCAGAGGAGTTGGACATGGACCAAGCTGTGAATTACGCCTCATCTTTTGTGACGCCAGCTGCCAAACATCTTAATAGCAAGCAGCCCATTTTATCCTCTATTATAGGGTATGCAAAACATTGCATGGGAGATGTGGCACGAGTTGGAAAATGTGCAGCTCCAGACCTGTCCCAGGCTCTCCATTTGTTTACACACCTTACTAAGGCCATATCAAACATCGCACACAAGTGTTGAGGCCAGAGACACATTACAAAGGTGTCTCTGGAGCATAAAGATCACTGGTAAACTGATTATAGCTAGTAGAATCCATTCTGCAGTTGTACTGTGGGGTCTTCTAATGCCACCGCGGAGCCAGCCAGCAAACCTGTGTTACCGCTGCCCTCTCACTTGGAGAAAGGACACCTCGGTGGCCTTTGAGCCCAATGACCTTTCTTATTAGGATTCTCCTGGAGATCACATTAAAGGCAGCAGGGGGATCTGAGCTCTATCTCTGCTGATGCCCTGCATTCCCACTATTTATCAGGTTCTCTTTAAAAGGATTTCAGATTGCATTTCTGTATCTAGCATATGGAGACTTTCATTTATTTGACAGGCTGATTCTTTTATCAGACATTTATAAGGATTTACAATACTAATGCACGCTGCATGCAGCACTGGATTTCACACAGGAAACCCATTGAAAAAGGGGCGAGCTGTCCTCAGAGCACAGCTTTCCCCTTCTCCGTCCCATCCCAGCCTTACTATGCTTTACAGAGGCAGGTCAGCAGGACAGAGACTGTGATGACACTAATGTCTCTTCTGAAAATTTTCTGCTGGGAGGAATGATGATGGATGTAGTGTGTACGAGGCTCTTCTCTTTTTGTGGCTGTACTCAGAGGGATGGGGATGCAGGCAGCCAGGATCCCCTGCCAGCAGGGCGAGCAGTGACAGGCAAAAGAGAAGGCGCTGGACCCTGCAGGAAATCTGCAGAGTGGAGACGGATACGGGCTTTGCTTTAGACTGAGAGCAGCAAAATAAAATCCTCTAGGACAGAGCCCACAGGGCAGGGATTTCTCTTTTTTTGACAGCATACAGTGAATGAAGCACAAAATAGCCTGCTGTCTCTGCAGACAGCAAGGATATTTAGAGATGTCAAACTGTAGTACAGAAGATGCACAAGAGGAATGGAGACACAGCTAACTACATCTGAGACTTTTGGTTTCTTATTCCAACTGGGAGATCTTGAAGTCATGCAAGTTTTTCCGTGCCCCTACTGGAATCAAAACTACAGGTTCTTTCTGCTTTTGGATACCAGGTGGAAATAAAGCTTATTTGGTCTTCGTTACCTGCCCTTTTTTCAGATTCCAAGTTGCTTGGATTCAAAGCCTACCTTTTTTTCAGTTCTAGCAGAGCAAGGGAATAGCAGCAGACACAGCTAGGCATGAAGTCAAATTCCCCATTTCTATACTGTATATACAACCAGTTTCTCAGATTCTTTTGGGATTTTTCTAAGGACAGGTTATTTCTGCTTTGTAGTTGATGATTTGCTTAATATAGCAATGCAGCTCCAGTCTCATACTGAAATTTCCTTACTGATTTGATTTTGACTTGACAGCTGCATTTGGTAGTTTACAGTGATCAATAACAGGTTAGCTTTGGTAATATAGTTTCTTGATTTTTTAGTTTGAGTTGGTTAAATGCACTGATAGAATCTATAAAGCATCTAGAGGCCCACAAGAAACAGTCAGGAGCTCAGGAACAGCTTTTCAAGAAGCTAACTTAAAACCCTAACCTGCTGCCAGCCTAATGGACCACCTGGGCACAACAGGGTGCTGCTCCAAGGCAGCTGACCCTGCCCTAGGCCGGCCCTTCCCACCTGCTCCTGCTTATCCTTGGGCAGACACCTAGTGAACTGACTGAGGAAAGCAAATCACCAGAAAAGATTAAATAAATAAATAAATAAATATAATTTTTATGCTGGTTTAGCTCAACACACTGGCTCAGTGCATCAGGGGTGCTTGTTCCATGGGCGGAGCAGCAGCAAAGCTGTAAGGATATGGAGAAACAGCTGCAGGATTGCACCAGCAAGGAAGTTCCTTGAAGATAATCATGATGTGAACATGAAGTAATCTGATGAACCTGCACAACCCATTTACACAGATCTTCTTGTTAAACATTGAGAGGGTCTTCATCCTATTCACCATCACAGGTGACTTCCACTTGAGTTACAAATGGTCACATCAACTCAGGACTTAATGAGGTTTAATTAATTTATAGCCACACCTTACTTCCCTGGTATTAATTTGCGTGCAGATAAGCATAGTGCCTTTAGTCTTTCGTTCACTCTGAAGGCTTCAGAAGATACTTTGGACTTCTACAGGAGAGTCTCAGCAAGGTAAGGTCAGGGCAAGGTGGGGAGATTACAAGTGCTTGGCAATAGCACCCACCAGAGCCAGGGTAATGTAGCGGAGCAGGCAGTAAATGGGTTGCAGAGTAGGGTCTCGCCTCTGGCCCGTGCAGGGAAAAGCAAGACAGAGGGCATAGCTGATGCTGCCTGCAGAGAGCCCCATCTGACCCTGCAAACCATTCTTTTATTCTTGTGATGGGATGCTCTTAGCCTCCTGCTCTGCCTGTGCACTGCAAAACAGATGTGAAAAGAAAAGAGAGAGAGGAGGAAAGCTTCAAGTTGTTTAAGAAGGAGCAGCACTGAAAAGGCCATTAAGAGTTTGGTTGAAACCCACTAACATCCAGAAACTCGCAGCTGAGCACCAGGCATCCAATATGCCAGCAGAGTTAGATAGTGTTAAGGGTGATGGCTAGCTGCAGACAGATCCTGGCTGCCTGTTATTTTGCTGTGAATTTCCATCCTTTTTGGAGAGTTTAAATCAGAACTTTAATGGGCTTTTGATGTTGTTTTAGTGTAGTGAATAGTTTCCCGTTGTATCTGCTTATTCAGTGAAATAGCGAGGAAGCGCTGTTACAGTGGAAGATGACGAGACTATAGAAGCCTATCTCAGCTGCATTTGCACAGCAGAAGCCTTTAAAAATCACTGTGCTATGAACAAGACATTTCCATATTTCACGGCTATTTTTGCTGGGTGCCTAAAGTTGATGATACAGCAAAAAAAAAAAAGAGGAGGGGGGAGGAGTCCTTCTGCTGTTCCTTTCTTCTTAACAATTTACAGCTCAGCCATGTTGCTTGGCAAGCCCAACAAAGTGGAGTATGTTGTGGCTGTAAAGTGATAAGCACATGAGCTACACTGAGGACATTTTCTCCCTGCTATTTGGGTAGGGAAATGGGGATTCACTTTGAAGTGGAACATTAGCCTTTTTTTTCTTTTGCTGCTTCTCTCTACCCAAAACTTATCAGAGCAGCTGTGTCTTTTGGGAGAAGATGGTTGGAGGTACTTAGGGACACTGATTATGTGGCTGTGAAGCAGTTAACCCTCTGCACACTTGATAGTTGTCATCTTCTACTCCCTTACTTATTCAGGCCTGCAAAGGTCTACCAGACTCTGTAAATCATGGCAGTAAGAAAGCATGCATGCTAAAGCTAATACTGGGAAAGTGAATCTTGCTAATGGCTGCTTGGTGAGTCTGTGGGACATGGCACTAGACTGAAGAAGCTGAAAATATGCAAAGGAAAATAGAAACTGAACTTCAAGAAAAGTTTGCTGTTGTATTGGTCTGTTGTGTTTCCAGAAGTGGTGCTTGGCCCTCCAGGATGTTAGTCCTTCTGTGATGCTGTACCCAAAACTATTGGTTGCTTTTCAAAGCCCTTAGAGTCTGTTTTTTTCGGTTGCCTTTTTTTCACTTCTGTATCATTTATACTAATTATCATCTGTGACCATTTCTTAAATACCTTCCATGTGTCTGGCAGCCTTTGTCCCACTGTGAAAGGCATAGCATACACTGAAATGTTCAAAGAAAAGTGGATGTGACTGTGCAATTACCTTAGTTCTTATGGCATCACTGAAGACAGGCTTGGGGGTATTTTTTCCAAGGTGGGATTTGAAAAAGATTTATTGGACTGGGAATAGAAGGTGATCTCATGGATGGTGGGGAAAGATCCCAGCCCAGTACTGATGGAGGGTCCCAGTGGTGGGTGTTGGGAGCCTGTAATCTGACTGCCTGATCATTTGGCACAGACCCCAAGGGCCTTGCCTGTGCACCACAGAGAGCAAACACCTCTCCAGAAGCTCTTTCTAACCCAGACACAGTGATATGCCTTGTCCTTGACCTACCTTCAACAGCTGTGAAGGGGATGAGCTTTTTCCCTTAGATCAGCAGATGAAATAAAAGCAGAGACCTGCAGTTATCCTTCACTAAAGGATTAAGGTTTCTCTGGGCTGGTGTTATTACAGTGACCACAGGCAGCCCCACAATGGCTAAGGGACTTCCAGTGGGGACACAGGTTTAAACTACAGGTTGAGGCATCAAATTAAGGAAAGCTGTTTCATCCAAAACTTTGGACTCGGGGGCTCAGGCATGTCTCACCCGCCTTAGGGAGGAACAGAGCTGAGGCCACAGCACAGGGCTGGTGGTCAGAAAATTGGTCAACTCCTCCTATGTTGCTGAAAATCTCTATTGCTCACTCTCTCCATCTATAAAGCAGGATTATAACACTTGTCTCAGATGGGTGTGTGAGGATCTGTGGCTGTAATAAACCTTGCGGCTGCTGGCTGTAATGCACCAGCCTGATGCTCACTGCTATTACGAGGAGTAATTCTTTGCATATGACCAAAACAAACCGAAGGAGGTTTTGGAGGGCAGCTCTGTGCTGAGTGACAGTGACATTGTCTCAGGTTTGCATAAAACGATTCTCTACTGAAAGTTGAAACATAGAAAAAGCCTGCTTGACTTTTTTTTATAGGGGGAAGATCATGCAATATTTTGTCATACGCTTTTGGTTCTGGGAGTAGTGAAAGAGTATTAGAAGTATTAGAAACACTGGAAAAAGAGAGAATGGCTCATGTTAATCTGACCCTCGACAGAACAATGTGAATGAAGGCCACTTTCATCAGATTTCCACTATGTTCATGGGAGAGCTGGGAGTAATTCTGAAAATAAAATCCAAAATATGGGACCTGTTGCAGATTGCATCTGCTGAAATATCTGCAGAAGTTAGCAGCATCTCCTGCAGGCTGAGGTGGAGTTTGTGGAAACAACTATAACTTCCCAACAAGTAAAAATTTCCTGGCTTTGACTCCATTTGGGTCAAAAACTGGGAAATTACTGGAGTTTCCGCAGGCTAATAGCAAAAGTCAAGGATTGCAAGCCCACATGAAACATGACTGGAAGTTGTCCTTTGTGGGATCATACCCTAACACACATGTGCCTAGCACAAAAAGAGAATCCAAACCAGGCAAACCCCCTGGATCTTTCCCTTCCCTTCACAGTTCCTATTTTGATTTGAAGCTCTCCCCAGGCTAAAAAGGGGAAACTTTAAAATTAGGTCAGAGCTCTGAACTCCCATTAGAGACACTGAGGTCACTGTGGTTGTTACCAGAGTAAAATCTTGGGCTGCAATCAGGACGCGTTGCGTACTTGGAGAGGAGCTCTTCCCCTGTGCTACAATAAGGATTCACTGGCCCCAGGACGGCTGTGGTATAAGGTTTAATCAGGTTAGCTAGGTTTTCTCTCTTGATTTCACAGCCTCCATTCAGCACACCAGATTATAAACTTTCAACATGTAATTGAACCTGACTCAAGGAGCCAATTGTATTACAGTGAGCTTTAAAAGGGGGAATGGCAAGGGCTAAAGTTTTCATTCAACGAATGCAATTTCTATGCACAGAAATCAATTCAATTGACATCAGTTGAGCTTTAATGCTGAATTAAAGAGCTGCCAGGTTTCCCCCATGGGGCTTTTACAGTCCGGGTTTTATGAATTCATTAAAATGCGCACACAAACTTTTAGGGAAATAGCATTACACTGTAATAAGAGCTACAAATCGACCATATTCCTCTGAGATAGAAGTCTAATTTGAGTTGCCTAGTTGGCAAAATTGTTTTCCATCGTTTTGCATTTATTAACAGAGGGTGTCATATCTTCCCTTGTTTCTATTTTGCTTTCTTGCTGTTTGCTTAGTAAGGGACAGCACCATGCTTAGAAATACCAAGGGGAGATGCAGGCTTTGGAAAGCAGGTGCCCTCTTGGGAAACTGGAGCAGCGTAGGATGCTTCAAGGCAAGCCAGGATGGTTGGGCTAGAAGACCAGAACTGCAGGATTGATGGTCTCTACAACTGGAAGCTGGAGTCACTCAGCTTTCAATGAAAGGGAAGAGCAGGATGTCCTGAAAGACATCTGTGCTAAAGAAGAAGCTGGCTCCTTAGAAAGGACTGGAGCCGAAGTCAGCTGAGAAATGAGAGCGCCAAATACTTTAGAAATGATCTGGAGTTTCAGTGCCTTCCCCTCTGTTAATCTCACACTCTGAAAAGAGTCTCCTTCTAGCAGCCCACATCTATCTTCTGCGCTAATTGCAGGCACAATTAGACTCCCAAATACTGGTTGCCTCTGAAATACTGATGATGGCTGGAAAACTGCAGGGGCAACCACAGAAACTGTGCCCACAGTAAGGATATTTGAACATGTTGGCCTCATCTGCTAGCCTGTCTATGCTGTTGTACTCCTGTTGCACACCTTGCAGTGCTCTGTCCAATAATGAACATTCACAGGGTTTCATTAAGTATGCTCTCTAATTAGATTGATGACCCTGGTGATTGGAGGTCTTGACCTAACCATGAAACAAGCGGGACTCAGAAAGCACAATTCCCTCGTGCTGTTGGTTTCCTAGCATGACTTGTCTACAGCTTTTGATGGATGAGGGAGTCTCTAGGGCTAATTCTTCTCCTGTGGAGAAGGCACAGTTGATGTCATTTGGGAAGCTGAATTTTGTGATGGGGACACACATGCCTGTGCAGGGAGACTCTACAGACAAATTTGACAGGCAGCCAACCCTCTGTCGAGTGGTAATACATAACAGTCACTGCCAGCTCCCATTTCCAGGCTAACTTAGTGATGTGGAATGACTCCATATGCTCTTAACAGATCTGATCTCCCACTCCGATGGGTCAGGAGGACCTAGAGAAGCAAAGGAAAGGGGCTCACCAGGACAGGGCCCTTTGCCCTTGAGAAAGAAAAGTTTCCTGTGCTGCTGCTTTTGTCAGATACACACATGCAAAACTAAATGGCACCTCTGCCCCCAGCAAAAGCATACAAATTATAGAGTAGCTCAAGGAAACATGGTAGGAAACAGATTTATGCAAGAAGAATATGCATTTGATGGCTTTCCTCGTTTGGTTCTCTAGATGCTGATGTAACCAATAACTCAGTGTTACATCAGCAGGGGGGGAGGGCAGTGTAGTAAGGACATTTGTGCCATTTCCTCAGTGTTTTGCAGGGACTACGTTTCTGGTAAATTTTCATGAAATGTGAAGAGAAACCTAGAAGATTAGTTCAAAGATTGCATCAACGCATTTTGCTGGAAAGTTATTACTATTAAATAGCAGGTCTTTTTTTTTTTAACAGAGGTTTGCATAACACTAAGGGAGGAAAATAAGAAACACTACAGATTTGCTGATGAGCCAGTTAAGGTATTAGAAGGGAGGGATAAGGCTCCTCTCCTCATTTTTTCTTTTCAGTGGACCATGCTGATCTTTTCTAGATGAAAAGAAGGCAAGCTACCATCTCTTCACACTTAAAGAGCTCCCAGGAACAAAGGGAGAATGGGATAAGACCAAGTGCTCTTACAATGAACCTTGGAGGACAGCAAGCCAAGAAGGAAGCATGTTCTTTACCCACATCCCCAAATGCTATGAACATCCAAGTGGAAAGTTCCACCCAAGCTGTCTGGAGACCCAGTAGCAGCAGGACTTGGACCCTTCTTTTTAACCTGTAAATTGACACAAATAGGCAAATTATGGACCCAGCAGGAGGGATTATGCCTGAGGCAGGCAAGATGTAACTCATGCAGAAAAAACAGTGAGAAAGGAAAAGCTCAGTGCCTCCACTTCTTGCCCATTCCCTCTTTCCCAGGTCAAGAAGCAACACCCATTTGAAATCGTGGTTGTCTCAGCAAGGCACAAATCCTGCAGCTGGCCAAGTCCTGCAGGCAGGGGCAGAAGCCGTGTGCTGAATCAGCTTGCCTGAGGCCACCTGGCTCATGTGCCAGAAGGTGCCAGCTCCAAATGTAAGGCTCTCAAGCTAGAAAATCTCAGACACTTGACAATGTGCTTGTATATACAGAAAATGCCTGTGACAGCTAGACTGCTAGATAGACCTTAATAAGAATTGTTCTTAAAACCAAATGTTCAGAGAGATTAGTCCAAACGAAAAATCATGTGGGACTGAGAGAAGGAAACAAGAAGAAACTAAACCAAACAAAAAACAAGTCTTGTTGGTACTGACCCCTTCCCATTAAAAGGCGTTTGGAAACAAAGCCTGAAAGGTGGTTTGAAATGCGCAGATGTTAATAGTGCAGGTTATTGCAAATCTCTCTTTACTTGATCCTCCTCTCCCTTCTGCTCCCGCACGCACCCCCCTGCGGACCTGCTGCTGCACACACCGTGGGAATTCATTTCCCGGCGGACTTTCTTTGACCGCAGCGGATAGAGAAGGAACAAACAGGTCGAAAAATTTGTCAGCATCCTATTAAAGTGCTGCCAAAAAAGGGTGGCGATTCCTGCCCGGTGGCACCGAGGCTTGGATTTTCTTGGTTGGGAGCGTAAATACGAGCACGGTGCCCACCCCTGCCCTCACCCTGCCCCGGGCTGTGCTGGCGGGGCTCGGGGAGCAGCGCCGAGGCTCAGTGATGGGGTGCGAGTGACACCCTGTGGCCACCTCTCCCCGGGCTCTTCCCGGACCTAAAGAGCTATAAAGCTGGTGAGAGGGCTGCAGGCAGCCCCTCCAGAGGGATCCTCTCCCCTCCTGCGCTGCGAAGTGGTGCTGCTCCTGCTGGGGGAGGAAGAGGAGCTGCGCTTGGGGTCAAAGGGCTCTCTGAGCATTCCCTGAGCTTCAGCCAGCCCTGAGGATTTAGAGGTGTACCCCAAGTCTCTCTGACCCATGTCACTAATTCCTTTTGCCCTGCTCTTGCCCCATCTTTTTTTTTTTACATGGCACTGCACAGCTGGTCACTAAGTGGGTCTGATTTCAGGAGCTTTCAGTAGCTCCAGCCTAACTAATGCAGGAAAGAAAATATTTATATTCAAGGATATCTTCGCTTGTGGGATTGCCGGCTGTGTTCAGACAGCTGTGGAGGGTTGGATGGTTCGGGCAACGACTGGAGACGCACCTTTGACTTCTCTGAGCCGATGCAAAGGGCAGTGGAGAACCAGTTATCTTTTGATCCAGATGTAGGAGCTGTTCCGTCATTCTGTCTTATTTTAGCCTGTTACATGCAGTGAAACCAGTGTGATATTGATCCAAGATTGTTAATCCAAAGTGTTTTGAGGCTCACCAACAGCCAGACCTGCCTGTGTTCTAGGTTTGGATGGAGGTCTACCTCATCTTAGACCCAAACACCAAATCTACAAATGTTTCTCACCATGGATAACTACATACTTGGCTTTGCATGTTGTTGTTTATTTGTTTTTGTTTTGCTTTTCTGTGATGTCAAGAGGTGGTGATATTTTATTCCCTACACAGAAGGCATTGCCCAAGCCACCACTGCTTAATTCTGAGGGTGCAGAACATTTTGTTTTGCTGTTCAGAGCAGGGAGGAAAAATATCTCATATAGGAGGAAGAGAAACCCCACACTGTGATCACATAGTTGCTGTATTACTTGTCTGGATGAAGTATTGTTTTGTTCAAAATGTCAAATTCTGTGTGTCTGTTTCAGCAATCCAGAGATGAGTTATCTTGAAAATCATCCTTCTGTCACTGAATTTCCAAATTACAAGGGAAAAAAGCAAGTGAAGGGAGCTCTGCCATCAGGTTTGCCAACTCCTTCCATTTCAGCAGCAAGCCACTGGTTTCACTGCCCCCTGCCCAATTAAGTGTTTATGATTTTAGGTTTTCCTGCAATAGGAGGGAGAAAGTGATTAATCTCTTTATTAGAGATGGATGGGAGGAGAGATTTTAGTGTACATTCACTCAAACTTTGGGGTACCTGCACCTCCTATCACTCTCTCAGCATTGCTCTCGATTGGATAATTTTAGATCTTTGCATACCTACTAATATCCTCTGCAAAAGAAGGTGGGGAAAATGTAGATTGCATATTTGCATATATCTACATGCATTTGCATATATTTCAGCACATTCCCTTAGACCTACGTGCCCTCCTGTTAGGAAGTGATTGTCCACCAAACTATAATATGAACACATTACCATGTTCCTGTCCATTTCCACAGTACATCATCTCAGTAATGGAGCAGGTCAGCTCAAAATACAGGTTATGAAATAATGTCATATCCCTCTGCTCTGATCTGTACTAACATACATATAAACGCAAAGGCCTGCTGTCCCAAACAAGCACTCATCCTTCTGCTTCTACTGGATTGATGTCTGCAGACCCATCTGAGCTGTATGGGGAATTCCCCAAACTGCCACAACTTCATTCCTCATCACACAAGTGTGAAAACATGAACAGGCGAACCACCAGCTTGTGAGATCCAGCAACCACACACAAACCCCACCGCCCAAGAAATTTGGTTCTGCCAGACATTTTCCAGTGCAACATCTTAATTCAGTCATTCTCCAGTTTGAGAGATGATCAAGGCAAACACCACTTTCAGGGTCCAATCTGAAGTTCAGTGGTGGTCCTGGAGGATGGTGGATCAGGTTCTCATTTTCCAGGGAATCAGAAGACTTGGCCTTCACTGAAAATCAAAACACAACAGAAAATAGAACAACCCACCACCTCTTTCTAACCCTTCAAGTTGTGAAAATTATCTTCTGAATGTAAATAGCTTCAGTAATTAAGATTGTTGAATATACAGTACTAGGGAATGTGCAGTTCATGATTTTTTCAATGAGAACATATTAAATTATGCCCTTTGATATCTCTTTTCGAAATGTGGAATTATCAAATTTTTATGTGCTGGATGTGTGTGCTGACTCTGTCCATACATAGCAAATGCACTTAAAATGCTAACGTTTCAGTGTAATAGTTCGATTGATGAGATTTTTCTTAAAAAAGGGGGAGGAAAGGGAAATCAGATAAAAGAAGATGGCTTGGGGAGTTTTGATAAGGAGCACTTGTGAGTCTCCATTCACCCAGCTTCCAAATGATCCAGAAAATGATTGAGTCCCTTCTGAGCAATCAAGGAATAAAACTGGTTGCTGTGGGCCAGACCTTCACCTGTTCTAAAGTGACTTATTTGCAGCAACTATTGCTTTACAGCAGGTGACATTTTGGCCCTGAAATGCAATATACGAAGAGCTCTGCTCCATCGTGTGTGCCATCTGGCCGGGGTGGTCACTCCTCCAGCAGCTCTGTCCCTGTGCTCCAGGTCTCAGGCTGGTCCCTTGCTGAGTTTTAGGGAATAATGAGCAAAGGAGATAGGACATCCCTCTCGGGACCTTTGTCTTCACAGAGAACCACTGTCCATAAATGCAGTTATCCCACATCTATCAGCTTCCCCTCTATGTGTGGGAAGGACTGAATAGTGGAAGTCAGAGGTCTGCTGTATTAAACTTGCCTTGGCTGCTAAGCAGATGGTTCATTTGGAGGGAGCTGAAGTCCCAGTAATTCCTCTGTGCTGCAGCTTCAGATCCATCGTCCTTTAGCTGTTAACAGCCAGAGGGAGGCAGGCATATCTGTGCTTCAGAATAGGGGCTGGAAGATTCATCAAGCCAACCCAAACATAAATCCAGCACCATCAGGCCTTTCCCTGCAGCTATATGCTGTCTCCCATGTGATTTTAGGCAACACTTTCCAATCTACTTTCTGATAATATCACCATCTAGTAGCACTTAGGACACTGTCCCAATAATAACACACACAAAACCCCTCTTCCTGCAATTATTTCCTTTCACCAAGAGAGCTACCAGGTTGTGGGCACATCTGTTGGCTTGTTTATACTTTAATGTCATCCAAGTAATAAGAGCATCAGGAAAAAGAAAACAAAACACAGAAAAGCCTCTAGTGGGGTTGGTGCTGCTGTGTGTGCCTATGGTAACTACTGTGAGCATTAAGATAAAGCACTTCAAGCATGAATAATAATAACAAAAAAAAGTCTAGAAGATAGATTAAAGCACTCTAGCACTTTGTAATAGTGTTTGTAATGCAGATAAAGCGTTTGTACTCTAATTTCCAGCACCACCAACAAAATAAATAAGTGTGCTTGGATTGCATTTTTCTTTCAAAAACTGTTCCAAAAACTGTTCGTATTGAAGGAAAACAACTTAAACTGGGTTTAGAAACACAATGTAAGCGGGAAAGTTAGGCACTGTTATCAGCATGACAAGTGCAACCTATTCCTTTTATAAACGGTGCTTGAAGAAAGACACAAAGCTCATCTGCTCAAGATCATCGTGTTTTAAGTTTAATTAAGCAGCGAATTAATGTTTGCAAAATGCTTTAAGATCCTTCAGCAGACGGTGCTCATACAAGAGCAGAGTGGTTTTAGCATGAAACGCATTTTGGGGAGCTGAACTAAACTATTCCTGTCTGAGAGCTCAATCTGAAGTGGCCAGGGAGAAGATCCTCACTGACTTCAAGCTGGATCGGATCAAACCTGCAGGACAGGAGTCTAGATTTAGCAGGCAAGTCCCAGCGAAGAGAGCCAGAAAACTTCCACGCTTAGAGTTAGGCATGCATTTTAAGTAGCTTGCTTTAGAGCACATATTTTCATATGCATGCTGTTCGTAGAGCTGAGGGCCAGAAAAGGCCATCAGCACAGCTCGGCTGACCTCCTGTTTATCTCAGGCCATTACATTTCGCCCAATAACCCCGTGCTGAGCGTAACAACCTGTGTCTGCTAAAGCAGATCTTCTGGAAAGTGCTTCCAGGCTTGTTCTAGGGCCAGGTGGATATGAAGAATCCACCACTTTCTTTGAACTAATGCTTAATCAACTTCAATGTTTAAAATGTGAATCTTTTCTCTTTATTCCTCATTTGAATTTATCTGGCTTCAGCTCCTAGCCATTGGATCCTGCTATGCCTTTCTACCCTAGACGAAAGAGCCCGTTAGTAGGCAGAGAAATTTTCTGCAGCTGCGTTCACTAAGGTAGCATTACAAAGGCTACTTTCATGCTTGGGGGTAGAAGATCACTGCTTGGGATAAGAATGAAATCAAAAGAATTAACATTATTCTATAGAGATCCCAACGCAGTAGCTCTGGTACAGAGATTTCTTCTGTGCTCCAAATATCTGATAGCCTAGAAAGATAAAAACAGTCAAGTGAGGGAAGAGTAAGGCCATGGACATGACCAACACTGAACATGCATATTCTTGGCTCTGTTTTATTGCCATTTATTTGCATTGAGAGGTTTGGTGGCCTACAACAACCTCCTTTTCTGGCCAGTTACGCCCTGTGCCTCGGCAGCACTTGGCTCTCAGCAGGAGCAGCAGAACAAGGGTCAATTCCCTGCAGCAAGCCTGGACCCAGCAGGGCCGAGATTCCACCACATTTCCCTGCCAGCACAGCATTGAGATTCCACCACATTTCCCTGGGCCCTGCTTAGTGCTGTGGCTTGTACTACAGGAACACACAGTCAAAGGAGACAAGAACTGCGCTTGGACCATCGTGCTTGCAAGGAGGTGAAGTGCAGCTACGGGGACCTGCTGGAAGTTGGGAGCTGGATGCAAATGCAAACCCCTAAACTAAACACGTTTAGAAAGCCATATGCCGCCAACCCAGGCAGTAAGGAGGAACCGTCTGTTTGCTCAGAGCCCCGTGCAACTCCCACGCATGGCAACAGAGACGGAGCTAGATGGGGCCCCTGGAAAGTGTCTCCAGTTTCTTATTTTATTATCATCTCCAGGTTCTCCTCATAAAGCCTCCGGTTCAAAAAGGCAGAGAATTTGCGAATAGCCAGGGGACACTCACCCCCACACAAACATCTAGCGTTTCTGTGGTCGGGATGCCTAACTGCTCCGTGATAGCTCTGCCAGCGCTTCCGAGCCGTGGCAAGCGAATATCATTAGCAGCATCTCCCAGCCCCAGTGCGAGGGCTTCGTTTGCTTTACTGTTGGCTTGGTAACAGCTGCTGTTACTGCTCAAGGTGGCAGGAGGGCAAAAAAGTGCTTATTGCCTTACAGCACTTCAGGAAAGCCTTACAGAGTCTTTGGCAGGGTTTAATAGTGGCCAGGCGCTCCCCAGAGCGACGTCCCGGAGATGCTGTCGGGTGATGCTCTGCAGTGCTGTAGCTGTGCCCCCGCCACCTCTGCGCCACGCTAAGGCCAGAGGGCAGAGACCAAGGCCAGGCTGCGGCACCAGCAGTGGCCACTGGACACAGAAAAAAAAAAGAGACATATTAATTGTACATAACGGCACAACAACATGCAGCTCTACCACGTCCCGACCTGGGAACAGTAAGGATGATGCAGGCATTGCTCCAGCACTTCCTAAAAAGAAGTCTCATGGGCTTTTTCCATTCGGTGGGACAGGTGATAGGAGCCTCATCCAGAACAATTCCTCCCTCCCTCTCTCAGTGCAGCAGCCGAGAGGAACATCTGGAAGGAAAAACAGGGCCCATGTGCAGATTTCATCAGCAGCTCCACGTAACGCAGTGTGTAATGCAATCTACTGCCCACATTTAATATGCGTTAATTTGGGGGATGTAGTTTGCAAGACATCCTGGTCTAAGTCCAATTTTTACTTAGTTTTGGATTCCTTTTTACCTTCAGTTGCCAACGGTGTAACGAGGGGGGATAGACACAACAGCATCCTGCTACAGAGAACGAAGGCTGCCTGGTTGTGTGTCAGCCCACAGCACTATTGACTGATGTGAGAGAAATATGGGAGCTGATGCATTTGGATGGGAACGAGCAGGGCAAAGTCCTAGGCCTGAACAACATCGTGAAAATGCAGGTGGCCACAGCTGCCGTAGTATGGATCTCAGCAGCAGATGAGGACGAAGGACAGTTTAGGACACATTACCTGGGAAATGTGACATTCAAACCACAACAGCAACAAAACCAAGATGTTCAACCATATTTATCCCCAGATTCCTCATGGAGAAGGAGCTGGTGCAGTGCTGGTGCCTCTGAATTCCTAAACCGTCAGGAGCTAAGGCAAATCTTTGAGGACAAGCTCTCTGCACAGAACACCTGTAGGATATGAGTGGGGAGAAATTCAATGACAAGCTCATACGGGTGCAAGAGCTGCCACTGAACATCACCTTGCTGCCCATGATTGCAGGAGGAGATGCAGCTGTAGCTTCATCCACCACTTAAAGTCTTGAACCTCAGCCTTGCAAAAACCACACTAGGTTCAGCTGCCACAAATACTCCAAAAAGAGAGAGAATTTTTTTTTCTGAGTGAAGGCTTTTATATGGCCTTACTGTTTGCTTCTTTCTGATTACAATCAGGACACTACCAAGAATTCCAGACTATTATTTTTAATTCTCTTCTCTCTCCCCTCCAACTCCCCTGCTCCCTTGACCTGCTACCATAATGCGCTCACAGGGAAAAGCAGTTGTGGGAACTCTCGCCCTTTCTGCATTGTGAAGGACAGGACTATCTCCGGGCTGCCATTCATTCCATCAGCCACCGCTCAGGGAAAGCACAATTTGCTGCAAGCTGATAGCGGCATGCTGACACTTAGCGGGACGGGAACGTGCTCCAGCCTGACAAGGAACAATCACACATTGCATTAAAGGAAGAAAAGGGGACGGGGAGGAGAAAGGAAAAGAGGTAGAGGAGAGAAGGGAAGAAAAAGAAAAAAGGACTGGTGAGCTATTCAGAAGATGCCCTGTAATTTGAGTGTCAGTAATGAATGTTAGCTCAGATGTTTTGATTGAATATCAGAAGGAATTGTATGCTGGGGAGTCATGTTTCCCACTTTACTGACAGAGCAAACTAATGGGAAAATATTCCAAAGTGACTGATTTTGGTGCTAAGACTCTTTTACTGATGTCTCAAACAAGCACAGGAAATGCCACGGCACGCATAGATATATTTTACCATGTATTTAAATAAATAAATAAAAAATTCAAAAGTAAACTCAAATTCAGCTAAAAGAACAGCTGAGTCCCTGCAGCCCACTGGCAAGAGCTGACAAGTCCATAAAAGAAGCAAGTCTTTTTTTTTTTAAACTCTCCCAGTGAGATCAACTTGATCTTCCCTCCGGAGCCCGTGTCTCTTTGGAAGAACAGCACTGTTAATTTGTTCTCTCACATGACTGGATGTAATACAGTTCCATAACCTTTTAACATTTTGCTGCTTGCATGGCATACCTGTGTCTTACTTATTGCTCATCAAATTATGCAGGGAACTCAGAGCCCTGCTAAGATGTTTCAAATACGCCTGCATCGAAAATACGCTTCTGTAATTCAGGCAGCACAAAATCATTATCACAGCCTCATCTGCATATTAGGATTCATTCTGTCAGCCTGAGAAGCCAGGGCTGAAATAGCCAAGCATAAAAGAGAGGGAGAATTTTCCTCTGGTGGCGTCTCGTAAATCATCAGTTTCTAATTTATGGATCTTTTTTTTTTTTTTTTCCTCCGGATCTCCATCTATTTATTTATTTATTGCTTTCCAGAATACAAAGTAATTAATATTAGCCTCTACACAGCAGGAGTGAAAAAAAAAAAAAAAGCTACGTTGCCAGAGCACATTCACCAAGTCCTCTTCATTACGAGTTTGTGCAGATGGGAGAGCTGCGGAGCAGGATGACCGTGTGGTTTAGGTCTTGGCAATGGCCAAGGACTTGCGAGTGCTGCACACGTCTCCCACCTCTGCTCCATGTGTCCTCAAGGAGCAAATTCACCAAACTTTAAGACCTCTTGAATGCCATTGACTTTTAGTGGGACTTACTCTGCAATTTGGACACTGGAAATGGGCTCCTAAATGCAGATGGCTGGTTCAGTAGACCTTACCTTTCATCTCTCCGTGCCCTCACCTCTAACTCTGAGACTGTACAGGTTTCTCTGGGGTGTGTGCTATTCAAGGCATTGACTGTTTTTCTCACTGTATGCCTGTATGGGTCTTAGGATGACAGGCTTTCCCTTAGGGCCAAGAAGTTTCACCATACAGATAAGAGCAGGAAGCACAGAAGCTTCAGGATTTGGTAGCTGGAAGCAAAACTATTTTTTTCTCGACCTGCTGCTGCTGGCGTTCTTCAGTGTCCCTACTTATGGGTGCCCAACCTGAGACAAGTTAAAGTGACACAATTTAGAGAGAGGAGATTCTCAGCACTTTCGGTAAAGCTGAAGGCCAAAAAATCAGTAGCGGTGGGAGAAAACCTAAGCCAAAGCTTTTTTACTTGCAAAGCTCCAGTTCAATTCTGGCTCAGGCAAGTAGGCACTGGAAGTTGTTCCTGCCTGACAGTTGCATTGATGGCATCTGGAAAATGAGCTGCTAAGTTTCAGCTTAATTTCTAGTGAATACATTACTCAAAAACCGTTCAGTGCATACATCCTGGTACCTACCAAGTGCAATTGCCTATGAATCACCCAGGATGCATTTGTACAAATGAGGCTACCACAAAAACAAATGGTAGTGATTGCTTCATTCTATCCTCAGCACAGAAATCAGACACTAAATCATAAAAACCATTTTGCTTCCTGAGGCCAAGAACACAGAAGGAGAGGAAACAGGCCCAAATTTTGGAGTCTAGAGCTAGATGGGTTTGTGTAGCCTAAAGGCTGCTCTTGAAACATTGCTGCTAGATGTTTTGTGGACTGACAGAGAAAATGGCCTCAGAGGAGGGAAAGGAAAGCAAATTAATTACAATGTCAGAGTTATACTGCAACAAAAGCAAGTGGAGGCAGAGTCACAACTGTGAGCTCAATGAACCTCTCTACAGTAGGAATTTTGCAGCAATTAATAGGACTGTGCCCTGATAAAGGTTACCTTGTCACTGCTAACTGAACGTGATTTTTCCCCCATACCATACCTATATTATTTATCAGAAATGAACTTTAATAAGCTTATGCTGTCAGAACTCATCACCAGAGTGACCACACACATGGTACAGCAGATGCAGTGCAAAGATCTGCTTTGACTTTGTCCTCAGAGGTGCCAAACTTCTTTCAAACATTAGAGCTACTGGCACCAAGACAAGTCCTGCAACACCACCCCAGGACCGCCTTCAGGAGCATGGTGGGGTGGGGGACCCCTGGGTGCAATTCAGACCTGGTGGCCACCAGAACATTTAGCAAACTGTCTTCTTGGCTTTCTTTGTACAGTCAGTTACCTGTGATGCTGGGCATATTCTCATGACTTGAACTATTTCTGGGATCTGTGGAAAGGAAAAGAATAAAAATTCTTTATTGTGAGCACTTTAACTCAAGGAAAGTGCGTTACAGCCCAGCCTGCTTCAGTCCAAGCTGAACAGAGTAAGGTCAGTAGCCACAGAGATGGTCATGGCATGACAAGGCTGCTCTGATGCTCACTCCTCCTCTACTATAGCCAGACTCCTAGGAGCCTCTCCCATTGCCTCCTCCAAGTATTCCCAGTTCCTCCAGGGAGGGAAGGACCAGTGGTGGGTGCTCAGCATCTCTTGTCACTGAGGCTTTACGGGAGTCAGGCGTACAGAAACAGTAGGAGCCTCCAAAGGATTCATGCACTGCAATGGTAATGCAGGGTGGTAGAAGTGATAATACCCAGACAACACTTATTTGTTAACCATTTTGTAATCACAGTACTTGCAATTACAGTTTGATATGGCACTGCCGACGTGACCAACATCTGGAAGTATACCGGGGTCTTCAAAATGAGTACAGTTTCATTTCCCTTATTATTTGCTTCTGCTGAGAGTGGCAGTAAACTGTAGTTAATAAAGGAAAGCCAGCTTTTATGGGCTAGGAAGACAGTAAATATATGCAAAATGGTTTGTTGAATCTAGCAGTGGGGTGCCATAAGAGGCCTCATAAAGCAGGGATAGAGTTTAGCATCATTCTTCTAGGGCTGGGAGTGATACAAAATAAATCTCTCCTGAGTCTGCTTACTGACAGGCCCAGTTCAGATAGTGTATATACACAGTCAGAGCTTCTTCCTCTGCAGAGTTCCTGTTAATCACTGTTAATGCCAGTCATCAGATCACTAATCATTTGAAACAAGAAGCTGCAGATATTACAGACAAAGATTCGGGATGAAGTAAATAGCACAGATCTCTCCAGGGGTAGGAAGAAGGTCTGAGTCCCCTGCCACTGATGCTGCCTGGTACAGCATGAGCTTGTGTTTGCCTTCGTAATCTTTAGTATGATAGGGACTACTCCACCCTGACATGAACAGGGAGGCAGGAACCTTGAGAATCCTTCATATGGATACCTGGACACAGGGATGGATGTGGCCAGCCCCTGACCATGTTCCTGTCACCAGATGGGAAGAGCACAATGTCTGGGCTCAGCCATGCCTCACCAGACCCAAAGCACGCGTGTTTTGTAGCAATTTGATCATTGAGCTGCAAGTGCCCATAGCCATACACTGAATCACTTAAGCAGCCTTGATGGGAAACCCAGATTTCCTAAGTCCCATATCACTCTTCTAGCCCAACCTGGTTCTTTCTGCTGACTACGCAGACCTGAAAGCTGACACAACACCATTTTCTTTTGCCACTGGGGAGGGTTTAAGAGCACTGTGGTTCTGCTGATAGTCAGTTGTGTCTCAGTTTATCACTTGCAGTCCTGGGAACATGTCTTAAGTTGTCTAAAACAATCTACTTTTTTGCTCAGAGCAAAGGCAATGAAAAGGTTATGCCACTGCGGTACAAATTTTCCTTGTAAATCAGATCCCGAAGTCAATGCCTGGCAGCCACCTTCTGTGATGTACTTAAGATCCTGAAACAAGGGCATGTGCCTGCAGATGTCAGGGTGTGGATTTACATGGCAGTTCGGGATGCGGGTCTCTGGCTGAATTTGCATGTACAGCCAACGTCAGCTTCATTTCATCCGATGATGGCTTTCAGAGCCCTTGCCGGAGGACATTTTACAACACAGGATGTGCCATTTGAACACAGGCTCACCTGGGTGGCTTCAGAGGGGGCAGACAACAGTATGAATTCAATACCCAGTGACTGGTAAGGGTAATACTTCGCAGTGCAGCAAGCAACAAAACTGGATGTGCAGGAGAGGAGGAGGGGAGCAGGGAGAATGGACTCGTGGCTCGATCTTGCCCTGAGCTGATTTCAGCAGGCTCCATGGGAGCTAGGACTATTCCGCACTTAACAGCGGGAGTTCAGGTAATTGTGAGATTGAGTCTTGCAGGAGACCATGACTCGCCAAAGGGGAAGTCAAATAACATCAAAGCAATCAAAGGAATTCTTCAGGAATTACTGAGTGAAATTCCCTGGCTCAAACAGGACCGTAGGCTAGATTAATTACAATTGGCACATCTAGATCTAACATCTGTAAATACCACAAGTCATGTCAATTTCTATTTTGTTCTTGCTCCACGACTTTACCTTAAAATCCTGATCTAGCTGAAGCAAAACAAGGAAAAAAGTAAGGAGGAAGAACCTTGTCAGGTGATTTTTTTTTAGGAGGGCTGCCTAAAGTCAGGGGATGTGAATGTTTTTGAAGCAGGTGAGTAAGGACTAAGTCCTGCCTTCGTTCAGTCAATACATGGAGACAGTACCAAGCAGGGTGATGGGATAGTCCCATGAAACCTGGGTGTCAACAAGACTAGAGATACCTGTGTAAAGACTCTGCCCAGCGAAATTCCTTAGCGCTGCTCAGAGACCCAACACACCCACCAGTGTGTCTGGTTCCAGACCAGCGTCTGCAACACCACAGAACACACCAGCATCATTATAACCAAACGCTTATCTCACCAAACACAGAACAATTGAGTCTCCCCTGGGTCCCACCACCAGATTATGTCCCAAAAAGAAGGCAGTTGTGAAACCCTGCAGCACTGCAAGCTCTCATTTCCTAGTGAGGAAGGGGAAGGTGGGCCCAGCACCATTCCCCACATGATGGCATGACTCAGATCTTGCCTTTGAGAGCACTTTTCAGATAGCCCTGGCTCCCTTAGTTCCTATCAGAGCTGAGGAATCTCTGTTGTTATACCAAGGACCATTTCGGGCTGTGCTGGTATATGCTTCGTTGGATTGGCAATGATTCAATAAATTGTTTAATCTTTCTCAATCAATATATAGAGAAAAGAATGAGACAGTTGATTTATTTTTTTCCCTCCTTTTTCTCTAAGCTTCTCTAAAAGCAAGTCCCTTCCTCTCTCCCCTCTTCCATCACTCACATGCACACACACACACACATTCACCCAGGACCTCAATGCCAGCTTCCCCTAGCACAGACTGGGTGCTGTGTCGCTGCTGTTGGATAGCGCCAATGTAAAAACGTATCTGGGAGATGGTGACCCTTTACAGAGCAAATGTTTCCTTTCCTTTTATTCTGTGTGAAGCACAAGCTGATGAGCCGCTGTGTTAACTTTATGATCTGCAGTGTTTTTCTACACACTCCCTAACTACTTAAAAAACAAACAAACAAACAAACAAAAAAGAAAAAAAAGACAAAAAAAACAACCTCCAAACCTTGAAAAGTATTTGCGTGATACGAAGAAAGGTTGCTTCTCCAGATGGCTAAAGCAGCCTTGCATGTTGTCTTTTTAAAAAATCCCAGCTGCTGCTGCCCATTTCCTACCTTCGTGCTGCAGCACAGCATTTAAACCTCAGCTTCTCTAGAGATGAAGCTGAGCTGTAAGTTGAGTATAACTGCAAACCAGTAAGCACACTGGCAGGAGTATCTGCAGTGAGCAAGGTGCTAATAGCCTGCATTGTCTTGGTGAATCTAATATACACAGCTTGCATGTTTGCTACTGTGAACTTTTTTTTTTTTTCAATGAAATCCATGTGCATGCAAATCGGAAAATCTGCATTTCTTCATTTCAGAAGCAGAAGGCTGAAGAAAGCCCTCTAAAGCCCTGCTTAGGAGCCTAATGAAGTGGTCTGACTTCCAGGAGGGCTGAGTACCTGGCGTGTCTGATGTGAATCAAGAGCTGGAAATCATACTCTTCAGATAAAGTATGATTCTCGTAAGACCTATGGAGAGATCTCTTCAGCCTGTCAGGGCAATGGTGAAGCCAAATTTGCACTCCAAGTCAGGGTGTAAATCTTCCATGTGCCAAAATTCAGCAGTATTGTATCCAGAGTTTAGATTTAGCTTTCCTCCAGAATCTACACGCAGACATAACATCAGTAGGTAAATAAAAAAACAGTCTGATGGGAAAACACTTATCATAATTTACCCTTCTAGGAGAGCAAGGAAAGAATTTTCCTTCAGTCTGAGCTATTAGAGAATTGGCCTAATGAAACTACTAATTAAGCTAGTCTTTCTCTGAATCATCAGCTGTACTGTAATTGCTACCAGACAAAAGGGTCCTGTGGTTGATCTAGTGAGGCCAGAGAAAGGATATTGCAAATTATTGCTGTGATTTCATGACAGCCTCTGCCCTCCATCCTGTTTGACCCCTTCCTGTATGTGCTCCCTCATTCCCTCCCTTCTTCCTCAGTTTCACTTATGGCTTCAAAAGGTGCGTCCTGTCTTAGAGCTGTTCTCAGAATGGGAGAGATATATGCTATAGGTAAAATAAGACATAGAAAACCGAGGAACTATGCTTATTAAAAGGACCAATGCCATCATTATATAGGTTATTACAGCTGACTTATACTACATATGTCCTTCCTATGATTCCCCTCAGGTAGAACTAGCCAGGTTTCCTTAGGTCTCCCTCTTAGAGAGACACGTAGCATATTTATGATGAACGAGCTTCCAAGAGCTCAGATATTTAATTTGCAGCTACCATGGTTAGTGATGATTAAGATCCTCTTGTTTTTACAGTGTTTCTTAAATAAAGCGTAAACACGTCCTGTCCAATTCTGTTAAACAGTGAAACACATGGGAATGCCAGTGAAATTGCTAAGATAATGAAAGTGGCCATGCACAGGCATAAATACACGTGGTCACACATAGATACCACCTATGCATATAGCTGTATTTGTATATATGAAAAAAGCAGCATGCTTACACAAATATAGATATATAGGGAGTTATATGTATTCCTTTTGTCAGGCCTTGATTGCAAGTAGGCTTGATGTCTAGGGACTTCCACTAAAACACCAGATTGATTTCCCACTAGGAAACATGGGGAAATTAAATCAACCTGTCTGGGTACTCGGCGAATATAATTCCCTATTCACAACTGATGAACCAAGCAGATAGGCTTAACCAAACAGTACTTGTGGAGAAGTCACAAGAGAGAAGAAGGAGGAACAGAATAAAGGCAACAAGAAACCCCACTTCACAGATAACCCTTTCCCAACACCCCCACCCCCCCAAAAGGGCCAGCTAGGTTTGCTCCTCCTGCAGTTGCCCCAGAGAAGTTAGGTGAACTAAATGAGCACCAAAGGGCAGCTTGCTGCACCGTAGGATCTTCACCTGTGAATCCAAGCCTTCTCCCCATCAACCACTGCTTTTAGCTGCTTCCATACAATTTCCATTCCTCAGGAGGTGCAGCGACAATCTGCGACCACGCTTATCAGAAATCCCAGAAGCTTACTAAAGCCACGTTTTTCCTCCTTCCTAGGCTCACAGCTTCTGTTGCCCAAGTCTGCAAGTTATGGGATCACATGAAGATTCCCCAGGCTTTTCACAATGCAATTTTATATTCTGTATTTCCTTGACTGTACAATATGGTTGATTTTAGCAGAAATTGCCCCAAAATGTTGCAGACCATGAAATGTGAATTCACCCTGTGAAGTAACTTTCTGTTCAATTTCCTCACTTCTCACCAGACATCAAGGGAATATTTTTACCCTTCTTGTTTTCTGCCCAAGTGCTCTCCAGATTCAGCTGATCTTTTCCTCCAGGCTTCAGTCCACCAGGCAAATATCTATACGTATTTACACACATATCCATATATGTATATACAGCTGTAAGAATTAGCAAATAACTAAATAAACAAACAGAAAAACCTGTTACACGCTACAACTGCTTCATGAATTTATAACATATGGTGGCAAAGCACTATAAAAACTGTAAACTATAAAGAGGGTTACACAGCCCCATTCATTTATCATGTTACAATGAGTAATTTGTGCACCAGGCAGGAAAGAGAAAACCCACACAGTTGGAGAGTGCATATGTACTTCTGAGGCTCACACTAGAGAGCCTTTTATAAAACACACACATGATTTGAATTCCAAAGCGAAAGCACTGAGAGGCAACGCACAGGCTAATATTGTTGTAATGGTGTACGCAGAGCTCAGGAGGAAAGGCCACTAGCTGATGTCCTTTAACGATAAGAGGACTTCCAAGCTGTCCGGGTTTCTGTCCCTGTCCGTTTAGAAGTTGAGCTCCAGTCTGCAGCTGTAAAATCTCTCCTTAGTGCTGTTACAGAAGTGGCAAGGTGGTCTGGTGCCTAAAGAGCTGCTCCTTCTGCGGATTTTGGACAGGTTTCTTTCTTTTTTTCTTCCCTTCGCATGTCCACTGGGGTAATGTTGAACCAGGCCAAGGTGGGTCCATGTGCTCGTGGTCCAAACTGTGTGTTACTCTCAAATTCATGTATTATGTAGAGACAAAACAAGAAACATAAATTTACATGCTGCATTTCTGTGGAGGGTTTCTGGCCAGTGTAGTGTCTCACATAGCATATTATTAAATCACCTAGATTCTCCAGATAGCACTGAGCCCTATAATTCACACCTACCTGTTCCTGATTTGACTTCTTTTTTTCCCACCAATTGGCAAAGAGCTTTTACGAAACATATAACACATACCACATGCTCTGTCCTGGAAATGGATTAGTTTTCCCAGTGGGAAGCGAATGATGTAAGCTGCATCCTGGTTGTCATGTCCCAGTGCAAATGGTTAAGATCTTCTTTTTGTCTCAGCAAATGCCCCGTGGAACGCTTGAGCTGGGTTTAGGCCCTAGGGTCATTGCTAAGCAGTTTCTCTTTCATCCTTTTTAGCACCAGCAGACGCAGCTTGAAACGTGTATACAAGATGCCGCTTTACAGCATCCCTTATTCACTGGTACCTTGGAGACTCCAGTTCATTGAAAGTAATAAAACCAGATCATCAAAAAGAATTCTTTTGAACAGGCTTTGGGCTCTGCTGTGCTACTTGGTTACGGATATTCATCTTCCTGGAAACTGAGCTGTTTGATACAGCACAGTGGCACGAAAGCATCAGCTGCCTCCCTGGTGCATTAACCCCTCGAGTGTTGGAATCACAATCCTTGAATAGCAAAATAGCTATCGCTTGTAATTGCTTGAGGGGGGAAGCAGATTTTATCCTCCCAGGTGCAGGGAGGCTGAACACTGGGGTTGGAGGGTTTTCCTGTCCCTGTCGTGCTGCAGTGATGGGCAGGCTGTGCGCCAAAGGAGAGAGGGAGCAACCACGAGCAGCCTCTGGTGGTTACAGCTACAGACAGGCTGCAGGGTGACTCCTGTGTCACAGGGTGCCATAGAAGTCAATCCAAACCCAAAATACAGATGTGTTGAAAACACTGGCATTCTGATCCTTGGAGCTTTAACCTTCTGTTACCCTTACATATCTTGTGATGCTGTGTATTCTGCAGGGCTCTGATACCAGGGCTTTAACTCAAAGCCCTTTTGACCTGACAGGGTTGTCACTGTTGTCAGCTTGGTGCTTTTTCACTATATCCAAACCCTTCTTTCTTCCATCTATCTCAGCTAGAAAGAAGAGAGGGTCAACACCAGCACCACAACTGTGGCTCTACAGTCCCCAAGTCTCATTTCTCTAAATGAGGAAAAAAATCAGGGATGGTGCAGCTGGGCTGATTCCTCCAGAGCTTCCTGTTGGAATGATCAGCATATTCTGCTGCATACTCTTTTCGTGCCGTGTTTGCAGCACAGGGAGGATCAGAGGCTCAGCTCCTGCTCTGGTCTCCATAGTATTGCCTCGTGCCTCTGCCCATAGATCTCCTTGCTTTGTTCCAGCTTCACACTGGGGCAGCAAACCCAGCTTGTCTGCAAATTTCCCCATTAGCACACATACCAGGGCTGTGCCTTGAACTGTAGTTCATCGTCTGTTGGGGAAACATAGCAGAAAAGGGCTACTCTGTCCATCTGACCTTCCTCCAGGTGAGGGGGATATCTGATATGACCTTGTACATCCATCCCTGTGCTCTGTCTCTCATTTTCCCCTGGTGACATTCCTGGGCTTATGTCACACCATTTCCCTTGTGAGCTCTGATGGCAGGAAAACATATGGTGACTTTTTACTCATGGCTTGCAAATAAATGCAAAAAAAAAAAAAGAGAGAGAGAGAGAGAGAGAGAGAGAGAGAGAGAGAGAGAGAGAGAGAGAGAACATTTAAGTGTCCCTTTGACTCTCCTTCTCTGTTGCCTTCCTGACCCTGAGCCAGGTCTGCCCTGCTCCATCTATGTCCCCACTTCAGACCCAGCCCATGCACCAGCAGTAGCCTGTTCTGCTTCCAGGCTGTACCAGGGACAATGCAAGAAGGAAAATGGCTGAAGTTTCACATCAGCTCAGAAGGAATCAATGCAGGATTCCCAGGAGGTCATTTTTACAGAATCGCTCTGCACAAGAACAGGAAACAGAGGAACAGGAAAGTAGTAGCTGGCATTGATCACACCTGATTACTTATTAAAGTTTATAAGGAAAGGTGTTGGAGGAGAAAAACAGGAGAAGCACCTTTTATCACTCAACTAAAAGGGCTTGGGAGAGAAGGGAGAGGAAAATGGCTCAAAATGGACTCCTACCAGTCTCTTATGTTAGAACCTTATGTGTTTTTTTTCTTAAATTTCCTTGCTAGCTCAGGTATTCTGAGGCTAATTTGAATCTATCACCTGAGAGGGGCCCAAATGAGCCAGGATGCAGGCAGTGATACGTGTACAGGCATTAGTTGAACAAATACAGTGAAAAGATGCCTCTTAATTCAAGCGTATTGGTGCCTTTGTGTCTACACATATCCGAATAGGTGCATGCCTCTTTGTATGTATCTGAGTTCCCTCCGCACATATGAGCATGTGTTTGTACACATACATAGATTTGACATTAGAAGGTATGGATCTATCTTCATATGACAGTGACAGTATCATAGCTGCTTGTATGTGCAGAGGTGCTTCTCTGTTTGTAGGCCAGCACATCTCCACCCATGTGCAGGCCTTAACACAGCCCCCAGAACAGTATGGGTTTGTATGCAGAGAGCCTAAAGCAAACAGGCCCTCTGCAGAACAGCTCGTAAGCTACTGCAGTCTTAGTTAAGAAAGCAACATCTCTTTATAAAACCTAAAATAAGCCCTACATCAAAAACAGTACAAACCAACTCTAAACCCCTAGGCTACTGCAGGATTATACAGTTGTGAAATACGTTATCCAGCCTTAAAAGCCGTCTTTGACTATCTGCCTGGGGTCATTCAGGCAGCCCAGACTCTCAGCTACATAGCACACAAAAAAGTCGAGCTTGCAGATGTTCCCAGGAAGGCAGCAGTGTGGAGGTCCAAGTTCTTCCTGCAAAGAGAGGCTGATGGGATTATATCTGATTCCTTGTTTGCCATAATAACATCTCAGCAGAGAATTAGGCCCAACAAAAAATGCTATTAGAGGAAGATCTACTGTGTTTAGTGGCAGGCAGAGAAAGAAAGCTGAGTTTCAGGACTCCTGTGAATGAGTCATTGCATTGCCAAAAGGGCAGAGGGTGCTGACACCATCCATCAGAGGCCTAGCAGAATACGGGTTATTCCTTAGCAATAAGGGAGCCAGATACACTAATTTCCAATAGCGGTCTTTAGATGGATTTACTGATAGATTTTTCTATTTTACCCATAGCAGACACACCAACTTCAGCCTTCAGTTGCTGTTTCTCATTAGTCAGTCAAGCTTCCAATTGGATCTCCTGTAAGACATTATCCCTCAGACACACCAGGGCTGAGAGAAGGGGGCCAGGCAGCTAACTGGTCAGTACAGCCTCGCCAGCAGGCATCATCCTGCAGTGAGATCCTTGCAGAGGGGGAGCTATGTACAAAACCTCATCCACCTGGTCAACAGTCCCCAGTAAGCTGTTTATGCCCTCATCCCCGGGCAGTGGCAGACCCAGTCAATCCTGCATGATCCTGATGTATTGGCCTGTCTCTTTTTGTCCTCACACATGGGTAGTCTTGGCTATCCATCCCCACTCCTACCTCTTTTATTTTTCTCAACAAGCCCAGGAGAGGGCTGGGATCCCCCGGGAAAATGAAGCGGTGTGAATTAGCTTGTCAGCAGCTTAACCAGAGGAGAAGCCAAACCAAAGCTGCCAGCACAGCTAATTTCAGCTTCATTTCACCAGGCAGCTGGGTACTTTGAGTGCAAGAAAATGCAAGTGTCCCATGGGGTTCAGCAACGAGCCTTTGATTGACATTAGAAATGCTCAGAGCAGGAGGTCCATGTGTTGTGGGGAAAGAAGGATGGAGTGACACCATCCTATAGCTCCATCTTATGATAGATCCCAAATTAAGAGAAGGAAGGTGTTGAGCTGTCTCCAGAATCAAGTCAAGAGCATTCAGACAGCAAGAAGAAGCATGAGATGAAGGGAAGATATTTTGCTATGGACAGTAATGATAACCACAGGGTTTATTTGCCAATCGGAGCAGCTACTCACACCAGTGGCTTAGGTGGCCCTTTTCTTCTGCTGGTTGCAACAGGCATTTGCCCACTCCTTTGGTTGCTTACCAGCTGCCACAATGGTGCATTTTGTACTTCTTACCAAGTCAAACTGGTATGACTGTTATCTGTGTTCGACACAACAGCAACACTAAAATAAGCTCAAAATCAAATTTCTGTGAAAGCAAGGACTACTTTGGGGTCAGGCAGGCGTCTCCACCCCTGTGCAATGGGCCAGCACCAGAACACCTCACCCAGGCAGCCCCAACATGGGTTGCCTGCAATCTCTCCTTGGCCTTGCGTCACCACTAACCCGAAGGCCAATTTCCTTAGGGTGGGAACTGAGGAGAGCAACTACCGCTTGTAACGAAGTCATGAAGTCCCTGGCCTCGTACAACGTGCCTGCCAATGTTTAGATGTCATTGTTGTTCCTTGTGGGGTACAACTGTGAGTGCTTGCAGTCAATTTATGTTTCTCTTGCTGGAGATTTGCAGGAAAACAGCAGAGTCTGTGCTTACCGAGGAGCAGTGGGAATGTCCTTTGAGCTGCGTGTTTCCAGAGCCGGAGCCAAGAAGCTCGCGTTCCCATGGCTGTGCTTGTAAGTGTGTGCAGCTGACCGCTACGACATCCCTGTTCTGGTGACCTTGGGTTCAGCCTAGCCAATGAGCCAGCTAATAAGTTGGTGTTAACATAAGCAGAAGCAATGGCGTGGCAGTCAGAAGAAAAGACATCAGAAATTAAACCCGAGAAAAGGAATTAGGGGAAGAGAATTCATTAATTTCCTCTTTGCAATGACACACGCTTTCCACTCACTTTTTTTAAATGACATTTTACCTGCTATTAGTTTACTGTGAGCATCTCCAGCACTGCCTTCACTCCCCCGCAGCCAGTTCCCTCAAGAACAAAATTAAATTTAAGCTACTAAAGTCGGACCTTTCTGAAGCAAAAAGAATCTTTAAAAATGGATTTTTTTAAAGGTCATTTTGAACTTTATCTGAGCACACATGGAGACGCAGGCCATTCAGCTAAATAATGCCATCTGACCACCTCCTGTCACCATTATGCGGATAAGAACATCATTTATGTGAGGGGGAGAGGGGAAGACTTTCTTCCCACTTGTTCCTTTTATTCCTCCTCTAATTTGGGGGGATTTGAATGATGTTCATTTTTATGGCTGCTTCTCCACATCTCATTTCTCTTGATAACCCATGGGAAAGGTCATGAACTTACACTGAATCGGGACATCCTGCCTTTGACCCAAAACAGGATCGACTCAATCCCATGCTTGCATGAGATTAAGCCACATTCTCCAGGGCTTTACCTGCTCCTCACTTGTGGCACATCCTGCCATGTTGGCAGGACATCCCAAAGCAGTCTCTCTTCCTCCTTGGATATCTTTTTCTCCTCCAGTAACCCAGATTTACAAATTAAATATAATAAAGCTTATTCCATGATGTATCTAAGCACATGATTAACTTCAAGGACAAGAACAATCTAATCAACCTCCTGAACTTCCTTGTGTGTTCATGCTTCCCTGTGTGTGGGTATAGTCTGTGACACCCAAACCTAGCTCCAGAAGCTCAGAGAAGCACAGCATTTAACCCTGCAGAGTTTCTATCCACCAGGGAAACCTTCACCGCTGGCCTGAAGCATCTAGAATTGATTATCTTAACATCTCAACATTATCTTAAAAGCAAAGTCGGGCATGGGGAGATGGCTTGGCACTGTCAGCCTCCAGTCTGAACAAACAAGGCTTCCTAAAGCCATGGACTCTGTTTCCAGATGCATCAGACCCACCTTCCTGACATCAGCTGAAGGTAAAAGGGTTTGCACGCAGCTTGCTGTGTGATGAGCCATGCTGCAGAGCTCAGTGCTGTGAAAACGCTGCATGTTATTTACTGTACCCAGCCCCCTCTAATCATGCCTTAAACAAAGCCATATTTATTGGAGACAGGCTTAAGAAATGTCCCAAGGCATGCTTTGTGTGACTGGGGACTTTCCTCAAAGGAAATTTCAGCGCTCCACCTCCTTCTGCAATGGCATCCATGTCCCAGTTCACAGCTGCCCAGACTCCTTGAACAAGCTTCCCTTTAACAACGCTCAAATATTTAATTTGCTGAGTGCTGTGGGAATCCCAAAGGTTTGGAAGAACTATCTATTATAAATGACAAAACATGACATTATTATAGGTAGCCTGCCTACTCGATGTCATCTGTGTTCTACGCTGCTCCTTTAATGAGGCTCTTTCAGATCCTGTGCATAATAGAAAAAGATCCCGACGCTAGCACTTCCCCCATGCTCTAAAAATTAAAACAGTCAAGTCCTTATAATACAAAAAAGACACTTGCTAAAGCCTAAAACACTCACGTTCAGAGGAAGAGCTTTTAATACGTGTTATTTAGTTGTACAGGCATTCGGACGGAGGCTACTCCCAGCCACCCGGTGTAATTCAGTAAATGTTCCCCTGAAACCTAACAACACACTGCCCTCTGCTGCATTTTTCTCCGACTTATTAAAGGGGGGAAAAAAAGAAAACTGCCATGCTTTGCAGCCTATCCTCTGGCTCAAACTGAGATAAGCAGATGGTTTGTTAGCACTTATCAATGACTCAGTAACATCCAAGGTACTACATAAAACACTCTAGCCGGAGAGAAGTCAAAATAACAAAATGGATTCCATATGAGGGAGAGCAAAAGCAATTGAAAAATCAAGTGCGAGCAGTTCCACGCCCTTGCCCGGCTGTCCCTCCACTCCAAGCAGAGCTTCAAAAGCAATTATTGAAGTTAAATAACTAGTTACTATTGTACCTCCTCGTGTTGTCCCTCCCACTGCCCTCAGCCCATCCACCACAGCCTCCTGTGACAAAATGGTTACGAGAACTACATAAACAGAGCCAAGGATATGCAAGACTGGCAAGAGCAAAGACCACGTCATCCACACAGCCCTGATGCCATCTAACATCACCTGGAGCTGGCTGCAAGCAGCTCCACCACAGCGTACAACGAGGACCCTGGAAGAAGTAATTTCTGTTGTCCTGCTCTTCAATCTGACTGCCGTGCTAGGTGTTGACATTCAAGGGGACAGGGATTTGTGGATTACAGCAGAGGAGAAGGACAAACACCAGCAGCCTTGGGAAACTCCAAGGCCAACAGCAGCACTTCAGCAATTCTTACGTTGAGCTACTATCACTTCGGATTCAGTTAATTAAAATCAATAAACGCATGTGCTTTGATTTGGATTTTAGACCTTCACTGAACAGCACTAAGGCTTTCCTCCACAGATCCACCAATCATAAAGTCAATAATTTAAAATTAGCTAGATAAACTCTGAATATTGTCTCAGCAATGTAAAGGACCTCTGAGCGCAGGCAGTCCAATGAGTGCACAGGAATTAGGATTTTAAAGTAGCACCCTGCTGGTGCTGTGGCTGAAGCACAAAAACATTTCAGATACAGCAAAAAGCTATGTTTAGACCTGGCCAAACATCAGTGTTTGGGAATGTTTTGTTCTGGTTTCTGTGCTAAGCCGCTAGCATGCCATTAAGAATTCTTTGCATGGTCAGCCTGATCTTTGAGATTGCCAAATCCGTATTTCCAAGCCGTTGTTTGCAACAAAAGCTAAAAAGGAAGGTTGAGTTTCTCTCCTCGCCACTGTTTTAAGCAAAAACAAAAATTGAGAGAGGTGTCTTAAAATCCTGGGATTTGACAATAGTCTGGGTTTGTGTCTTGATTATGCTGTTATCTAGCAGGGCCATGAAAACTATCCCAGCACAAACACGGGTTTATTTGATCCTTCCCTGAAATTTGAGCTTATCCAGTCTCTAAACTTTTAGCAAATGTACGTTCTGTTATGCCTTTCCCCTTCCACAATACCTTCTCTTGTGCTTCCTGCACCCTCCTGGGCCCGAGCCAGGCCTGGAAGCATCAAATAACCACAAGAAAGATTGCTGCTTGAGATCACCACCCAGGAGCAGGAAATATTAAGAGCCTCTTGGGCGGGTCTGTTTTTACTGATGGAACCACCCTTAGCAAATGTGAAACCTTGAATGGATCGAAATTCAGCCAACAGTATCCTCATCAGCATTAGCCACTATTAAGAATTATCTCATTCCAGTGAAGCCCTGAAAGTCCTAAAAGGATGACTTGGTTGTGTTTTTTTGTTTGTTAGTTTTGATTTGTTTTTGACATATGCAACCAACAACACCATTCTGATCAGCAGAGAGCACCAGATGTGTGAGCCAAAGGGCACAAAGGGCAGAGCTCTTCACACCAAGTATTCGAAGATGTCCAGCCCTCTTGTCCACAGCCTGAAAGAAAAAAAAAAAAACAAGAGGGTGACTACAAACTGGGTGGGAATCTGGACACACAGAAAGATCTCTCTCTGATGCAGCTACCCCGAGGGTGAAAAACTGGGAGAATCCCTGCTCTCTACAGCACGGTATTTAATTACCTAAAGGAAAACCCATGTAAATAGACTTAAAGAGACACACTTGATAATAAATCTACGACAAAAGGCAGTGAAGAAATCTGTGCTTTTGAATTTATTATCTGACCTCCCTGCTGAGCGTTCCTATGCAGCTGCAGGATAAAATAAATTGGCCTTGCTGAAAAAATGGTAGGAAACATTTGAATATTCCCTATTCTGAAATATTAACCTCTGGTGCTTCTGACCATCTCTCTCAAGTGCAGAATGGCACGGTCACAGTGGGCAGATCAAGACACTAGAAATTTCACTGGAAGTGAGGAATGCAGCGGGGTGTAGACCCCAGGCCAGGATCCCTGCATTGCAAGTGCAAAAGAGCTGCCTTGCTAAAGCTGACTAGAATTAGCTGACTAGGAAAAAAAAAAAAAAAAAAGAAAAAAAAACCTTCATTAAAATACTCTCCTGGGAAATGTGTAACATATGACTACTTAAGGGAACTGGTTTTGCTTAGAAATACAGCCAACTTTCCATATTTCTAAAAGATTAAAGACTTTTCTATCCGTTCTCTCTACACTCCTTTTCTTTTCCTTTCTCTTTTAAGAAGCCCTTGTAAGAAACGTAGCACGGAAAGGTGACTCCGGTGCTCAGGAGATGGACACCATGCTGTTCATTAAAGCAGGCAAATAGCGGGCTCATTCTGTGAAGTAGCTGAGCACCAACGCCTTCCGTCAGCTCTAGAAAAGCTTCTGGCTTGTAGCATTTAGCACAATTGAATGCTGGAGGCCATTATTCTGCAGGTTTATATCCGGACCATGTCTCTCTGACATCATTAAAGCTTCATCAGGGCAAAGGGAGACCCTGGTCTGCATGAATCCTTGGAGCCTGACAGCCTCATTGCTTTCCCTCTTGCTGCAGCCACCTGAGGAAGAAGACCTGGCGCTCTCTACACTACTGTTTATTGTAAAATATGTATAACATCATAAACCAGCCTTGTGCCCTACACCTCTGGGAGGAGAAATTCCCTGAGTCAAAGTGCTGGCAACCTTATTACGATGCATTCAGACAGCCTCATGCTCACCTTAGTACTTTATAATAATGATGTTGATTATTACTATTATTAATGAACAATTAATCATTGTTCAAGGGACACTCATCAGACACTTTAGACTGAGAGCGTGATGGGTAAGATTAGATTCAGCAGAGCCGAATTTTGAAATGCAGGACCACCAACATCACATCTGCAGAAAGGCAAATCCACGGCCAACTCTCATTGCAAGCACAAACTGGCAGATGGTTTGCAAAACCAGGAGAGTGAACTTAAGGAACCCACTCTGTCTATTATGACTTCACAAGCATGAGTTTTGCATGGAAAAAAACACATGTGCACATCATTAGCAACTGCAGGTCCCAACTGTTCCACTTCAATTATTCCATTTTAACTGCTTTGTTTCTGATGCCCCCTAAAAAGGAGCACAAAGGTTTCTCACTATTTATTCAAGATCTTGAAGAAAAAAATAATTCCTGGTGGGTCTTGAGCTTCCCCCATCGACTTCTCAATAGCAGTTAACTTCCAGGCCTCATTTCAATGCTTCACCACTGCCCAGACAAGCATTTCGGGGTGGGATGTTGGATCTTTACAACAATGAAGATGTGATTGCCCTCTGCTGTGTGCGTGTTCACTGTATTTTAGCGCTACCGCTGCTAACAGAAGTTACTGCTATGCCCAGCCCTTCCTGGAGAGTGTTTCTTCTCAGCTAAAGAGCTTATTTCCTCTTTCTTCAGTGAAGGAAGAACAACCATTTCCCCTCCCTCCCTGGCTGAAGTCTCTTATGATCTGAAAGGCCTTGCCAGTCTCAGGCCTGAAGCACAGGGTTATTACACGGTCTGTATTTTGTGTGCCACCAGGACTCCAACAATGCCGACGGTAATGTACTTAATTGTGCCAAAATCTGTGAATGTGCCGGCAGGCTTCTGACATCATTTGCCACAAACGCTAATTCATAAATTCAGAGCTGCAGGCAATCTGCATGTCACCCAAATGACTGGCTATCAAATCAGGTTTTCAGCAGCCTCCAGCATGGCTCAGTCTCTCTATTGTTAATGTTGACAAAGGGTGGAACCATGCTCATGGCTAAAGGCTTCATCTGTCTCCTGGCTTACGAACGATTTCTATGGTAATGCTTGAAGCTCTGGGCAGATAGGAGCTCCTCCTGCAAAAGAGGAAACGTGGTCCTAAAATGTGGCCCCCTTATTCTTCTCCTGGTGCAAAGGGTAAGCTTCCAGCAGGTCAGGGAAGGCACTGGCATAACCTGAGAAAAAAATGGGCCACAGTTCAGGGCTTTTGTCACCTTCTTCATTTTTAAGACACATTTTCTGTTCTTCCTTAGCTCTGTTACAGCATTCTGGATGCATTAAAAAGGAAGGAACCTTGGGGAATAACTCCTCACAGAGAGATCCCCAGTGGAATATAAGGCTGGAGATAGGCCACGCTCTTTCCTTTCCTGTGCTGTGACATGAGGACTGAATCAGAGAACAAAGGGATGTGGCTTCGAGGGTGCTCTCTGTCTATTCTTCACTGTTAAATTGACTCCCTTTAGCAGCATAAAGGCTCACAGCTATGTGAATGTCCCCAAGGAATGGGAGCAGGCCCAGGTGACACATGATTTTGGTTTTAGACAAAAGGATGGCTAAAGCCTTTCACGTTGTTATGTTTAAAATAGTTCCCTGGTTCTTTTCTACCAGCCATTTTTTCCTTCCTCCAAATCTCTTCTTTCAAACAGTTTTGTTTAGAAATGCTTCCAACGCCTGCTGTCTTCATCAATTTGTCGTTTGGAGACTTTTTTATGGCAGAGATTGTCTTACTGCATGTTTTCAAGGATGGTGTGTAGGTTTTACACTTTTAAATATGGGATCAGATGCCAAGATGCCAAGAGCCCTCTAGTGCTGTGGAAGAGCTGTGGAAATTATATTTCTATTCTATTCTATTCTATTCTATTCTATTCTATTCTATTCTATTCTATTCTATTCTATTCTATTCTATTCTATTCTATTCTATTCTATTCTATTCTATTCTATTCTATTCCGTTCCGTTCCGTTCCGTTCCGTTCCGTTCCACTCTACTCTACTCTACTCTACTCTACTCTACTCTAGACTCTCTCCTGTGTGTTTTACCTCAATGTCTTACCATGGCACACCACCCAGTTGTGTTCCAAGGTGACATTGTCCCTCTTACCCATTCCTGATCTAAGTCAACATTGATAACAATAACCAACAGCAGAAAGAGCACAGAAAGGAAAAACTCAAGTGACATTATTTGCTTTGGACATTCATTCCTCACAGAAACTGACACATATCCACCACTGTTGAGAGTCAACAACAACAACAAAAAAAGTATTTTGAATATTTTTATTTTTTTTTTCTGTTCTGTGACCTTTCTAAAGCTGGTGGATCCCAAGTTCAGGACAAAAACACACTAGCCTTCAGATGGTGACACAAAATCTTGAGCTTGTGATAATAATTACTAGAAGAATACAAAGCGTAGCGATCTTTCTCACCTACCAGAAAGAGTCTGAGGAGGGAGAACAATTAGCCAAAACAAGGAAAAAAAGAAGCTTTGGTTGGACTATGAACCAAGGACAGCGGATAGTTCTGGACCCTGCATGTTATGTCAAAATTCAGCAGCTGCAGTACTGTATCCACTTTCCTACATGCTGGTACTGAAATAAGAGGCTGCAAAACTTGGATTTATTTTTCTCTGTGGGGAGCGTGGAAACACTTAGTCTAGAACTCTTTCATTGTCAACATTAAAATACATGTAATATACAATTTTTCAAGCTCACTGGGCAGCGAACACCACTGATATATGTGATCAAAAAGGAATTAAGTTGACTCAGTTGCCTTCCACCAGGCCCATTTTCATCACTGGTGGCAGTACAACTTTTATATGTGATTATTTTTAGCATTACTAAATAGCAGTAAGGCTGCTCTGTGGCAGGCGTGGGAGGGAGCACTGGACTTTATTGCCGGCTTTGTTAGAAACTCCCCACTGAACTGAGTAAATCACTTTTGTCTCTGTGCTTTCATCTCCCCACCAGTTGAAAACGATTCCTGTCACTCAGAAGCTTGCAGGGTTTGTTCTAGTAACATCAGGGAAGTTCTCCGATGTTAAACCAGGGTAACCTCTTATGACTGTTCACGGAAAGCTATTGCTGCAATTGCTGAACAAGGGAATGCTCTGCAGGAAGATAAGCAGGTTCTTGAAACCTTGACACGCTGCCTAGCGTTCCCCAGCCAAAAATCCACCAGAGCAAGGGAATAACCTGACAGGGTGCCTCCTGCTCTATGCCCTGAGTCAGGCTCTTTGTGCCGCTCAGGTCAGCACCGCGTCCCCTCCATCCTACAGTCCTGAGAATTACTGCTTCTTGGGAAGAGAATAATCAACCTAATCAGTGATGCATGTAATGATAAGCAGGACACATGATAACGCTTCAGCATCCCTTTCCTTTAACCCAGCATTACTTGAGGGATTTTCTTCTGGCTACCTCAGCCGACCTGTCCTCAAGCCAGAATCCATTTTATTTATTAATAAACAAAATTATGTATTCCACTCGGGGACACGAGGCGATCCCCTCCACCTCAGGCCGCGACGACCCTGTGATGCCCAAGGCGCCCTGAAGCAGCCCTGAGGCGTCCCAAAATGCCGGCGGCCCCCCCCTTCCCGCCGAGGGAGGGCTCAGCGGGCACAGCCCCGCCCCTCACCGGGCACAGCCCCTCTGCGCATGCGCCCTCTCGTCACCCTCCTCTTGGGTCATTCCACAGCTCTCGGCAGGGGGGCAAGGCTTCAAAATGCACGTTTATCTCTCTCTACACCACCTCTACATAAACAGCAACGCTTCCTTCTCTAGATACAAAAAATTCTAGATTGCATCAGGACGGCTTGCGTCGCTGGACGCCCTCATTATCTTTTTACCCCCCCCCGTGGAGGCGGGTGGGTCGGCCCGGCCCGTCGCCTTCCCTGCTCCGGAAGGGGCAGGGCTGTGAGGGGAGGGGGCCGGAGCGGGTGTTGGGTGCGCGCGCGGGGCGGCTGCTGGCTAGGAGGGGCGCGCGCGGGCGGCTTCATTTCTGCGCCGCTGCCCTGCCCTGCCCGCGCCTCGCCTCAGCGCCTCACCGCCTTAACTCAGCGCCTCAGCACAGCCCAGCACAGCCCGGCACGGCTCAGTACGGCACGGTACGGCTCAGCACAGCCCGGCCATGCCGCCACCGCCGGGCCAGACCCAGCTCCCGGACTGGGACGGCTTAAAGCTGCGCGTGCGGACCCTCATCGCCTCCCACCGCGTGATGGTATTCAGCAAGAGCTACTGCCCCTACTGCAACCAGGTGAGGCGGCGGCCCCCGAGCCCCTCAGCCTCTCCTTCAGGCCCGGCGGCCCAGGCCCGGGTTTCTGAGGGCTGAGCGCGGTCGCTGTGGGGATGCTGCTTCGTGTCAGGGCTCCCTCCGGGCTTGCGCTGTGCTGTTGGGGTGCTGTGCCCACCTTAACGCCAGGTGGGAGCACGTTTTGTGGGGGTTGAGGTGAGGTGAGCTCTGAGCTGGGGTTCTGGATGTTTTTTCTTTTGCCACGTGAGCGAAGGGCAGCGGAGTGCGTGGGATGTGCGACACAGCCTGTGCCTTCCTCCGCTGTGGGACCAGCCGCTTCAAGGTCAGGGCGCTGGCAGGGCTGCTTTCCTGCCAAAAGTGTGAGCGCCTCGTTTGCGTTCAACTTGGCTGAACCTGCACCCTCAGATAACAGAAAGTTAAACTTTCTGGTTTTGAAATCTAAGGGAGGAGGTTGACTATAGGCAACTTCAATCAGAAGTTCAAAATTCTAGCCATGAAGCAAATTCTAGCCAAAAGAAGTTACTACTGATGAGTTGTGGTGATTCTAGGGAACAGAGATCTTCCCTAGCCCTGTTATGTGTGAATCACACAGGTTAGCTGTAACTGGTGAGCAAGAGTCATTAAAGAAATGCAGGATCTTCATTAGAATTCAGTGATACCAGCAGGCTGTAGTCATAGCCCTCACCGATCTGGGTGTTCCTAGGCAGTGTGGTTCCTGGATGGTTACAAACAGCGTGCTATGGAATGTTATTTAAACCTAATAACACCATGTTTTATGTGGCCATGGTGGAAAAAACAGAAGTGGTGCTGTGGGATTGAGTTCTGATATGCTTCAGTGGAGCTGACAACTCGGGAGGGTTCTCAGAAGCTGCACTCCTGTGCTTAGCTAGGCTTAGTTACAGCCCCTCTTGTGAGGGAGGAGGTGTTGGGGCCCTGCTATAGGAAACCTGAGTGAATATATTCTGTCTCGCTTGCAACTTAATTGATGCTTTAAGAAAGGAAACTTCTGTGTATAAGAGGACAGGACAAACCAATCAATGCTGTCTTCTCTTGAGGAGACTCGTTTGTTGATGGCTTCAGTGCTGTCCTTTGAGGAACAGTTAAAGTCATTCCTGTCTGTATTCTGTGTGCTTGTAGTGATCGTGATTGGCCAACTGTTGACAAGCATGGCACTTGGTCCAGTGGTTTTTGAGGCATGGTCACTTTTTAAAGCTTGCAACCTGTTCATTCATCTCTTTTTGGCATTGTGGTGGGACTAGACTAACACAAGGAGCTTAAGGTAAAAACAGACTTGATTGTAGTCCAGTAATTAAATTCCAGATTAATGTTCTCTTCTTTGTTCAGACTTTCTTCACTAGGCAGGATTACTTCCTTCAAGGAAACATTCAGACCCGAGGAATGTCATCTTTATTGTCATGGAACAGAGAAGAACAAGTATGGAGTATGGGGGCCCTCTCTCATAGCCCTTTCTAGGAGGGAGAGTTAAAAGACCTACTATGAATCTTTGAGGAAGAGGTGATAAATTGGGAGGGAGTAGGAGGTGACGGAGAGAAGAACTGAATTCTCTTGTAGGCAGGTTTCCTTGGTTTACTTTCCTTTTGGGAACAGGAGGAAAAGGTAATACAATGAAGAAAGCCAGTAGAAATATTACAGAGAGACGATTAGAAGAAAGCTTGAGAGAGAGGCCTCAGGAAAGACATCAAGTGGTAAAACAAAGAAATATCTCCAACAGTATGGGTTTTAACACTCCCTCCCTATGAAGACTTAGAAAATAATGAAAGGAATGAGAGAACAATGGATAATGCAGTTCTTACTAGCTGATTTAGTCTGCAGAATTAATGAAGTGGATATAATTTGAAAGAGAAGTTACAGATTGGGTACTTAGCCTATAATCACATAGTTTTGAGTTCTTAAAGACAGAGGGATATCAATGCTGTGCAGCATGTGTCTTCTTTCACCGTAGATGGTTGTTAGCAATATGCTTTTGGTAGGATTAATTGAAAAACTGATGTACTCGAGCACTGGTGCTCCATGTATTTGTGTTCTAAAAGGGCATCATTGGGTGTGTGGGAAGAGTTCTTTGTTTCAAATGGCTGTAGCTGTGCTGGAAAAAAAAATCTGAAGGAAAGCACAATCTTAGGAGTACTGCAAGTAATTTCTCCAAATAAATTAAGTAGTTGATTCTGTTTGTTCCGTTTAGCAGCGTGACTAGGCAATTGTGCAGTTCCTTCTGCAACTGCAATTTATAGTTCAATTGCTTTAGCCAGCAGTAGTGGCAAAGGGGTGGTGTTAGACTGACTTCCTTGTCACAACTAAATTTGACTGTTCTTTATTTTTTTGCCACCATGAAAAGATTAACTTAAGCTAGAAATGTATAAAGAAAACATTTTTAGCATGAAAAATTGCAGAGTCTGAACGCTGTGATGTGTTGAAATAATTTTAGGAGCAACAGCTCTAGCTGTATAGAAGCTGCCAGTTATTCTTGTTACATGTTATACTATTACTGATAATTGTCTGTATCTGCAGGAATGTCAGGTAAATTCATCTGTAGCTATTAAAGAGTGCTAGCTGATAGGTGAAACAGCAGACACGCGACGTATCGTGTTACTTAACTTTGCTGTATGAAGCTTCACACTTACTTAGCTATCCTAATGACAGAAAGCATCTCCAGGAAGAAGAGTTTTCTGAAGAAATTTGCCTAACACTAAGTTTTGGAAAATCTGTCTAATGTTTAGTAATATCTAGAAATCTTCCTAGTTTCTCTCTTTGTGAAAACTGTAAAGGCTCAGTAGGGAAAGACGGCCAGTGCATTGGTCAGAAGGGAAGTAAATCATTCGATTGAGGGACCGTGCAACCTGATATCCTGGCTCTGACACTTGTTGGAGAAATGACCTTTTTAGGACTGAGGAATAAAGAAAACTTCCCAGTGTGCCACTGTAGTTTCCAGCACTGTGGCTCAGGAATTTGTTGACCTGAGTTTGTATTAATTTTATTGAGTTAAACGTTTTCAGTGGACAGTTCTTTCATTAGCTGGTCTAATAGCTCTTTTCATCTCCTTTTAATTGTGGCTATTAAAATGTCAGGGGCGAGTAAGCTCTCTAGTTTATGTATTGCATGGAGGCTTACTTTTCATTTCATAATTTTTTTTAGTAACTTCAGGTTTTGCCATTTGTTGAATTCTTAGTAGTTCTCAGAAATAACTTCCTGTTTACTTTCTCTAGGTTACTCACGATTAGTGTGTTGTCTTTCTATTCTTCCTAATCATTTTCATTTCCAATCTGAAATCTGCTAGTCTATCTTGCCTGCATTGAAGATCTCAACCCTTCATATAGTTGTCGTTTTTCTCTGTTTCATCACCACTAACACATGCATATTCTGTTCATACAAGTTTAAAGTATAATAGCTACTTCTGATTAGGGTGCTGGTATTTGTCTAATTTTTTTCTTTACACCATATCTTCAGTGGAGAATAAATGTCACCTAAAGGCATTGTTTTATATCTGTCTTTTTCTTGATTATAATCCTTTCTTGTTCCAAAAGTGTTCTGTCCTGTCCTCCACTCTTCTGGCTGATATGTCAATGTTCAAGCTGTAGAGCATTTCTTCATTTTTTTTAAAAAGCTGCTAATGAAATTTTGCATGTTACACCCTGCTGTCTTGCTGCAAACTAAAATAGCAGCCAAGTAGCTAATTAGGTGACTTCACATTCTTAGCGTACCACTTCATAGCAGCAATCCGTTTGAGCTTTGCTTTTTAGATCTTCTATGGCATTCAGCTTGGGCTTCATAAAGCAGTTGCAGAGCTGGAGCAGTTCCACTGCTGTTTCCCTTTGGTTCAGTCCACAGCTACAGTCACTCCAGTAAGCAAGCCTTAGGGCAATGATGAGTTTAGCACAAAAGCTTTTGGGGCCATGTAGATGGTTAGAGGGCTGGAGCAAAGGATGTGTGAAGAAGAGGTTGGCTTATTCTGCCTTGAGAAGGCTGAGGAGGGATTTTGTTGCTGTCTTCAGCTACCACCGAGCAGGTGATTATAGGGAAGACAGCCACACTCTTCTCAGAGCTGTAGAGTGAAAAGCCAAGTAAGGGACAACGTGTATGTTATGAAATGAGGGATATTCCAATGAGATAAAATGGAAATTCTTCACTATGAAGATGATCAAACATTGGAACAGCCCAGAGAGGTTGTGGTATCTCTGTCCTTGTAGATACTCAGAACTGGGTTGGACAGTGCTTTGGCCAACATGATCAAACTTCACATTTGGCCCTGTTTGTGCAGGCAGTTGAATCAAATGACTTCCAAGGGGCCATTCCAACTTCATTTAATTTGCAGCTGTAAAACTAATGTCATCAGTCATACACGCAGGGCTTATTGTAGTGTGCTACAATTGCTATATGCTGTGGTAAGAAACATGTCATGTTGTTAATACATAATGCAAAAGCTTTGTTTGAAGAAAGCTGGAACTCCAGTAGAAGACAGGAAGCAGTGAAATACCTCGCCTTCGTCATAGTAGCACTATGGATCGGAGCAGCATTAAAAACACTTCTTTATCATGTGCTTAACATTTTGTAAGCTTGTTAGATATGACTCAATTTATATGAATTGCCAGCATTAAATCAGGGTTTCATCAGAAAGCTGGTTGTAAAAAATGTTTTTCTGAATTATCAGCAGCTTAGTGCGTTTTATTGTTCAGATGTGATGTTGGCAAGGAGCGCACAAATTTAGTGCTTCTTGTTAGCGCTGTTCCTACATCATGATGGTTACGATTAGAAGCAGATATTTTACCCAATGCCTTATGATATCTGTTTGCACAGGTAAGTCTGTCAAAGTATATTTTGAAGGAATAAATACTGCCAGCTGTAATATTGCCTGTGCTATGAGGTATGTCCCCCTGTAAGAACAGTTCATAATTTCAATGCTGCTGATTTGCAAATGGATGTTACTGTAAAAATATTATTTCAAAAAGGCCACCTGATTTGAATCTGGTAATAGTAGCACCCTGTCCATTCTGAACTAGTATTACAAGAACACCCAGAAGTTGTTGGGGAGGAAGAAAAATCTCAACTGAGTTGTCATTTAGGATGACTTTCTTTTTAAGGCTAGGCTTGTACATAGAGGTTTTAGCTTGTTTGTTTCCATACTGGCTCTTGGGTACATGAAACATGTTTCTGGAACGTGTTCTAGTGATGGTCTGTCTGAGATTTTTCATGGCAATGTAAGAGACAAGCAGACTTTTAATGACCAAGCATTGTTAGACCGTTCTCCTGTCTTGTGGGGAAGAATAGCAATGTAAAAGGTTAAAAATGTAACTCTTACATTCTGATACTAATGCTGTCAATATTTCACAAGTAAGATGTGAATGACTTAGTAAAACAAAGGCCAACAAGTTAGAACTACTCCTGCGTTATTCCAGAAGGCTGAGGCAGGTGTTGTTAAACAGCAAACCAAAAATCAGAGCTGGAAAAAAAAAGTCTTGTCCCCAGCCTCAGTGTAGGAGAAGCAGTAGGTCAAATACTTTTGACATGTACTTTGAAGCCACTCACTGATGAAGATTGTCTTCTATGTAGGCTATATGTTTCAGCATCTTGCTATTAGGAAAACCATTTCCTGAGGTCTCATCTCAATCTCTTGATGCAGTTCAAGCCCATTAGTTATTGCATCCGCCACCACTTTTCTTCTTCCTTATGTCAGTCAATTATTTACTGAAACAGCTCTTCTTCCACATCTTTTCTTTAAGTTGAACTCAGCTCATTGACTTCTTAGTCAGAATAATTGTTCTCCACTTGTTCTAAATCTTTCCTGAGGTGCAGTGAACAAAACTGAATGTGGGCAGGGCAGGTAGACATGAGCTGTCCCAGTGCTGAGTACACCTGGGGAGTCATTCTTGTTGTGGCTTTTTTATAATGCAATGTTTTTATTGTTTTGTTTTGCATGTGCTCATCAGTGTTTTGTTTTGCAAGTTATCCTGTTCCCTGCTCTTCTGCCTTTCCTTAGTACTATCAAGGAATCTGGCTGCTGCATTCTCTCTCCTTTGATGATACTCCATATAGCAGTTACTGTCATGGCTTTTGTTGTCTGTCAGGGGATGGAGAGATCTGCAGCTAAGCCAGTTGTATAAAGAAACTGTCTCTTAAGGTCGGTAAAACTTGTAATAGAAGATTACTCAGATGTGGGATACTTAATCTGAATGCTGTTTAATAGCCTGGCTTTAAATAAGGACCGTGCAAAATGTAGCAGTAGTGCCAAACTATCAAAGATATCTACAGGCTCTCAAAGAATTATAAATGAGACTTAAAAGTCCTTACATGGTCATATAATTGAGACTTAAGTTCTTAGATCTAACGATTAGGTTTTACCCTGAACTGTGCATCAGATCTTGTGAAGCTTTGCCTTGGCAGTCTGCCTGTGTACCAAAACACTGTGTCCCTTTCTGTTGCAGGTGAAAGAGCTCTTCAGCACCATGGGTGTAGAGTACTATGCTTTAGAACTGGATGTAACTGGTAAGTAGCAGAAAGGAAACCTACCAGGTGTTGCTTCATGGAGCTAAAAATCAGTGACTGTGCATGACTCTAAGCTCTCTTGTACTAACTGGAAGTAATATAAAGCAAATCAGTTTTAATGTGTACAGAGATAAAAGACCGGTTAGCCTTCAATGTGGATTTTAATGGAGGATGTGTGTTTAATATAACTGAAGGCTTTGACTCTCTCTGCAAATTGTCAACTGATTACACAGAGGATGTGAGATCTGATTTTTCCATCAGGAGTCTTGTCTTTCAGGAAAAAGACTGTAGTATTTTTCTACCTTTTTGGTTTCTTTTGTGGCTTTAGATGAACTGTTAATGTTTGACATGTTATAAGAGTGACCTTTATAGGGAACATTGCTGAGTCATGCGAAAGAATGGTGAATTACAGTATCTTGACTGTTGCCAGTTTGATTTTTTTTTCTAAAGCTCAAGTTGCTTTAGTTTCACTACAAATATAGTACTGTGTTCCTTACATTATGTATACATAATGAGTGTAGTTTTAAGAACAAATAGTTTCTAGCTATTCTAATTCTCATTAAGCTCTTCACCACACCACTGGTAAACTGTTGATTGCGTGTCATCACCTGCTGATTTTTTTCTCTATATACAGAGACAAAACTTAGTTTCTAATGCTTTTTTTAAGTGTTTGTGCTTAAACTGTGTTTGGGGGGGGGAAAATATACATAATTAGTAATCCAAAGTATCTCTTCGTACTTACTTTTTACTTTTAAAGCTGAGATACTATGAACTAGTTATCATCTAAGATGCACATAGTATTTTTTCATCTCAGTATTTTTTTCTGGAATTACTTCCCATCAAGAATACCTTTTCCTTGCAATTGCTATGATGACTGATGCTAAATAGGTATGGTCTTGGAGTAAAAAGATTTTAAAATAGTTGTGTAATGTACCTGTTGCATTTATTTTTAGCTGATGGACCCAGTATTCAGCAAGTATTAGCAGAGCTAACTAATCAGAGGACAGTGCCTAACGTATTTGTGAATGGAAAGCATGTAGGTGGCTGTGACGCAACTTACAAGGTAACTTTTAAAATCAACTGGAAGTAAACAAGAGTAATGAGCGTGGTGGGGATGTTAGGTCAAGCCATTTCTCTTGTGTTTTTACTGCCTAGTTTGTTAGTGAATTAGCTGCTGTATTTGTTACAAGTATGCAAGCATTTTTTTCTTGAATTTGTCAGTAAGACAGGCTCTGGAACTTCTAGACTGTTCTTAGAAAGTTTGTGTAGCACTCAATCTAAGCTGTATGACTGAGAAAATAGACAATCAGTAACTTTTTTAATTTGCTGTTTGATTCTTAGTGCCTTTTCTATGACATAAAGGCTGTTATGCAAATAAAATGTGAAACACGTTTGAATCTTTTCCAGGACCATGATCTTCACAATCACAGAATTACTTTAGGAACCCCCCCACTTTCAGTGCAGCCTCAACTAGATCAGGTTGCTTGGAGTCTCTGGCCATACAGATCCTGAAATTCAGGAACAGCTGTATCTTCTGTTAAGATACTGAAGGGAAATGTCAGATTGAATGATCTACATCAGAAAAGGCAATGTAATTCAGTCTTTACTTAAAATCAATTCAAACATGTTTCTACAGGCTTATCAGAATGGAACACTGCAGAAACTTCTTGGGGATGTCAAAGATGCAGAAACCTATGATTATGACCTCATTATTGTTGGTGGTGGCTCAGGTGGACTTGCTTGTTCCAAGGTATGACACGAAGAACAGGTTCTATATGAAACTTCTTGAAAAATTAGTCTTCATATTAATCACAGTAGAATTAAAAGAATCTATATTTTCATGATTATTAGTGTTCAACTTGCTAATGAAGCAGTAGTGGTCTAGTAGTGTGCTTACTCAAAAGATCACAGCCTGTATGGAGTAGTTTCAAGCCAATGCCTGGTCAGGTCATCTAATAATAGGTTTTAGGTTCCTGGCTGAGGGTGGAACCAAAACCTTTTTAAGTATCTCCTCTTCATGTGTAGTGTACAGGCACTTGAACACATCCAAACAGTAATCTAGAAACGTACAGGCTATTCTTTAAGTATTTCTGTTTAGGATCCAGGACTACCAACAGTGTAAAATGGAAAGCTTTCAGCTGTTATCTCAAGAAACTGGCTCACTATTTCTCCTTCTGGCTGCTTTTGCAGAAATGATAATAGATTGTGTACCTCTTACACAATTAGCTGTTGTTCAGAATGCCTCAGGACCTGAGATGCGGATTCAGTTTTCTCTTCTACATGAGGGATTTGAACCCACAATTCCTACCTCTCAGCTAGGTATCCTAACCATCAGTTTATGGTTTGGCCCTGGTGAGGTTACTCTTGGCAACATTGCTGATTGCTCTACAATACAGTTAAGCATGCAACTATAACTAGATCAATATAAAAATGGCAGAGAAGGTGATACAGCTTCATACTTTATTCTAGTTTGTGGGAGAAGGTGTGAGTTCTTTTCTTTCACCAGAACTGCCTATATATCACAACTGGCAGTCACGGGTAATTGAGGTATGGGCTTCAATGTCCTCAGACTAAAGAGGGCTTTTGAAAGGCTTTGTTCTGTTTTCTGAGATAACACTAATAAATAAGCTGTTAAATATGAACCACCCTTTACTCTGCCCCACAACTGCTCCATTTGGACAGTCTCCTTCATTAGTTATTTTCAGAATGCTGCAGATCTTTCCTCAAAGTTCCTTCTGAGACGTGAATTGTAACCTTAGTGATAATCACCAACCTGTTTAGAGTGGGAGAGTTTGAGTATTCATCGAATACAAAATAACTGGGTTATTCTAAACCTTGTTTGATCCAGGATCTCAGCAACTGTGCAGGAGTTCTTAAACAGATTTGGGGCACCTAAAGATCTGATCCAAGCCCTTAAAATATGAAACAGCGAGTAGATTCAGTCAAGTGTCTGGTTATTCCTTGTGTATAAGATTATTCAGATTGGAATGGACATTAGATGGACGTCCAGACACAGCTCCTGCTCCAAGAAGGGTCAACTGTGAGGTCAGACAAAGTTATGTATTTCTGCTTAGTGGAGGAGGTAGAAGAGGCATGTAATAATGAGACTAGCAAATGAGCCTGCTATTATTGCTGAGTATATCATGACTGTAAAAGAGCAGGCAAACTTTTCTTTGCTGAGGAGAAGTTCATTGATGCTGACTTTTTTTACAGGAAGCTGCTACCTTGGGAAAGAAAGTAATGGTCTTAGATTATGTTGTTCCAACGCCTCTTGGAACCTCCTGGGGTAAGTTTCTGTTAACTTGTATTTGATGGTGTTTGAGTGCCAGTCATGCTTACTATTCTGTTAGATGTTATGGATTTCTATCCTTAGAAATTAGGGCAGAATTACTGTAATTCTAGAACACATAACAAAGATTATGCTTTTCTGGACAGTTATTTCTGTTTTGCATATTGTTACTTTTGAAAAAGAACTGAGAATTCATTCTAATTCTGTTCACTTTAATACTGTAGCTGAATACTGTGTGTGCATGTGTTCATTTTCTTGTGTTCTATCATGCACTTTAGTTCATCTAGTTCTACTTCAAGGACACCTGATCTAGGCTATCACTAAAAAAAATGTGACTAAAGCTGTCCATGCCTCACCTTTTCATAATTAGGCAGCTACTGTCTGACCTAATTAATGTTATTGGCAATTGAGAATGAGTAAGGTATTTCACTGGTCAAACTTTGAGTCAAGCTATGAATGTGCTCTTATAGCTAAAACTTCAGTCAAATACATATTTTAGATTCCGCAGAATAGATGATACTAAATTTTAGGAACTCTGGGCTTTTTGCCATGCTTACTTGCTGATCCAACTAAAATATGAAGCACTCTGTAAGTAATTATCCTCTGTTTGACATCACATGGTGCTTGGCCTGATGAGTCAAAGTTCATTGTATTTTAAAATGTCTAACAGCAGAAATTTCATGTTACAGCAAGCATCAACAACTGATCTATGGGTGGCTATGTAAAGCACATAATAGCAGAAGCATGTTCTGTTCATGTGGGCAATACAATAACATGTTTCTTTCCGTCTTAGGTCTTGGTGGCACCTGTGTAAATGTAGGTTGTATTCCAAAGAAGCTAATGCATCAAGCAGCACTTCTAGGGCAGGCACTCCAAGATTCAAGGAAATATGGCTGGCAATATGAAGAACAAGGTTAGTAAGAACAGAGGACAGGCAAGGTAGTGTACAGATGGCTGAGATAGTTGAGATGGTTCTTGTACTTCAGACTTAGTAAATAGAGGCAGAGTTCTGTAGTTTTCATAAGTGAATCAGAAGCATTTCTCCTTCTTGAGTCATACATGGAATCTGAAATAAATGGATTAACTTTTAGAATGGGCTTATTTCAGGTAATAAGTCAGGTAAGTGTACTGTAGTAACACATGGCTTTAATAAGTATCCTAATTACTGATGACAATGATGGCTGCTTAGCATGATGTACAATAAATAAGACAAGTCTTTCTTCAAGGGTTTGTTGTGCTTTGTTTTCTAAAATATGAAATTAATGGCTTGTTTCAGTTAAACACAACTGGGAGATCATGGTAGAAGCAATTCAAAACTACATTGGTTCTTTAAACTGGGGTTATCGATTGTCCTTAAGGGAGAAATCTGTGACATACCTAAATTCGTACGGAGAATTCGTTGAACCACACAAAATTAAGGTATGTGCTGTGTTAAAACATTTTATTCACCTGGGAGAGAACTCGTATTCTAAAGCTGCCTTTTAAAATCCATCAAGGAAAAGGCTTCATGCTAACACTGCCAACTTAAGTCAGCCTAAGTTAAAAAGAAGTCACTTCTGAAATAAGTTGGTTAAAATTAGTATTGTGCTTTATTACATGTCACAGTATTTGCAAACCTAGTAACTGTTACGTAAGAGTAACATGGATTCCAGTAAACTTAAGTCTTGCATGAGATGGTCTTAGTTGCTAATGTCATGATAAAGGTCAGCAAACTGAGCCACAAACATAATTAACATACAACACAAAACCTTCAACTGTAACAATATGCCACTTGGAAACTCTTCCTACTGAAGCACACAAACTGTAGAAATCAAATTTAGATTAAGCACTTGCATAACACTGCTGATAGAACCTTATGCTGTATCAGCATAAGAATTAAACTGTCAGTTTTGCAAGACAAAGCATGTGCTGGTAATCTTGCTGTGAGTGATAGCAGTGTAGCAAGGTTAACTTAGAAGAATTGCATTTTGAAGACAACTGCTTGGTTCAGTGGCTGCAATTTTCTGTTTTGGTATGAGCTTATGAAAGCTGAATTAAATGTCTTTCAAACCAAGAGACTAGTGGTGAGGAGATAATATGCTTTACTTACCTAGTCTACCAACTATTTCTGTCCACATATACAGGTCATCTGCTTAATAGTGTCCTTAGTATTATAAATGAATTAGAACAGCGACTTTAAGATCTAGGTTGTACTAAATGACCTGAGATCCTTTCCAACCTGAATCACATGATCATTTGATGGGGGGAGGTGGGAGGGAGTTTAACTTTATCTGTTTTGGCAAATAACTAAAGTGCGTGAATGAAGGTTGGATTTTGGTATAGATGCATTGGCAAGATGAAATTCCCAGGGCCTCTAGAGATCAAGAAAATAGCTAAATTTAGTTTTTAATTCATTTAAAATAGGGTATTAGGCCCTCTTAAAGCATGTAAATCTGATTTTTTTAATGTCTACATTAGTTTAAGAAGTAATTGAAGGTATTCTGTAATTTGCGTGGTGTTGGCCTTTCCTTGGAAGCAAGGGGTAGGAGCACCCTTAATTTGGTGGTTTTTTGTGATTTTACTTTCAAGTTAGCAACTACTTGTTTAGATTGAATCCTGTCCATATAGCAGGATTCAAATAGTAAATTATTTTAGGTACTCTAACCTAAAAGGATAAAGAATAGCCTAACAGTCTGTAATTTAAACCTGTTATTCTTCAGTGATCTACATGGGTTCTCTAAATGTATTAGGCTTTATTTGAAGCTAGCAGTTAATTTTTAAGCATATCCACAATGTTTAGGTGAGGATTATTTAGTTTTTAATTTGTTGTAATTCCTGTTCCTGTGATAAAGACTTTTAACTCTGTCTATGTAACAGGCAACTAATAGAAAAGGACAAGTAACCTATCACACAGCAGAGACTTTTGTCCTGGCTACAGGAGAAAGGCCTAGATATCTGGGTATCCCTGGAGATAAAGAATACTGTATTACAAGGTGAGATGAAAAGGCATAATAGACTGAATTTTGTCTGCTCTGGTGTTTGCAAAGACAAGCCTGCTTTCAAAGAGCCTTGTAACCTATGCTTTTTTCTTGTTTTTAGCGATGACCTCTTCTCCCTGCCTTATTGCCCTGGCAAAACGCTAATTGTGGGTGCTTCCTATGTGGCACTGGAGTGTGCAGGATTTCTTGCTGGTCTAGGTCTAGATGTCACAGTAATGGTGCGTTCCATACTTCTTCGGGGCTTTGACCAAGAAATGGCAGAAAAAATAGGTGCCCACATGGAAACGCATGGTGTAACGTTCATCAGAAAGTGTATACCTACTCAGGTAAGTGCTTCCTAAGCTTTCTTCTCTCCACATTAAATTACTGTAAACAGCACAGCTAGGATGCTTGTGCTTTCTGGGAAGGTTTTGGTATTGTACAGGAATAAATGTTTTATGAGACTAACCTTTTTTTTTTACTGCTGAATAACAGTAGGTCAAAGTTTGAAGTGCTAATGCAAGAGTTTTGCTGTTTGACATCATTCTAAGCTTACAAATGTTTATACAGGTCGAAAAGTTGGAGGATGGCATGCCTGGAAGACTAAAAGTGACAGCACAGTTTACTGAGGGACCAGAAACTTTTGTGGGAGAATATAACACTGTAAGCATTTCTGTATTTAAAATAACTGAATATTGCAGTACGATGGATATGTATTAAAATACCTTAAAAGCTGTTCAGGAGAAAATTAAAGTCTTGCTTGGAAAATTGTTTATGTAACTTGCTAGCAGGAAAAAAAAATGAAAATTAAATATTCATCTTCAGTTGTGCCCTGTCAGCAGAAGAGGTGAAACTTCTCATGCTTGGAATTTGGTTCTGTTGAACAGTATTATTTCTGTTTTGTTCTGCTACTAACATTTTGCTGTTTGTTGCATCTCTGAAATAAGTTGTGCTTGGAGGAGACTGAGCAGTGGGTAGCTCCTCTTTCCAAAGTTTTTTTTTGAGAAGTCACTTCAATCATGTATGCTTTAAAGCTTTTTCAGAAAGAGAAAAGTAAAACGTAATCAGCATTACAATTCCTTGTGTAACATTACTGGATGTAATTTTATTTTTTAGGTTTTGATAGCTATCGGTCGTGATGCGTGTACCAGAAATATTGGTTTAGAGACGATTGGTGTCAAAATCAATGAGAAGTGAGTATTTCTCAACTCCCTTAAGCCACTGATTTTGTTTTTTTAAACTTTTTTAACAATGTCTAATGCTACTGCTGCTTTTTTTAACCCACACTTTTAAACAAGGCAATTAGGTGAACATTTAATATCTCTCCTGGATTTGAGTACAATTGCTCAGGGACTTAATTTCTTAAATATTTATTCAATAAAAGAATTATTCTAATACCTACTTGTTGGCCACTGCTCAAGGAATACGTTTATTTACTTAATTTAAAGATTTTATACATATTAACTTTTAATGCGTTCCTCTGGTTTTAGTGTACATTTTATTATTTCTTGAAGGCTGTTCCCCATAAGTGAGCTTGAACTGTGGTTCAACAGGAATCTCAGTACATCTGTAACGTTTTTTTTGCCTAATAGGCTTGTAAGTCTGATATAGTCCTGGAAATCATGCAAGTCAATCTGGGCATCTAAAAAAGGAGCAAACTACTCACTACAGATTTTTTTAATTTTTTTCTCCCAAGTGTCAGTGCAAAGCTGGTGCAAAGAAAAAGGCAGGATTATGCAGATCAGGCAATAGAATTAGAATCAGCTTGCAGCAGCTAGCAACTTATTAAACCAACTTATTTATACATGTGAGTGATGATGCAGCTTTTTTCCCCATAGGGGGAAAAGTAAATTGTAAGCTGTATAATGTTCAAATAAAAGATCAGAAGTCCAAAGATGCCTAACTTCATTGTCATCAGACTTGTGTTGTTGCTGGAGACAAAAATGGCCCATTGAATGCTGACTTCAGCCTTGTGTCAGAAGCAAATATAACTGTTGCCTTGAAGAGCTTGCAACTGAAGTAAAATGGCATAAGCATACTTAATAAAATATGCTGAGTGGCTAAAATAACACCTTTGTAGCAGAACATATCCTGTTTGTTTTTTTGCTGAGCCCTGAGCAAGGTCATGATACCGATCTGTTTTGTTTTCCTTTTGTTTTTAAAGGAATGGGAAAATACCTGTCAATGATGAAGAACAAACCAATGTGCCTTATGTTTATGCTATTGGGGATATCTTGGAGGGAAAGCTTGAACTTACTCCAGTTGCAATTCAAGCAGGGAAACTCCTAGCCCGCAGGCTCTATGGTGGTAGTTCCACAAAGGTAAAGCTGTAAGAACACAATTTTAATTTACTTCTATGTTTTTTTCTCAGAATTGCAGTAACACAAGTTGTTTGTATGACTGTGGGCACTGCAAGTGTTTTGCAAACATAAGACTGGGTTAATACGATTCTTCCTATGATGTACCATGTAGAACTTGCACAGTCTAAATATAAACTTTGTTTTTTTTTCAGTGTGACTATATCAATGTACCAACAACAGTGTTTACTCCTTTAGAGTATGGCAGCTGTGGGCTAGCTGAAGAGAAAGCCATAGAAGAATATGGAAAGCAAAACTTGGAGGTGAGAGTACTCAACTTAACTAACAATTTAATGGATTGCCAGAAATATAGGACTTGACTTGATAAAGTTAGAATTCTACATACCTATTTCTGTGCTTCTGAGAATCATTTGAATTCAGGAGGCCAAAATTAGGTTTCAAAACTGTGGGTAGCTCTTTTGTTGTAGCAAAGTAAATATTCTTATGGCTGAAGTATACCAAACTCTTGGGATTGTCTGTTTTCCACGTGTTCACTGTACCTGAATTGGGAATTAATTTCTTCCTGACCTTTACTTTGGACTGTAGAAGTATCAGCCATAACTTATTTGTTTTATGGTAATTTCCAGCTTCTGCACTTCTCTGAAGACAATTTCAAGAGTTGTTTGCATGCTTTGTGTTTAACTCCTTTGTCTTTCAAATATACTTGGCATTATTTAGCTTCTGCTTTAATTGCTTTGCAGAATAGGATTAAATATATAGTAACTAGAAATTAAATTTGTACTACTAAAGAGCTTCTCTCACTGAAAATAGTCATAAGATGCTGTCTTTAAACACTTAATTAAAACAGCTACAGCTTTAATTGGGACACATGTTTTAAGTGTTCCTCTACTAACTTTTGGAATATGGACTGCTGGTATGGGGATGGCAGATGCTGAGAGGAAAGCACTGTTTAATATGCTACAACAGTCCAGTGAGTTAAATGTCAAACCACCTATTTGTAAATACAGATTAAAAAAACTAGAATTGTCTGACTGAATTAATTCATCAAACTTATGCTTCTTTCTTGTTATCCTCCCAGGTTTATCACAGTTTATTCTGGCCACTTGAATGGACAGTACCAGGCCGAGATAACAATACTTGTTACGCAAAGATTATCTGCGCTAAACACAACAATGTAAGTAGCAAGCCAGAATGTATGTGTCGAGTGTATTCATGAATATTTTTATTTAGACGAGCCAGAAGACTAATATCTGGCCTGCCTTAGGCCAGATGTATCTGTTCTGTTAACATAAGTATTAGTTTAAGACGTTCAATCAATTGGAAAGAGCTGATTGTGTGATTTTGTATAACAATTGTTTGAGCAAGTGATAGCTTTATAGGTTTATAAGTCTCATCCTGAGTCTCTATTCAAGCTTCTCCAGGGTTTTTTCCAAGGGCTGTTGAACTATTACATATCTACAGTCTTGCCTTAGGCTTCTGGACCATTGTATTTTTTTGCTTTAGGCTTTTTGCAATGTGCAGAGGTTTGTATGTTTAACAGGAACTTGGAAAATGTTGTTGATCCTGGAACCTCAGTGACGAGAAACTTTTATTTCTAGAGATCAGTGAGTTTTGTTGCAAAAACAAGTGCCAATGCTGTTTGTTATCTGTCTCAAAAACTGGGAGAACAGATGTACAAAGTAAGAATTTAGAGTGTAAAATTACTTTGGAGACAAGGGATGATATGATGAAATAGCTTGGCTGTTGAACTAAAAGGAAATAAACTTACTCTTCCTTATTGGCCTACCAATGCCTTTCTCAAAGACTGCAGAAAGGCACAAAATTCTGCTGTTGGTGGAGACTGACTGCAAGAACACCAAGTGAAAAGATCACAGCGGAGGGGAAGATTTTCTCTAGATTTCTATGCAAAGCTTTTTCTAGCATGCTTAAGTGATGGGGGAAATGCCAAGTAAATAGCATCTTCAGTTCTCTGTGTTATAAGGAATTTGTATCCTGTCTTGCAAATTATGTTCAAACCTGGGCTAGGGCTTCTCTGAAGGCATTTGGATGCCTAGGGAAAATGTTTTAAACCATTGTTTGTATCCCTCTTGATAAATCAATTCATCAGGCAAATTAAAACAGATCACACCCATTTTTATCTCATTCTTACAGGCTACTGCCATCACTGTAGGTTTTGCTACACAGACAGCTTGCTCAAAATGCCAGCCTAGGGTGTTTTAACTTTTTTCTTTCTGTAAACTGTCTGGGGGAGGAAGGGAACAACCAGTAAAGCTGTTCAGCATCAGATTTTTTGACAGACAACATATACAGCTCCTCCATCTCACCTAATTTCAATGTAGAAAAACAAATTCAATCTGAACATATTGCTTACCTACAGAATAATAGGTAGTAATTTAGTCAGCTGCTTGTCTTTAGTTTTAGACATCTTTGAGTGTTAGTGCTGTATGATGATTTTAAACTCATGTATGATGATTTTTAAACTCATTCACTTGTTCTGTTCTGATATAATGGACTAAAATAAGCCATAGAACTACTTTCTTTGGAGTGGCTTCATTTTTGTTCAAGATTGTGCTATTGACCTGCTTGCATGGCATATAACTTTAAGTGTAGTGGGAGTTATGTACTAGAGCTTTTGTTAAACTTTACCTACTTTACTCATTCTTGTTTTCTGCACCCTTAAAGAACCGTGTGATAGGATTTCACGTTCTTGGACCTAATGCTGGTGAAGTTACCCAGGGTTTTGCTGCTGCAATAAAATGTGGTCTCACCAAAGAATTACTAGATGAAACAATTGGTATCCATCCAACTTGTGCGGAGGTAAGAGGGTGAGGGGGAAGGAAGAGCTTGATTTTAAAACCTGCTTTAAAAAAAATGTAAGAAAATAGTACTGAAGTACATTCTATACTGAGATTAATTTAATACTTGCTTAACTTCTGGCTACCAGATATTGGCACATGATAGGAAATGTACGTTAACTGTGCACTGCAGCTTGTTTTCCACCATAATATTTCATGGAAATCTAGTATTGTTACTTCACAAGAGGAGAACGATAGCCATATGGATGATACAGAGCAACAGTAAGCAAGCTGTTGTTTTGGTGTCTTACAGGTGTTCACTACGATGGATATTACAAAATCTTCAGGACAAGACATCACTCAACGGGGCTGCTGAGGTTAAACCTGCTGTCTTATGTGTTTTCATGTTGTGCACGCTTGGTTCTGTGGAAGCCCTAATACATCCAACTGCTTTGGGGCAAAATAAACGTTTGCATCAGTACCACTGCGTGTAGTGCAGTGGGGAGTGGTGCTTTTGTGAGACTTCCTCAGTGAATAGCGTTGCAAATGGAAACAGTAATACAGCAGGGAAATCTTGAACAGTGAATCCTGACGTTGCTTGGAATCGGCACTAATGTGCTTTTATGATGTTATGGCTCGGAACCTTATTGTGAGGTGAGCTATGACTGATGGCTGCCACGCAAGGTTGGGAGATCTCTTCGTCCAGTCATATGACTGAACTCCTCCTGAAGGAAATTCTTAAGTTGCACAAATTAAAGCTGACACTTCAAGGCTCCAGTATCTTGTATAAATGCCTGAGGTAGAAGACAAATATGTAACTGAATGATTCTTGCCAACAGTTTACAGTTGACTGACTTATCTCTTTTGATGCAGTTTGCTTTACTTAATTGTATATCCAGTTACGGCAAGATGGCACAAATTGTATGCAAGTGATGAGCAGTGCGATTAAAGTACTTGTATCTCACTTCAAGTCTAAAACTTCAAAGTAATCTAGGACATTGCTGCTGTTCACATTCATAGTTGTTTGACCTCAGGTGACAGTCTTTAAGATGAAAAATAGAATGGTATGAATTTGTGTGTCAGTGTGTCAGGGTTGAAGAGCATAAATGCAAGACCTCGTCAATTTGGTCTTGCGGTTTATGACTATATTTAGAGCTTATAGTCTCATTTGATTTCAGCTCTAATGTAAAACATCACAGAATCCAGAAACTGTAAGTTTGTACTCTTATATGGAGTACTGAAGCCTGGAAGGAAGAATTTCAGAGCAATCTGTCCCACTAATGTAGGTGCCTACCAATGGCAGTAATTGCAGAGAATGTCTCTTTGGACTGTGTTGCAGCAGAGAACAATGACTTGGTGTGTTGTCTTGCTTTTGTTGTCGTGTGTTGTGTACAGTCAGTACTCTGAAGCTTTCTTCCACCAATGGCATGCTGCTCTGGGGGAATTGTGTTTTGAATATGGCTCTTAGTTTTGTCCAAAAATATGTTTTGAAAGACTTTTTGAACACTGTATGATAGTAAATAAACAGTTTTTAACTATTTAATCTATGATATACCATGGAATTTGAAGTTCAATAAACAACACATACAGCACTGTTGTGTCTGACCATGATTTACATTATTACATACTTAAGAAATCGTACTGTTTCACATGCAATACTAAAGCCTCCATAGACCTTTGCATGCTGTAATCTCTCAATGGAGAAGCAAGTTGTCTTACTGAATTTGGGGCATGCTCCAGAAATCTAACGCTTCTACTTCAGCATGCAGGTTTCTCTGAGACTGAGAAGGCAATTTAATACCACTTCTTTGTAATCCACAAAGTCTTACTTACGTATGTTAGTGTTTGACTGCGACATAGCTGAAAGGTGCTCACTAGACTCTAGCTAGGCTTTTAGCACCAAGTCTTGCTGGTATTTTGCTTTTGGATTACTGCTAGGCACCCACAGCAAAATCCTAAGTACTTTCATTTGGCAGTAGGGGTGCTTACTGTACTTCTGCTGTGGCTGTGCCTCAGAGCTTTGGGGAATTGGTTGTTCCAGTCTCACAGCAATACTAGCTAGAGCCACCTGCTTGTTATCTTCTGCAGAAGTAGCTTTAAGAGCAGCATTGCCGAAGTCTTCCATGCCTGAAAGTTTGCCTTTCTTAATAGGTCTGATATTGTAGTTTGAAGTAAAGAAGATACAATTGTGTAGAAGTGACAATGTAGAAGTCTGTAAGCTGAAGTGGATGATCCAGAGGTTCATCTGAGCTGTTTTAAAAAGTGAGTAGAGATTAGGAAGGACTGCTTGGAACAAGTAACATGTTTTGGACTTGGCACTGTATAAATAGCAGAATTGGAACTTAGTAAGCCAGAAGGCAGTCAGATGGCTTTATATCATGAGCAACTGTCAGGTAATGGCCAAGTTTAACTTGTGTAGCGATTTTATAGAGGAAGTGCAGAAGGAAACAAATGTTAAGCCAATGAACAGCAACTTAATAGTAAATTTGGGAAGCAAGCACTAATTGAGTTTTATTTCATACTCAGATTTGTTTTACAGGTTCAAGTTAATTAATCAATAATTACTGCTTGCGTATCAGTAACAATGTGCTAATTGTGGATGTTCCTTGTCAAACTTGTCCAGGCTGTCAGCTCTTTCTAAATGATACTTTACATGCATTGAGTGCTCTGTACAGTTAGTCTTTAAGTTTAAAACTCTGCAGTTAAAATATACAAAAACTAGTTAATAGCAAAAGCAGTATTTTAAGTGAATGTGTTTGTGTTTCACTAGGCTGGCATGTAAAGTAGAAGGTGCCATGATGACAAGATATAGTTAAAAGCCAAAGCATTAAGCTTGACAGCAGATATTAGAGGAGGAAAAACAATCTCAGAAGTAAAAACCTAACTGAACTAAATACCCCTGTATGTAGAGGTTGTTTTCCCAGGTTTTTTTGTCTGCGACTAAGTTAAGTAGAATGGCTTCCTGCGCTTCCTGCTTCAGTTGTTTCTAAAGTATCTTTCTCAAGTATTCTGCTCCTGGAATCTAGCTGTTAGGTGACCCTAAATGCTCAAGTTGTCAGTTTTCCCAAGAATTGGGGCTATGTTGTATTTCACTCTCAAAGTTCATTTTGCCCAACACCATTCAGGCTTGTTGTACCTTGGGAATGCATTATTTAAAAACATAAAAGAATTGTAGGCCCTGTATAGTGGCCAAATGTGGGGAGGATTTCCTGATGTGGGTCTGAGAAGGCTTTGAGACAGCTCTAGCCTCTTTCATTATGTTGCAATTTCTGTAGTTCCTGCTGGTCTGCCCTCTGACAAGAAACTTCAGGGGAATGATGTACATTCTAGTGCAATGAGGTTGGGTTGTTATCCCAAAAGAATTACGAGAATCAGACATCACTACGCAAGCTGATTAAATGGTCCTGAGTAACTGCAGGTAGTAAGCACTAGAACTTTCTGTGTGTGCATTTGTTTGCTTTAGTGAAAACAGTAGACACTGAAAACTACATGAAGAGCCTCTGATTTTTTTAAGCTACATAAGTAGCATTTAAAGGAATGTCTACTTATGTTTGTATTCTGTTGTCAAACTTCCTTTGATGGAAACTTAACTAGTGTGAAACTTAACGAAACTTAACTAGTGCAGTTCTAACTGGGTTTAGAATGCTTTAAAGCAATCTTCCCTCAAGCTAACAGATACCTTGTTCTGAAACTCATTTGCTCCAAATCACTTGTATGTTTGAGTAGTACAGACATTCAGACAGTGACACCAAAGGACAGATGGTCTATTTACATTTCTGTTGCCATAAATGTTCACCAAATTCTAAAGGGCTGTTCTGTATACTTAAAATACCGATAGCCTTTTATAGGTTGCAGTTGAAAATATTCAGTTGCTTACTGAATCTGCTCTTAGCTGAAGTAATGGTTTGTCTGGGTCACTGATAATTACGGTGTTTTGTGTCTGAACTGTAGCTCTTGAAACAGTGAATAAACAGCAAAACTGTGTGCTTTAACTTATTGGTTACATTTATCCTTTCCAGGTCCAGAAGTGGTTACGATTATAGTTATTGAAAACATGGAAAACACTTAATCATCAAATTAGTAGATGGATTTCCATGTAGCATGAATTTTAATTGTATTTTAAGCACTATAATTGGTCTTAAGTAACACAGGAGCAGCTAGCTGGTCTGCACAAGAATTGTGGGGGCAAGTTGACAGATACAAAAGTGTGTAATAATCCTTGAAATGCCAGAATAAGACATTAAAGATTTTTTCCATCTAACTCTACTGTTTAAGGCTTCAGAGTTCCAGTATTCCCCTTGGAGTGGCTTTTGACAAAGATTTGAGGGCTTTGCCTTTATTCAACACATCTCAAATATTCAAAAAATGAAAACATAAAAAAATATTTTTAGCCACAAACTGAAGTTCTCGTGTTTAAATCTTGTACGTCTCCACTGAATATTGGCAAGGGATAAATTCCTGAATGTGCCTTAGGAGTTGGGAATGGCAGAGGAAGGAAAGGTCAAGTGTTTTAATTAAAAATAACCAATGGATCTAATGAGGCAAGCTATCCTTTTTTTTTTTGTAGGTTTGCAGTACTACATAATCTATTCTCAAGGTTGTAATCCAAGTAAATGGAGAGGCAGTTTAGGAACTCCTTAAATGACCTTTTTTTAATTGACAGTACACAGTGAATATCGAGTGTGGGATTAGACATCTTCACCTCCATTAAGGTATATGAGCTCACAATTCGGAGATGACTTGCTTGTTTTCCAGTGCTGCCTCTAAAAATAGCAACCATCCTTTAAGATAATTTCTTCGCATAGCAAAAACAGGACCAATCCTGTGCTTGGAAGTGTTATAATGATAAGATGTTTGGGAGGCACCACTGATTGCTTATTAACTGGGAGGCAAGATGGAAAATACTGTTTATTTTTGCAGAGCTGATGTGACTGGTCTGTTGCCTATTTGTGCTTTCTTTTGGACCAATTAATATGACAAAATCGTGTTTGTGCATGCATGGTGATGCTCTGCAAGGGGAGAAAAGATCAGATTACCAGAACAAGCTGTGCTTGTGCCTGTAGCAGATGTATCTAGATAGGGAAGAAAAGAATGACTTTTTTCTGAATAGGAAAATGTACAGGGGGTTCCTGCTCGCAATGTCCAATAAGGATTTGCAATCACTGCACCTTGAATTGCAAGGAATTCAGTCTTCAACAAAATTGTCTCCTTTCCCTACTGTATTGGCCTAACAGTTCCCAGCTGGGTTTAATTTGACCTGTTTGTTTCTGCTGATCTGAGTTGTGTGCCTGCTAACTGTAGGTCAGTGCAAATTATACCTAAATTGACTAAGAACTCAGCTTTTGTGAGCCCAAGAGTTTCTGGGCAAGAAACTCCCTTTTAGTACTTAGTGTTGTTGCTGTTTTGCTTTTAACTGAGGCTGAGAGTTGTGGGTAGATGCTGGCATGGTTCACCACCTTCTTGCCTTGTAAAAATGACTCCTGGAAACCTGGCACAGACTTCCTTGTGTAATCTTCCTTCTGACATGCTCTGGCTTGGGCTTGCATAGTTTGTGGGTGGAGGGCAATTTAGAGCACTGATGGGGTCTGAACCATTGTGGATGGAATGGTTGAATTGAGTGGAAGTCACGGTCCAGCATTGTGCATTGGAAGGGAGGGAGACCATACTTGCAAAAGTTGGGCAGGAGAGGAAGAAATTAGGGTTGGGGGGGGGGGAAAAGAATGCTTTTTGTCAGGGATTTTTTCACTCGTTTCTCTATCTCCCTTCTTCTCCCTCACCTTAAGCAGGAAGAAAAGTCATGGTAGAGCCTCTACCACATGTGGTAAAATCCTGTGCTGGGGATACGTCAGTCAGCTTTGTTGCCAAGAAGTGCATCTGCTCTGTCCATCCCATCTCTTCTGGGTGTAGGTAGTGAGACCGGCAAGTAAGTGGACTGGGAAACAAAGATTTTGCTGTGCACTGTTCTATTCTTCTTCAGGCAGAACTTCCGTCAATCTGAGTAACTGTTTTTTTTCCACCTCTGTCCTGACAGATTATCTACCCTGTGAGATATGAGATCTGAGATCTTTCTTGTCTCTATTCCCAAAACAAGTGTCCATACCTTCCTTGGAGCAAGCACCTCCAATACAGCCTTGATTCTCTTCGCATTCCTCTCTCACTTTATATGTTTTTGGTTACAACTGTCATCTCCTGATTGTATTTCTGTTGCTCCTAAATGTTATTTTTTTTGATGTTTGACAATCCCTTCCCTCCTCTCAGGTGAGGGTTGAGTTTTAAAAAGATGGTTCCTCTTGAAGGGGATTAAAGGTGCTTCTTGATTGCCAGATTGGTGTCTCCATAACATTCAAGGCCTCAGCTAGGCTAGGGAGGTGGAGAAGCCTTCTTGGGAAGGAAGCCAACTGCCTCCCACGTTGGATGAAGCATCACTGAACCAGGCCCTTCCCTTCATGCTTATTTAGTAAATGATTTGAGTCGCTGAATTAGGAAGCCTAAGATTCTGCTGTTGAGGTGTTACATATAATTTAGTTCAGTCTCCTCCAGAAATTAAGTTAACCTTACTGATCCTGACCTCAATCAACAGGAAACGCACATCTTTAGTGTTCGCGTCTTCTGTGTTTGCTTATTGGGGCAGTGACAGTAAAGGTTAGAACTTCCTTGTCTTGCATCTCTGGTGTGACTGTTGGTTACTTAACCTCTCTGAGGATAAGCATATATTGCAAGAGCACGGAGAGGATTGATTGGTGTTTGCACAGCATTTTAAAGTTATAAAATGGGATGTGTTAAGAGCAGCGTCATTGACAGGATCTGTTTGCAGGTCTGGCTGATCACCAGCAGTTGCATTAGGTCTTGTTAGGGGGCTCTGCAAGAAACAGAATTCAAAGACTTCTCTTTTTGTATTATTCAAATTCTTATAAACTAGGAGAATTTAAAACACGTGCATAAGCATACATATACCTATTGTTCAAGACAGTCCTTTGAAGGAGTTGTGTACCCTAATACCTAGATTGAGTTTCTGGTGAATTTATGTGGATATTCACATGTTGGGATTTGTATAGAGGAAGATGTATAACTGGATCCAAAATATGGGACTGGGAGAGGGTATCACTCAAGACAGGGAATGGGTGCAGAATGCCTTTCTACATTCAACTTTTGATAGGTTTTCTGCAACAGTAAGCAAGTCTGACGATGCCTGCCTTGAGGAAGACAAATTTTCAGTTGTCTCAGGTATGGGCAACTTCAGTCTATATTTCAGGTGTCTCTTGCTTATTACTGAAGTATAGGGCACACAGCTTTTGAAGGTGTCTTATACTGATGTATTATCTCCAGAACTTTTTCACAAAGGAGGTAAACCTGTGGCAAACTAGTAAGTAAGCAAAAAGGGAAAAAAAGATACCAGCTAGAGAAAAAGGTCCGTTCTCATCAGTTTCACATTTACTGGTTAATTGCTTTTGAAGACAAAACTCAGATCAGTTGCTAGTGATGTTACTGAAAGAACTAGCAAGGAGAGAACAAACTTATGAAAAAAAGGTTTGTAACTTAAGGCCGTAATATATATATTCCCACTTTCTGGGCTGTTATAAACTTAGCATGTAGCATGATATCATCCAGTGTGTTTGAGGCCTATAGGAAACAAATGTTACATAATGGTGCATGAACCTATTTCATTATGATTATCTCTTAAATATAGCACTTAAATTTAATAATCACTTTACTGACTAAACCTGTAATGGAATAATTTGTTCTCTACATGCAAGCTGAAGTTTGGTTATGTGTTCTGACCTTGTTCTCTGTGACAATGTTACAGCTGCTGTGATTCATTTCCATCAGAAAAGGGAAAATGTTATTTCTCTGATCTCTCTGGTTGTTCTGGGACCCAAGCCTAATAATTATCATTTCTACTCAACCCTATTTTAGTACTTCTGACAGGTGACTTGAAAGACCTAATGACTCTGGGCTGTTTGTGGGATCTGTTATTAACAGAGGAACTGAAAGCATAATGTCATAGATAAATATTTGCAGATAAGCTTAAGAACTAAAAATCTTCTGCTGATGTGTGTTTGGAATTTTGCTAGTGCATCAGATTAATGTTAAATGTTGGGGTTTGACTGCTTAATTCTGTTTTATAGAAGCAACAATGAACTTCTCGGGGAGACCGTACTTAAATAAGGGTATGTGTTTACGCAGTGTGTTGACTTGGTTCAAGAGAGGAAGTAGAATTTTTAAGAAGGTATGGATAGCGTTCATGTTGTGGTGAAGTTTTGGATGCTAAATAGTTTTTGACTACTTTTAAGAGCGGAAAGCCCAGTTCAGAGTTTCAAAGGCTCAAAGATGATCTGATTAGAGGTAATAAATGATGGGCTCCAAAGTCATCTAATTCTTTCTACTGATCTCAGTATGAAAGAGGAGAGATTAGCAAGAGGGGGATACTGATACTCTTTCATACAGCTAGCACATACCTCTACCCAAAATGAAAATGGGATAGATTTAAGAAGACAATTGACTACATAAACAAGTGCTTGAAGACTAATAAAGAATGGTATTATCTTTTTCACTTTTTCTAGTATAATAATCCTGGTCATAAAACTTGCTCTGCTATTGACTGGCATTTGTCTTCTTATATTCTATGATTTTATGCAAATTTTAACCAAGTAATAAACAATTAATCTTTTCAAAGCTGAACTACAGCAAGTTTTGTTCACCGATTAGCCTTTGGATTGTGGTTAGGAAGTTTAGTAGGCAAAGCCGACAGACAACAGGAGGTAATAGCAAGGAGGTTAATAGCAATACATAAATCAATAAAAAAAATCCAATTTGGGAGGGAATACAGTGAAGTCTTTAGAATATATAGAACAGAAGGTAGAGAGGATTAGTTATGCAAATATAGAAGGACTCATACTCTTTATAAACAGTTGTCATTTGGGATTTAGCTGTGCAGTTCCTGTTCAAGTCTTTAGCTGCTTTTGCTGTAGTTCCTGAAAACAGATCATTGAGCATAGCCAGTTTAAAAGAAAAATTCAGTAAGGCACTTACGCAAAATGGAAAGGGAACCTGTGCTGAGGACTATTTTAAGACATTTTGGTTAAGCCTCTGTTGAAGACCTTCTTTCACTTACAACACCGCTTAGATGGGCCTGAATTCTTGTGCACGTTCAATACAGAAAACACTATGACCCTGAGGAGCAAATCTGAAGGCCTAAGTAAAGGGAGAGCTGAGGGAGGAACTAAAGAAATAAGACATTAAATTATGTGAAAACTTAATCCAGATAGTTCTACTTTATTGGTGTTGCAGTAAAGTAGAGGGAGCATACTCAGAATACACTTGAGTTAGCACTTCTGTCTTAAATTGCTCTTTTTAATACAAAGTGCAAATAAGCAGTTAATGCTTTTGACTTTAGATTTTGTCTTGGCACTTTGCCTGTTGTCCTGCTACTGTCCACTAAATAGTATTAGTAGGGCAGAACAGTTGCATTTAATATCACAGCCTCTGCACATTGCTTCAGTATTTCAAGAGCTGGTACTTGTAATCAGTGATTGAACTATCTTTGCAATTAATTCTAGTGGCATGTGATAGCAAGCATAGATTGCTCATAAAAATTGTGCAAGATTTTTGAGCTTTGCATTACTTTCTTCCAGTAAAGTAAGAACGACAGCTTTATTTGTCAGACATTGAGAAATTAATACATCTCAACCTTTAAAAGTTCTAAAGAGAAAGTGAGTTCCTGAGTATAGCTTGATCATACTTTCCCTATGTATTCGTGTTTTTTTTCCCACTCTCCAAAAACAATGGGTTTCTGCATATTTTTTTTACCAATAATGTGTTTTTAATGATTTTTGTTTGTAACAAAATGAGATAAAAAGCATTGTCATCTCTAAACCCAACATAAATAAACTGGATTAGTTGCTCACACTTGTGCATTGCCTTATAAATGTGTTACATTGCTTTACTTGGGATCATTTTTAGGGTGTGTTTTTGGTTCTTTGTTTGTTTTGTTTCTGATATGTAATGGCTCAAGGAAATAGAAGTAGGGAGGGGAAAAAAGGAGAAGAATTGATTGAAATCTGGTTATCCTCTAAAGCCCTTTGTGTCAAGAAATGAGCAATACACCTGTAGTAGAGAGAGGCCACCTTCACCTCTGACTGTGATCAGCACTGTTGCCCTTTTCACGGTACTACTGAAGGCAGCATCATGGATTTGCACATCACTGCTCCCTCTGAAGGAGGTGACTTGGTGAGCTAAGCTATGGAGTGTTTGTCTTGCTGCTTTTTAATTGCTTCTGTGCTGTAAGTAGATGGTTAATACTCTGAAAACCTAAAACATTTTTTTTTCTGGCTAGCCCTAAAAATAGTAACATATAGTTAAAAACTTAATGATTTTCAAAGTGAAATATTAAAATGTCAAGATAATTCTTAGAGTAAATTGTTTTTTCATTCTTGTGGTTTCTGAAGTCATCCTTTATTAGAATAATGATACTCTAAATGTATTCATTAAATATTACAACATGAAAGATTATAACCTTTAATTTGAGGAGTTCTTACCTGCCGGGGGAACAAAACTAAATGATAGTCTAATGTTCTTTATCACTAATTTGTGTTACACTAAAATCAGGATGCCAGTGGGCTAAGCACAGATTATTGCACAGAGCCTTACTTCATCCTCAGTTGTTGTTTTGTTTTTGGTGAGATCAAACAGCCCTTAAAAATCATCTTTCTTCCCAAGCTGTTTCTTCTCAGAGATTCAGCAATCCATGCAGAGAGTGTACTGCAGAACACGTTCTGAAGGAATGCCCTGCTCTTGTCTGGTGGGTCTCATTCGAGCCATAGGGCATGGAGGGGTGGAGGGACTGGATTTCATAAATTAGTCTAACTTGATTGCAAGATCATAACACCAGGTGCTATTTTTAGTCTCACTCAAAGGAAAGCAGGTGTTTACTATCTTCCCAGTTTCCAAACTATGCATTGTCAAACCATACGTTTGCATGCACTGAAATGAATCTCATGTACAAAGCCAAAATGCGTAAGCAAATTTACAAGGGTATTTTTCAGTGGCTATTACGATAGTAATAAGTCTGAATTAACATATGTCACAGTCCCAAACTGATACGGAAAGGAGGACCATGTGAAAACACTTCTGAAAATAATGAAATATCCTTAAAAATCCTGATGGAGTGCAGAATTAAGACTCCTTATGGAGAACATAACTTTGTATATTTTTCCATTGCAAGTGGATAAATGTTTTTTTCTGTTCTGTTTCTGGTCTTATGATAAAGGCTTTACTTATGTGCATCTCTGCAAAAGCAGAAGCCAGCAAACTGAACAAAAGGGTAAAACTTACTTCTCTGGTAAAGAGCGGTGTAAGTGCTTTGTCAGGTGACTCATCTAAGGTTTCTCACAACATAGTTTTTCAAACTTCAGTGGAACGTATTTAGTTCATCATGTTGAAGAAATGAGGGTAACACGAGATGAAGGGTCTGCTTTTCTCATCCACAGTCTGGGGACAAAGAAGGCAGCAAAAGTGAATGAAAAGCATGATGAAATTTTGTCTGACTGTCCTAAAAGCCATAAACAAATTCTGATTTCAAGTCAGCTAAATGTGCCAGAATAGTCCTTATCTATCCAATGTTACACTGGCAGTCTCAACATATTAAACAGACAGTACTCAATCCAAAGCTGTCTTTTTTTATACATAAAAATGTCCAGGTTTAAAATGTATTAAAATATGACCAAGTTTTATGTCTTTGGGAAGTGAATGTTAACAAATATTCAGGGAATTCATGGACTTGCCTTGGAAATTCCTGAGATGTTACACTTTGAAGCATAGAATGAGGGTTTAAAATAGTTTTATGGCTTTCTGAGACTCATGGATTGGACTCTTGATGATTAGGGTATTTGGTTTCAAAGGCCAAGTAATAATTCTCAGACACTTTTATGCACCACAGCTATTCTTCATGTTGTCATTTCAGCATGTAGCAGTGTACTCTGAGTCATTTGTTGGAATTTGGGAAGATGGTATAAATCACTGACAGAGATAGAAGCAAGCTCCGTTGCTATTATGAAAGGGGATCTAGAAGACTTTTAAAATGCTCTTTTACATATTCCACTGTAATGTACATGCTAATTGTAACGCAGTAGGAATACAACAGTCAACTGACGTCTCTATCAAAACCTTGTCAAGCATCTTAGAAAATATAAACAAATAAGATTTTTTTAAAATCACCATAATCCAAAAGTTTTTACTGAGTTGTTAACTACTCCTTTTTAACCTTGTAGCTTTGATATTAACTTTCAGCATTTGAAGATGGTCTGGGCAGAGGGGCAGGTGTTGGAGTTGGTGCTCCTCAGTCATTTTGTCTTTCCTTTGATTTTTTCAGCAGCAAAGCTCCTGTAAGTCTATAAATACTTCAAACCAAAAGGATGTATGTTATTAACTACTTATGAATATGGATGATGCTAGAATATCTCCTTCAATTCTGGCTACTAAGCAAGTCAGATTCTTCACCCTTACATATTAACATTTGACCTTGCAGAAGTGTTTTGATGAAAGGACCACCAGGATTCATTTTCTGGGACAACAGCAAGTTACTAAGCTTAGGCAATGAAGATACTTGGCTGTTCCACAGTTGAACTTGGCGTGCCCTAACTCAGATGTGTTTCTATCTTTCAATTATTATCTCACCTACTTATAATAAGGTGTCAATGTTTTTAATTGCCTGTTATCTCCCAACAATCTCTCCCATAAACTTATGCCTCTCAGATGTCTGAGGGGGACTGTTCCTGGTAAACTTGCACTTTGGGCAGTCCAGACTTTCTTCTAATAAGCAGGAACATTTGGTTGTTACTGTTAAAACCAACATTAAGTGCTAAAAAAATGTCAAGAATCTCTGATTGTGTTGCAATTGTTACCAGGAGAAAGCAAGATTTTTCATTGTTAAAAAATAAAATGCCCAAGACCATAGCATTTATTTAAAACTTCTTTACAGTTTTAAAAAGCCCTCTGGCTAAAAGCCAACTTCACCTTCTAATTTTTTTTGTCATTACAGCAATAAGTTCTTTCTTTCTCCTATTGATGTGTCTGTTCTCTATTGGTGTTCTCAGCAAAATAATGGGAGATGGAAGTATTCTTTATCTTCCTTGTAAATTAATCATAATGTATGATTTGATGTTATTTTCATTCAAAATAATAATACCCTGGAATAAAATGAGCTCTTTATGAGCTCTTTGTTGCATGTGTCATGGACATATCAAGGCTGTCACACAACTCCTTTTCCACCCAAATACTTCATTTTTGTTCATCTTTGAAGGGGGTAGTGAGATTACGTCAATGGACACAATGCAGATGTTTTGCAGGTGTTGGTGAGGAGATGAAATATTTGGTTGAAGGAACTGGAGGTAATTCCTTAAGGACAATGTTTTATGTAATGTACTTGTGAATTTCAGCTTTAAAGGAGAAATGGTTGAGGTACCGGGTATTCCCTGCTCAGTAGCAATATAAAAGTGCTAACACAAGGACCTCTTTTCAACTCTCACAGTCAGATTGGGTGCTGAAGTTGGGAGATACCCCTACTTGATAATTCCCTGTTCACAAGGTGGTGAACATCTTGGTGCTATTTCTGCTTTTCTTGCTCTGACCCCACTAAGTGTTTGATATCAGACTATCACCAAGGTGAAAGGGTGGAGGTCCCTTTCAAGAAGAATCTTACCATGCTCCATCATCTCTGCTTATTGTGTGAAGGTTAACTTTGGGGCTTGTTAAACTTTTCAAGTTTAATACTTTTCTCAAACTGCTACAGTTTCAAATGTGGGAAATAATTTTGTGTGTTTGCATAAGAAGGACTAATTCTAGGGTTCATTTTCACTAAGTGTATGCAGAGCAAAACAATATTGTGCTAAACAGAGATAACAAACCTTGTTTTGTATGATACATGATGTTGGAATCTGTGGTCTTGTAAGAGTACTAAAGCAGCTACATGGCAGAGACTTGAGGTTTGTCTTGTATCTGAATTCTAGCAGTAGAGTTCATTGGTAAGAATAGACGTGCAATACCAAAATTGCATGCTATCCATCATTCAATCATTACCTCTGCTTTACGTATGCAAAAGTTGAGTATAAAGAGGAATCTACCCTATTAAAAGATCTTCTCAATCATTTGTGAATGTTTATTCCAGAGCTAAGATACACAATGGGCTTTTAACTGAGAACAAGAACGATAAAATGAAGCACAGAAGCTTGTATCTTATTTGCAGTGCATCTCCTTTGCAGTTTTTTTTAAAGGGAAAAAAAAACTCCCTTTCTGAAGCATATGTAACTCATGAAATCTGAAAATTGCTTTGAAGCTTTGACCTTGTACAGAGCTGTACTGCATAATTGGCTTTTTCAAGAAACCTCTGCATCATATGCTTTCTTATAGTCTGTTATAAGTGATTTAATAGGACATGTCATTTTTAATTACTTTGGAAGAACATTCATAAGTCTGAAAATGCAAGTCATGTCCTCTTGGCATTACAGTTTCTAAAAGCATTTTTATGTAACCTGCAGAAACTAGTACAGTATTTTTTTTTATCCTCTAAGTGCATGATAGTTTTACATTTTTGTGATCTGCAGGATGAGTTCTGTACATGATTCAAGGTAAATTAGTCTTAACTGAGCTCTCTGAAAGAAATTGCTGCCAGTTTCTCAGCTTGAATGGTCTAAAATTAGCTCATCCAGCTCTACAATACATCACTGTCTTAGGAGGGCTCTAGTTCTCTCCACCCTCTTAATATCATCTAATGCAATATAATCTCTAACTAACGAGATGGGGAAAATGCCATGTCATTGTAACCATCCTGTCCATACCACAGTTGCATCTGATTCCAGTGGCCATCTGTAGCAAATAATTGATTTTTTTCCTTGATCTCGAGTTCTCAGCAAATCATTAGAATTTAAAAATGACACAAGAACCTCTTTATAGGAAAAACTGGTTTCCTTTGGAAAAAAACGTCATGTGCAATTGAATCTGCAGTCTATTGTAACTGATGTTAGCTACCTTTGATTCTTACTCATTATTTTCTTTGCTGGGTCTGTGCTCTGTCCCTTTGCAATGAAAGAATGCTTTGGATGCACTTGCTAAAGGAGAATTTGCTGTGAGAATTTGCTTCCAAGTGTTTGAACAGTTTTTATCCATTCTGGGTTTGTCAGCGATCCAGTCTGCATAATGAAGGCAGAAAATCCAGCAGAGTAGTAGTGCTAGGAGCTGACAGGCTCCTAGGCTTGTGGATTTAATGAGAATTGCAAAATACTGAAACATCCTGTTCCAGAAAAGAGGCTAACATAGGTGCGGTTTGGTAAAGCTGTGAAGTTTGGGGTGAGTAGTAGACTTGTCAAAGAAATGCAATGCCTGGGAAAGGTCTCAACCAACAAAGCTGTCTCTTGTTACTTGTAGGAAGCATGCCATCAGCCCCTTGGATTTGGTCTTCTGTCATCCACAACATTTCTACCAATGTGTGAAAGTTCTGAATACTTTCCAGTACTTCCTGTGCGATGTATATGCTGCTACCCATGTAAGTGTGGCAGTTGGAGCATGCTTGTAACATGCAGTGAAGCTGGGTGACTTCCATTGAAAATAATGGGGGCCCATTCTTCAGAAGAGGACTAGTTGAATGGAAGCTTGCTATGACAGACTTAAATAGTCCTTTTCCTTTAATGAAACTTCAACTTTATATCATAATTCAACTTTACATCATAATTTTCCCTTGCTATTTTTTTTCCTGTATTCATAGATAAGGTTAAAGCATTTCCTCTACAGCCAGGCAAGATGTGATAGATCTCTGCGTCCTTGCTCCAGCCCACCATCAACCTTCTCTACAATTACCTCAGTGGAACAATTCCTTTCCATTTCTGTGGGACATCAGAGCCTACCCAGCAAGGTACAGGTGTTGCTTTTGCCCTTTCAGACTACACCTTGTTCAAAGCACTGCTTGTTCTAGCTTCTGCCTTTAGTTCCTGATATGTCCTGTTCAGCTGTCTTTTTTTCTGAATTTCTTGATAGAAAAAAAAAAAATTCTAGCTGAAACCAGATGTTGTGATGTTGTGGGTGTGTAGGTAGGTAATCAGATGTATCTATTATTGGTGCCTTAGAGAATTCAGAGAATGGTTTCTGGTTACAGTGTCAGGATCAGTCCTCTTGCTTCTACAGGGGAAAAAATTAAAAATAATTAAAAAAATGCACTAGAAAAGCCACAGAAAACAAAACAAAAAGTGTCTTCTGGAGTTCATTTAGTGCAACTTCATTGAAGGTAGACACAACTATCCTGAAAATGATCATGTCTGATATCTGGCCAGTCTAGTCTTGACATCTGTTGATGAGAAAATTCATAACCTTCCTGTTCCAGTGCTTGAAAACACAATGCTTCTGCCACTGATTTTATTTATGTATTTAATATGAAAAAGTGGTTAGAAAAAGCTTCTCAGGAGAAAGAAGTGAGAATTTTGAAAACATAAGAAGTGTATGGCAGAACAGGAGAAAGGTTTGGAATTTCCCAGCTCTTTGGCAATTACTGCAAGGCACGGACCAGACATGCAAGAGCCACTTTATCCTACCTGGAACAGGAATGTATAAATGTAAAGCTGAAGGGGGTGAATTAGTGCCTGAACAGGAAAGTCAGAGTTGCTGGCGCTGTGCTGCTGCTGCTTGCTTTTCTGTAAGCCCTTGTACTTGTTACCCAAACCTGCTTATGACGAATGAAGTGCTGAGAGTCTTACCTCGATCAAGTGCTTTAACATCCCTTTGTTATGAACCTCATGTTAGGGAAGAAGCTAGTCTGTAAAAGCAGTGACTTGGCTATAAAGGAAGCTGTGCTGTCATAGCCTTATGTTCCCCTTCCCAACACTAATAAAAAAAAGAGTACCCAGGCTTTTATGTGTTGGTATAAGCTTTCACCTCGCTAATACTGCTTATTCTGCTGGACTAAATAAGAAGCTGCAAATACTGAATTGTAACTACTCTGAAGATGAGAGAAACTGGAAAGAAAGTTTTGATAAAAGAGTAAGAGTCAGATGACTCATTTCCATTTTAATGGGATTTTAGCTGCATTCTGAATATGCGTCAAGTTTAAATCCAGCACTTAAAAAGCTCATATAAGTAGCGTTGCACTTTCAGCAGAAGCATATGTTTTGTTTCCTAAGTTTCCCATCTGCTAAGGAGCTGGTAGTTGATTTGTGCGTGCAATGAGAATTGATTGTGTAATTGTTTATTTACATAGATTGCTGTGGGGTTTAGAAGCCTCACTAGTAGATCAGCCCCTCTGTAGTGTAAAGAGTTTGTTTACGGTTATGTCAAGATGCATCAAATGGCAAAGAAAAGTAAAAATGTGTGGGAATCATGCTAATCGGAGAGATGTGTTTGCATAAGCTGTAGTCACAGGCAACCTGTAGTCTTATCTGGTGCAAATACTTGAGCAAACACTTAGTTTTATATTCATTTTAATTCAGGCTTATTATATCTCTCACAATCAAGTGATGAGAGAAAATAGGACAGCTATGAGGTTAACTGAAAAAATGAAAAAGCAATACTTATTTCTCCTCAGACCCCTTAAAATGTTGTCTCTTCTAATTAATAAAGAAAATGCTGTTTCATATAATGACTGAATTTTAAAACAGGTAGAATTGCCAGACAGATTTTCTGTTTAACAAAATAATTCCAATCTTGCTAAATCATGGTTCCTGTATAATATGGAGACTCTATGATACTTTCATTTGCTTTGCAGTGGAGTCAATTGCCAAAGGCTTTTCTAATGTGTCTCTAGGGAATCGCCAAGTGATGCAGACAATTTCCACTACCTCACTTGTACCTCTGAGAGGAAAAACATACAAGGACTACATTTAAGGTATAAAAGGTAGACCAAATTGTTACAGCAATCACCCAGTACGGACTGCTGTTTCTGCTGTCTCTTTTTGTCATATTAAATTTTCATTTCTCTTCAACAACAACAAAAAGAAATACTGCATTGCTGATCTAGTTCTGTCCAGAAAAGCCTTACTTGTACTCGTGTGCTCTATGTGGTGCAAAATTTCAGCTACCAGTCTCTTTCTCTGAAAGTTCTTGTACTTCTTACCCAAGCCTGTTTGGTGTGAAGGAAGCGCTGAGTCTCGCATCAGCTGAGTGCTTTAGCATCCCTTTGTCATGAGCCTTGTGCTATAGAAGAAGCTTATCTGTGGAAGCAGAGGCTTGCCTATAAAGGAAGCTGTGCTGTTGTAGCTTTATGTTCCCATTCCTGATAGCTGTGTCAGTACACCAGTTAACAGGTGTCATTCATCTGTAGTGCCAAGGATCAGTCTGAATTAGCTCTCGTTGATGCTTGCCTCTGGTGACTGGGTGCCTTGGCGTGCAAACATTTGGAAGCACGCAGGAAGACTGAGGATGGCAAGGTGGCCTTCTCTGTCGCTTGTGCCTGAATCCATACGTGATGCCTACCTTCTGCGTAAGGTATCAAACCTGAAAACCAGGAGCTAGAGCACTGCCTCTCAAAGTCCTGTTTTCACTTCAAGAAGCTGTTGCTCTGATCCTTTGGTGAGGCACACTCAGGAGCACAATGGAGCGGGTGAAGAGGCTGATGTGTTATGGAGGATCTGATGCTTCCTACTGTGGCTTTCATTCCTAAGGAACCCAATGCAGTCAACAAATGTATGAACTTCTTTTAATTAACCATCAGAATTAAAAAAAACTCCATCTCTTTCCTAAGGCTGTTGCCAAAGCAAACCAGGGCAGGAAGGCCTGCTCTCTCAAATGCTGCATTTGTCAGTAGTGTACCCTGTGGATTTCACTAAATCTTCCCAGGTAGAATTACTTCAGTTTGTAGATTATTTACAAAATTATCTGACCAGAATAAGGAATAGTCTGGGTTTTATGCTAGACATTAGGAATTGAGAAGTCTGTCTCCATTCTTCTTGTCCTGGCTAGCTCTGTAATGTTAGTCTTTTCATTTGTGTTTGAGAACCTGAAAAAAGTGTTTTTTTTGTTTTGTTTTGTTTTTTTCCTCAATTCAGCTATAGTAATGAAGCCTGCTTAGGTGGTTGTCCCAGATCCTTGCTGAGTATGGAGTTCTCGACTAAAATTTTAATGTCAGATAGGCAGGATGGGGTAAGTCACAGAGTTCTCATGGCCTAAGTGTCCTCAGTGAATCTTTGTAAGCTGCTACCCTTCTGTGGCTGAGAAATGACAATCTAATGTGAACCTAGGGAATGCTGAGGAGGAAAGAAATAAAACAGTTTCTCAAACAGAAAAAATCTAGGGTGAATACTGGTAACTTTGCCTTAGGAGTAAAGTGGCATAAAATGAAAGGTGGCTTGGAGTAGCATTTTAGAAGTTTTGTTCTGCCTTCCTAGGTAAATTAAGTATAAAGTGTTGTTAAAGTGTGGTTCTGTTTTGATGCACAGTTAGTGAGATCTGTTTTTAGTTGTCAGTAACTATTTTAACTGCTGGTTTTATTCATTACAAAGTCAGCCCAGTAGTTTGGCATGGCTTGTTAAGTCTGGCCAGTACAGCTGGTAGTGCATCGGGCCCTATTGAAAATTCTGCTGGACAAATTCTGTGCTGTACTTTTATCGAGGCAGATCTCTCTCCAGTTTACGTTCTGTCCTCAGTAACAATGCTGCAACACCATCAGTCTTTGAAGGTATGTAAAGGTGTATTAGAGGGCAACAGAGTTGGCTCTGCCTCTGAAAGCTGCTTAAGGACTGTAGTGATGGGACGTGAGAAATTACAAAGTACAAACCGAGTTCAGCAAGAGCTGTACTGCTGTTTATAAGGAAAGGTTATTAAATCATCTGTTTTCACTAAAAAGACTATGTAGAAGTGGAGTGCAAGTACAGGGCAGATCTTTTTCATTTTTCTGACATTTCTTTTTAGTAGTTGTTTATTTTAAAATGTACTGCACAAGCCTCTGCCGATGAATTTCATCTTCAGAGACACCATTGATTTAAGTATTTTCTCACAGAGAATGATGAAGGAACTACCTGTGTAGCAATAGGAAAAAACCAGGATCATTCTTCTTTCTTGTACACATGCTCTCATATAGCACACACTCATACACCCAGAGGTGTAATAATCTCTACTTTGTTGCCAGAGCCAGTGTGAGACTAGTGGTGGCCCCAGGCAGAGATTAAGGGGCAGGTGCATTGAATGACTCATTGCGTTATTTAACTTAGCTTTGTGGGGTCTCCGTGGGGCCCTAAGTAATTGTTATCTGACCCATCCCTCTGCTGGAGCCAGCATTAAATCCAGAATCAATAAAGCAAGTTACACCATAGCTTTGAATGAATAATGCAGTAGTTTTGCAGCACTGTGTAGCTATTGAAGACCAGCAGTTTATGATTCAGGGGATGAACAGATATTCATGCTGTGCGTGGTGTTCTCACGTGCTTGGCTGCGTGCACGGCTGAAGTTCGTGTAAGTTATCTTCATGATGAGAGAGGTGCTGGGAAGGTTATTACTTTGCTGACTTATCCTCGGCTCTGGATGGATGGGTGTGACTCTGCTGGGATCCTAAAGCTATTGGGAGTCGCGTTGTGCAACCTGTGGGATCACTGCGTATCAGAAACTGTTTTCATAGTATTCAAACCAAGAACTCAGACTGAACAGTGCTGATTTCTCCAAGCATTAGCAAATATGTTCTTTCTTGTGCTGAGCACTCGTGATCTTTGTTGTAGTAGCAATCTGAGACGTGCGGATGAAGATATGAGTTATAGTCACAATTACAGACACTCCATTTCCCTGAAAAGTTTATGGAGAGAGAAAATTGCAGCATCATAGCAAGAAAATGGATATGCAGGAAATGAAGTGACTGCCCAAAAGTTGTACTGAAGTTTGTGGCAGAGCATAAAATTAAAACACTGAGGTGGAACTAAGATTTTAACTAGAGTGAAGTGAATATTTTTCAACCAAATTAGCAGTCAGCGAGAGATGCAGACTTCTCAAAACTTAAATGTTTTCTAGGAGCATACTGGCTATGTTGGAATTTGTATCAGAAAAGATTCTGAAGTCCAGGATGATTTTCTCTATTTTTATTGTTATTATTTTGTGCTCAGAAACACACTGGCCCTTTGGTCAAGATTTCATCTAGGCTCTGTGAAGCACAGGTTCACGTTTATGCCCTTTCTTATTCAGACTGGGTGCTTGAATCTGAGTTTTCCTCAAGTTGGGCATCTTGGCCTTTCATTGTTTCCAGGCATTGACCTCATCAGCTTTCCTTTTTCAAGAAACAAACAAATATAAAAGAGCATGAATGGGTGAAAATCCTCCCTGTTTCACAGATCCTTTTTGTTAACAACTTCCACTCCTTTAAATGAAAGCTTCATTGCCCCTGCTGCTTGTCCTAGGAGAAAAATACTTACGCTTTGATGGCTAAAAATCATCTGTAATTAAGGATAAACTTAATCATGGCCAGATTATTAAACTCATTTGTTCTAGTGAGAAGATTTTCTTCTATATTTTTTTCCTCTCTGGTGTGCTGTGGCAGTGTTGTTGTGTATTCTCATTATTGGTAATAATATGTAACAACACTTCATTCAAGACATGAGAAGAGAGCAGCGTGAAACCAGAAAAACACATCAAGCCAAATAGTGTTTCAGGCATTTACCCAGCCCTCTGTTTTCCTTCTGTGCCTTCTTGTGTGTTGCATTGGTTTTGTTTACTGGTTTGGTTTGGTTTTTAAGCACTGAGTGTGCCAGGGCTTGCATTTTGTCTCCCGCGTCCATGCCTACCTGTGAGAAACACTCCGTAGCCAATAACTTAGGCTCAGGCGAGGATCTCAGTGAAGTAGTAATTTATTCGCGATTGCAATGGCGGGCGCCCCACAAGCAGGAGAGCGCACCTACTAGTTCCAAAAACACAGTTTATATACTTTTTGATGACAGGACCCTCCCCTGTTTCCCCACTGGAGTGGGTAATCCAGGTTCACAATCTACCTGATGCTTCACAGACAATGCCTGGCCTTCAGTTGCCGGCCTGTTTTTGAGATGGTAATGTTTTCTCCCCTTATCTGGCTTGACTTAACATAGTGATTTTCACCTGATTGCTCTAAGGAGTCTGGTTGTCTGCATTTTAGGAGGACACCTGCTGAGCTTTCTTATCACTGTAAGCATATCTCAATACCACATTCCTTCCTTCTATACAATGTAACACTGCAAAAACAACATTTCTATTCCCACAATTCCCCCCTTTTCTCTTTTTATAATTTGTTGATTTTTGCAAAATTTTTCTCTAAGATGTAATCTGGTAGATGTCTTCCTCTTCTTTACTTTCTTTGCTTTCCATTTCCTCTAATATCATCATCTTATCTGAGTAGGGTGGTGGATCCATGGTCATTTGTTTCAAAAGTGCAGTTTCAATTAACCGCTGGACAAGTCCCCTTACACAGGGGATAATGCGACAACCAATGGCTGTCAAAACTCCTGCTACTACAATCAAGGATGTAAATATGGACACTACCATCCCTTTCCATTTACCAAACCAAGATTCCAACCATCCTGTGATGGAAGTGTCTGCTCCTGAGTTTTCTGCCAATTCATTGGCAAGGGTGGTAAGCCCTTGCAATGCTCTAGTTACTGTGCCATCCGGGGCAGTATTGTTAGGGATAAAAGTACAACAACGGTTGCCCAGCATCATGCACACACCACCTCTCTCCGCAAGAATCATATCTAATGTTATTCTGTTTTCCCAAGCCATTTTGCTGGTGGCATCTAGTTGTTCAGCGATTCCTCGTATCGCATCCCTTGTATAATTTATGAATCTCTGCTGATTATAATAAATATAAGTAATCCAATCCACATTCTTATTGATTGTTACCCACCAGAACAGTGACTCAAACCCTGCAGCAATTTGATTCCTGGCTTCCTGTTCATCGGGAACTCCTCTAGGCACCCCAATAGAATCTACGTATGCTCTATCATCAAATGATACTCCTAAGCTTCTTTTACTTCTTCTGGGTATTTGTGATGTTTCTCTTTCAAATGCCAGGGTGAAGGGTATAGCTAATTGAACAAGTGCACAAGTGCCTCCCCAGTTAGATGGTAGGGTGGACCGTAAGATCTTCCCTCCACAGTACCACCAGAGATCTGCCCTGGGGATCTCAAATCTTGAATAGTTTCCCATCAAGTCCTCGGTAGCATTCAAGGTCCTCGTGCACAAGGCAAATTCTCCCAGATGCCAGGTAGCACTCACACCCTGCCGTGAGAGGCAAGCTGTATGGTTACCTATAGCTGTGGAGAATACAGGGGGAGCCCTGATACTGCTATCATGCAAGGAAGGGAATAGCAAAGAGAGAGACTTACAGGCCTCATTTCCCCAGGCAGTCTTTTCTTGGTACAATGCAATCATACATCGCATTCCCTGGGAATCCTTGGTCCACCCCAATGGGCAGGGCACTATCTGGGCAATCGGTCATCCCGAGGCACAAGCATAGCAATTGCTATGGTTGAGACTCTGGACAGTATATTTGACCCATTCTATCCAGGCATTCACAACCCCATACCCTGTTTCAATCTCAAATGTTTGAACTGCCGCATTTCAAAGAGGGCCTCCTGTTTTCTCTCCTGTTTTCTCCTTGAGTTTCTCCCTTTCTCTGATGGCAATAGAGGATTGTTTCCATACAGCTATTCTCAATCTGGCTGTTGGGCCTCTCCCAGTTATTTGTTGTCTCTGCTCAGTTGTCATTGGGCATTTAAATCTCCACAAGCTAACACCTCACAAACATCAAACATGACAGATTGTGGTACATAACCCTCTGTCACATTCACCCATATTTTTATGGGGTATCCCATCTTACTATTATCTGGTCATGCCTTTTCCAAGTTGCCAATTGACCAAGGCTTTCTCTGAGGCCTATAATCACTAAAAACAAAATTAATAATTGATTTTTCCCTGTCATTATTTTTAAACCTTAGGTTTCCAAATAATTATCAATACAAAGAATAAGATATACACTACTACCATAACAAACCCCCCTTGGGAACACTTCAATTCACTATAGGCCAGTCCTTTCTCTCAATCACAAGTCACACTCATTAGTTACCTGTGAAAATAAAAGGCTAGTTTACAATCGCAAGCTCTTATCCCGCTCAGAGTCCACTATGAGATTTTTCTCTTTGATTTCAGCTTCCAACAAGTCTTCTGTAGGAACAGCTTCCCAGGTACTAGGGTCGACGGATGCCTTCACTCGAGTATAGTGAGTCCAACCTTTTTCCGCAGTTCCTATGGCTGTTTCAGTGGTTAGTAGTACTTGGAAGTGTCCTTCCCATTCGGGCCGGAGTTGATCCTTTCCAGGTCTGAATCAGGACCCAATTTCCCACGGGTCCTGAGAAATGACAAAGAAGAGGACAACCCCAGAACACAGTTCTTAAGAAAACTCTCGTTTCGAATTGTGGTATCTCATCCCTTCTGCCCAGACAGGGTAATCCGAACAGCATCTCATACGGTGAAATTCCTATATTGTTTCTTGGTGCTGTTTGAACCTGGAGGAGTGCTAAAAGTAAACATTTTACCCAAGGAAGTTGGGTTTTTAACACTAATTTAGTTAATTGCTTCTTTAATGTCTGGTTCATTCGCTTTGCCTTCCCAGAAGAGGAGGGGTGCCAGGGGGTGTGAAAAGCCCACTCAATCTCTAAGGCCTGCATTAACCCTTGCAGTACTTGTGAAGTGAAATTATTTCCTTGATCTGAATCAATGTTTTCAGCTATCCCATATCTAGGGACTATTTGCTCCGGTGATACCTTAGCCACCGTGTTTGCAGTGGCAGATAAGAGGGGAAAGCTTACACCCATCCAGTCACGTGGCCAATTAGGACAAACAAGTACTTAAATCTCCCTCCTTTACGTAACTCAGTAAAGTCTACCTGTATACTTTGTAAAGGTCGAATCCCTGGCTCCCGTCCCCCTCTAGGTTAGTTACAAATGACCTTTTTATTTGCTTTTTGACATATGGTACATCCTCTGCATATTTGCTTCACTAAAGTGTATATTCCTACACAGACATACTTTCTTAGCACAACATCACACATTGCTTGCATCTCCCAATGACTCTCTTGATGTAAAACATCATATTTGCCTCATTGGTGCTTTATTCAGCATTTCTCTCCCATCAGGGAGTATCCATTTTCCCTCAGGCTTCGTGGCTCCTGATTCCTTACAGAAATCTCTCTTAAAAACTTTTTAGTTCTTTCTTAGTTTTCAACAATTCCCTGAATCCTCTCTGGATTTATTCTCAGTTTTCCCTCAGACATTAGATGCCTTAAATATCTGTATTGTAATTTATTTTTCAATACTCCCAAGCCCTGCTTTCCCAGAAAGTTGAATAGCTTGTTAGTAGCTTCCTTCACAACTGTTTTCTCCTGTCCTGACAATAAACAATCATACACATTTTGTAACAGAAATTCCTCCTTGGGAGGTTGGAATTGCTCCAAAATCTGTTCTAGAACTTTGCCCAAATTAATCAGAGGCCCTGTAAACCCCTGAGGTAAAACTGTCCATATGTATTGTTGCTTCCGCCCCCACTTCAGAGTCTTTCCAGTCAGAGGTGAATATATCTTTGCTCTCAGGGCCTGAGAGCACTCCATTAATACCACTGTTATTCCAGTCTAACAATTTACTATTTGAATGCCCAATTTCATCATCAAATCCCTTCCCAACAAGTTAGTCCCTGCCTTGGGTACATACAATAATTGCCCAGAGATCATTTTATCCCCTAGTCTCAGCTTGGTATCCCCCAAAGGTGGCACTGTTATCCCAGCCCCTTCTACCCCCATCACTTGTTAGGGTTTCATTAGTTAATTTAATCCCTGATACTTTACAGGCCAGTAATGACCTAGCTGCCCCTGTGTATTGTGTTTGATGGCAAGGTTCGGGAGGGGGCTGCAGTGGCAGCCCCCACGAGGAGAATCCAGAAACCACCCCGTGGCAGATAAGGGACAATTTCATCCGGCCCCAGAGGGGCCCACCGCTGCCCAGAGCCAAGCCATGAGCAACACAGTCCGTGCCTCTGTGAGAGCACATCCACGAAAACAAACAAACAAACAAACAAAAACCTGCTGCTCAACAGCAGCTGGGAGAGCGAGGAGTGAGAAACCTCCCCGCAGACACCAAAGTCAGCGCAGAAGGAGGGGGTGGAGGCGCTCCAGGCGCCGGAGCCGAAGCCCCCTGCGGCCTGTGGAGAGGCCCCTGGTGGAGCAGGCTGCCCCCCCTGCCCCCCCCTTCTCGATACTTGGGAAACTGACCAAACACCACAGCAAATATACCAAAACTTCTAGACTGTTACTTAGATAGTGCCTACATCCTCTTTCCCTGCTCATTCAACTTTCCCAACTCATTCAAAAAACAACTCTGTCAAACATTACATACCACACCTTTAACACCTTCAATAACCCTTTTTAACACTTCTTCTTATCTTTCTCCAGCCTGTACTTTCACCAAAGTCTCAGTCATTAGCCAACTTAATTCCATACCTTTCTCCCTCATCCCATTTTCCTTCTCTCCTCCTTCTTCCACTCCGGATATTCCTACCTGAAGTGGCCAGCCTGCCCACACTTAAAACATCCCATCAAAGCCTGTCCCTGCTAAGATTCAGGCCGCAACACGGGTAGCTTTCCTTGCCTGCCATTCCTTCATCTCTCTTCCTCTCTTTTCCATCCTGGCCCTGACTCCCCCTGAAGATTTTCTTCCTCTTTCTCCAACCCTCTGCCTGACTACCTGCTACACTGTCAATACCATTAGTTTCACTCTCTGCTTTTCCTTCTCATCTCCCCTCTTAAAACACACGTTCAGGGCCTCCCACAGGAGGGCCCCCAGTGACTGTTCACTACATCCCCTCCACCTTCTGGAGCATTTTCTGTGCATCTTGCCAGGCTTCAATCACAAAATGAACTTTCAAGAGCCCTTGGGATACCGGGTCCTCAGGATTCATCCCCGAGTACTTTCTCATTCTGACCCCAAGTCTCTCATATGATTTCTGTGTTGCACACTATTATTCTTCCAGCCAGGATCGGCAAGTGGTTATTTCTGCCCTGCCGGTATTACCCCTGGTCCTGGAGGATGAGTTCTTTCCCATTTTTGTATTGCAGCTCTCCTCCTGATCATTCCCATTTCTTTCCCTGTAAACAACATATTTATATACATAATTCCCCCTCCCCAAGAGTATAAGTTAGGTCCTAGGAAACTCCTAACCTCTCTGCTGGTAAGGAGGGGGGGAAGTTCACTTAAGAGGATACACGGTTAGTGTTAGTGCTGTTAGTATCAGGGAAGGCAAAATTTTCAGTACCTCTTCTACCTTGTTCTAATTCTTTTACCAGTTTGGGGTACCTCCTGTTCCCAGAGCTAATGTTATCTATAGTTCCTGTCTCTTCTTTTGGAGGAACTGCTACAGCAGCCGCTGCTGCTGCAGCAACTTGGGGGTTATAAGGAGGAGGTAAGTTATCCAGAAGGTCCCATTTATCACTTGTCTCTTCCTTTTTCTTTCCCTCTTTATTCTGATTTTGCTCAAAACCAAATTTATTCCTTGTATCCAACAAGCTGCATACTCAGATTCTTCTTCAAAATGGAAATTTGTTATTAACATAAAAATTTAAGGCCTGACATACCCAATCTTTGTCAGACCCGTATTTTGGCCAAAATACTGCAGCTCCTTTAATTGGTTCTTTCGTCCAGACTGATACACAATATTTAACCATTTTCTTCCTATCTTTTTCCTTAGTTTTGGGGTTATTCTTCCAATTTCTCAACATCCTTCCTAAAGGACAGTCGGGAGGCACTCCCCCAGGGATATCTCCCTGTCCCCTGGAACTCATATTTCCCATTTTTCCTATCCTGGAAAATGGGGGTGTACTGCCAAGCACTTCCCCGTGCAAGGGCTACCGCACACCTATGAGTTTACTAGATTCCCTGGTGTACTTCCGAGCACTACCCCGTGCAAGGATTACCGCACACCAAATTTCCCTGGTGTACTCCGAGCACTACCCCGTGCAAGGCTTACCGCACACCAAATTTCCCTGGTGTACTGCCAAGCACTACCCCGTGCAAGGCTTACCGCACACCAAATTCCCTGGTGTACTCCGAGCACTACCCCGTGCAAGGATTACCGCACACCAAATTCCCTGGTGTACTGCCAAGCACTACCCTGTGCAAGGCTTACCGCACACCAAAATTCCCTGGTGTACTCCGAGCACTACCCCGTGCAAGGATTACCGCACACCAAATTCCCTGGTGTACTGCCAAGCACTACCCCGTGCAAGGCTTACCGCACACCAAAATTCCCTGGTGTACTCCGAGCACTACCCCGTGCAAGGATTACCGCACACCAAATTTCCCTGGTGTACTGCCAAGCACTACCCTGTGCAAGGCTTACCGCACACCAAAATTCCCTGGTGTACTCCGAGCACTACCCCGTGCAAGGATTACCGCACACCAAATTTCCCTGGTGTACTGCCAAGCACTACCCCGTGCAAGGCTTACCGCACACCAAAATTCCCTGGTGTACTCCGAGCACTACCCCGTGCAAGGCTTACCGCACACCAAATTTCCCTGGTGTACTCCAAGCACTACCCCGTGCAAGGATTACCGCACACCAAATTTCCCTGGTGTACTGCCAAGCACTACCCCGTGCAAGGCTTACCGCACACCAAATTCCCTGGTGTACTCCGAGCACTACCCCGTGCAAGGATTACCGCACACCAAATTTCCCGAGACTCTTCCTTTCTCTCCCTTATCTCACGCTTCGTCCGTCTCCGGCCGCGCCCCTCGCGGAGCTACGGAACCGCGGATCAGGACTCCACACTCGCTTCGTACAAAAGTACGTCTCAATCACACATCACACATCACACAGAGTCTCACCCGACCCCCGAGGCAATACTTAATATTTCTTACCTTGGTCTGTGCACAGAGTTACCGGATCAATTCTTAAAACCCTGAGTGCCTACCTTCTTCCCTTCCCCACTACTTCACGGATCCTGCCTCTTTCATCAGTCTCGGGCCCTCTGTCAGCTCTCCGCAGAACCGCCACCGTCGATGCACAGGACCGCTGAAATCAGCGGGGCATGCCTTCCTGCTGCTGCGGCGGTGGGGCTCCCCGGTAGGTGACTGGATCCCGGACGAGCCCCCAATTGTGAGAAACACTCCGTAGCCAATAACTTAGGCTCAGGCGAGGATCTCAGTGAAGTAGTAATTTATTCGCGATTGCAATGGCGGGCGCCCCACAAGCAGGAGAGCGCACCTACTAGTTCCAAAAACACAGTTTATATACTTTTTGATGACAGGACCCTCCCCTGTTTCCCCACTGGAGTGGGTAATCCAGGTTCACAATCTACCTGATGCTTCACAGACAATGCCTGGCCTTCAGTTGCCGGCCTGTTTTTGAGATGGTAATGTTTTCTCCCCTTATCTGGCTTGACTTAACATAGTGATTTTCACCTGATTGCTCTAAGGAGTCTGGTTGTCTGCATTTTAGGAGGACACCTGCTGAGCTTTCTTATCACTGTAAGCATATCTCAATACCACATTCCTTCCTTCTATACAATGTAACACTGCAAAAACAACATTTCTATTCCCACATACCCCTGATACACAAATAACTCTGCCTGGCCTTCTCAGCTGGGGATTTTCCTGCTGCTAGTCCTCTCTTGAATCTCTTGGGTTACGTCCAGCTAGGGTGGACTAGGTGGTGCACTGATGGGAAAAAATACCTAAAATAATGATAGGTCACTGAACTCCTTCCATCTATGCTTTATCTTGTTTCTCCAGAGCTGTTTAGAAACTGTGGCCTTCTCTAATGGCTCACATAAGAGGGGAAGAACCACTTTTCCCTGAGATGTTTCAGTCAGAAACAAACAAAAAAAAATGCATTTACACGAATTCTGCAAAATGGGAAATCTTAAGCTGTCAGACAACCTCATCCTCTAAAACTGGTTACCTGAAGAATTCTTCTGAAGGTTTTTCTGTATGTTTCCCACTTACTAGATGACCAGTGGCCATGCTGCAAGTGTTTCTAGGTTCGTAATTGTTTTGGATGAAAGTAAAACTGGCTGCAGGAAAAAGCAACTGGGGTGTTTGCCTGAGGTAGTGGTAAGCAATCAATTTTCTTGCTTAACGTTTTCTAGGTAGATTGGAGCTCGCTCTAATTGGAGCCAGGTAGTTCTGTGACAGAACCAAAGCTGATACCTCTACCCTCCAAGCCCACCTTCGTCATTTGGATTCAGTGTCACGCTGATCATAACTGTCTGGTTCCTTCCAGCTTGTCCTCAAAGGGCACAGAGACACGTAACACTGCAAGGTTCCCCCCATCAGGAGGGAGGAATTCCACCACCATCTTTCAGGGACTCCCAGCTGCCTGAAAATATTCAAAAACACTTTAATTGCAGCACGAGTTAATGTACATCCAGCCCTCTGAGAATGCTACTTTAACAGCATTCCCATCCTCACAAGAGCTTGAAAAGCTAAAGTTTTTTTGGGCAGCTGCCAAATGCAGGTAATGAATGGTTGTTTAGTGCTTTGGAAATGTACAAAGTAAAGCAAATGCTAAACACCAGTTACATTCTGCTATGCAAGTCACAAAACTGCCTAGAGAACTGCCAGTGATAAATGTCCACAATTATAGTATATAAATACCAACAGGAATTATTTAGGGTGGAACAAGGCAGGGCCACCTAGGAGTAATTAGATAGACTTAAGGAGAGGAGAAAACTTCCTTGAGAGAGAACTTCTGAATCAGGCATATTTGATTAGAGAAATACCATCTATATAGGAAGAAATAACTCCTGGATAAGCCTGTGGTAGGTTAAATTTACTAACTCTAGAAAAGAAAGTATACAGAACCATTCTTAGAGCCATGGCATCCAAGGGCCAGATTGTAAAGTGCTTCTCTTTGCTTGCAAAATTGGAAATGCAGGACATTGTTCATATTTTTGCTCTCTGCAGTGCTTGGTGTAAGTCACTTGAGCATCTGCAAGAAGTTTAGTGATGCATAAGATGGGGAACAGTTCAATATGTGTGAATAGGCTAACTGGTTTTCCAAGCCAGACTTTCTTCATGCTCAATAGCATCAAAGGTTTGTTAACAAGCAAGTACATTACACTGATTTCTTTCATTTGTCCTTCTTATTGCTTTATTAACAAATCCTGGATGACCTGTTATAGCATACTAATTTTACTGTAATTTTTCCTAGATTGGAAAAATTAGTGATAGTACCATTATAATAAATCAGCTAAGGACATTGAAAAATTGAAGGTTTTATCTCCCTCTGCACCTGGTGAATGGATGTACAGTATATGTACATCAGTAGTATGTGCTGTAGAAGAAATATAGCAGCATCTGAACAGAAGGCATCCCTTATCTTCATGAGTTCCCTTAATTAGCTCGGTATAGAATTAAATTGCCTTCCCTGCAGGAAAAGTTTTCTGCTCATTATTCTTTATTTTCTAAATACTACTGAAGTCTTACTGTTTACATAAAATGTAAGTTTGTTTGTTTGTTTGTTTGTTTATTTTTTCTCCCCGAAGAGCCTTGAAGTGTTTAAACTTAATGTAGGATGAGAGAACGGTCAGTGAGTTAGGAGATTTTTCCTGGGGAGAGAAGAAAATGTTTCTGGTCTATGACAACACAAATTCTGTAGCATATTCGTAAGAAAGCAGAAAAGCTAGAGAAGAAGGTGAGAGAGGATTAAAAAGCAAAGCGAACAGAGGGATCACAATGAGAATGGAAAGGGAGAAGCAAGCTGATATATAAGGCCATAAAGGAAGGCGCAGGAGCTAAATTTGAAAGAGAGGGAGGCAGAAAGTCAGTGAGAAAACAGCTGGACACCCCAACATACATTTTCCTTGACAAGACAATAAATTGGGTGCTGACAAATGGGTGGAAGAGAGGCTCTAAATCCTCCGTGCAGGACTACAACAGGGAAGCGACCAAAGTTTTGAGGGTGTAGAACCACGGGCCCTGCAGAGCAGGGAGACAGGGCTTTGGCTGAAATAGAGGCAGTCGTGTTAGCAATTCACTTGGCTGTCTTTTGTGCAACTGCTCTACAGCCCTGTTCTTTGAACTTGATTGACAATTACTGTGATTATTTGCTTTTTGTTCTTGTTGGTTTTAAAACTTTAATCAAAATTGCTTTCAATATAATCAGTTTATAAAAGTTGAATTCTTAAGGATTTTTTTTTCCCGGCACTTTTACAGTCTGATCAATCTTTAATAATGAGAGCCAGCTGAAAAAAAATATATGATTTTATATTCAGACGATGCAGTTTTATCAAAAATGAATCATCTTAAGTGAATACATTGATTTAGATTAAATTTGATGGGAAAATATCAAAATGAATAATTTTACCCTCTTTCTTTCTGGCTATATTGAAATCTTTCATATTGGCATTTTATTCTTTTCATTTTAACTTTTATGATATTTACATTATTTTTATATTCCTATACCATTGCATATAAGAGTTTCAATGATTCCAACTCGGTATGTTTTTTATTTGCGCTGAAAAATGTCAAAATGTTGGAATTTCCCATGGGATGAGAATTCCACTTTTTATTTACAATACAATATGGAAAGAAATAGTGTTCCAGCGTAAGTCTGACCTTAGTATGTCTCAGCTCTGGAATGCCAGTCAACTTAATATATTCTTGAGGATTGTGTATTAAGCTTTCTGAATGATTTATGCCAATCATCTTTTCATTATTTCTTCACCAATATTGGCAGTGGTAATTCCTTGTACATTAATGCATTTTTTTCTATCCGTCTAGATACAACTTATATGAAATAAACTACAAATAAGTCTCCTTGGAACATGCTTTTCAATTCTAAGAATTGTTCGTATATCTCATCTTCTTTGCTGAATTAGGCTCCAATGATGGACAATGTCTGATTTGAATAATATTTAGTATTATCTTCAGTATTTATTTTACAAAATGTTTTGCAGTGTTGGTGAGTTGCAGTCCTCGTGAAGACAATAACACTCCTTATGTGCTTGCTCATAAAATATGAACTGAAGGTGATCACTGAGATTGAGACCTGCTGTAAAATACCAGAATGGCAGATAAAAATGTTAGTAGGAGCTTATTTTTTTAGTTAAGTACATAACTAATCTTTACATAAGGAAAGATGGCTTCAGCTTGTATTGAAGAGGTAATTAACAAATCTGAAAGTTACGCTACTCAAGTGGAGCTTCTGCAGGTAAAAGAAACTGAATGCATTCCATGTTTGCTCATCAGAAATGTGCCCATATTAGAATTTATTTACTTAACACTTCAGTGATACTATAACAACAGACATCTTGACTGTGGGAGATAAACTGATGAAGTATGTAACTTTATAACAAAGACAAACTTAATGTTTAAAATGTTTATATTTTGCTGTCTAAGTTCTGGTAAAATTATCCTATTTTAAAGAACTAGATTTTGGTCTCTTCTCTCAATACATTGTTAAAGAGGTAGAAAACACCCTCACACTTTCTTATGCATCATTATTCGTACTGGGTTTTCCTCTCTAACTGTTCTTCTCCTTACAGGATATACTTGGAAACAAACAGCAAAACAAATATAGCAGGCTTATACAAAGCAGAGATGACAACCAAAGCTTCTGTAACATGCTATATTATGCTGTCAAAATCTAGAACAATACACAGAGGAAATTGCTTTATCAACAGAATTTGCTGGCGATCTGAAAAACAGGTATTTATACATAGCTTCTAAATGATGGATTTAAGGGTCATTTGCTGAAGCCTACTGAGGAGCCTGTGCCTGGTGAAAGTTTACAGAGCATCTTCTACATCCTGCTCCCCCAGAAATACTGAATGGAACCTGCTTGTAGGAACCCCAAGAGGTAAATGCCAATTAATGCATCTGAAGTTCTATCAGACACTATGGAAAAAAAAAAGTCAGTGTAAGTCGTTTTGTGGGTTTTGTCGGTGGTGGTGGTTCATTGGGCTGTTTTGCTGTTTCATCTAATGTAGTGTTAAAACCAGGAATGTCAAATTAATCTGTTTTTCTCCAATCTGAGTAAACTGAGCCTATTTCTATTTGCAGAATAGCTTGCCTGCCTTCTGAGGAAAAAAAAAAAATTATTGCTCTGAAAAAAAAAAAGTTTCAGGTGTCTTCTGCATACAGGTTTTGTGTTTTATTTTTTATTTCATATGTTAAAACTGAGTAAACTCTCCCACTGAGCAAGGCCACCACAGGAGTTCCTTTTGCTTTGTACAGCTCCAATGTCCTTTCTCCTCCATGCTGTTCACCACTGAGTGTCTGCTGGGATGAGCTGGTTCATAGACTTGGCTGGGTCAGGGTGAGTCTGTTCTCCCTTAGATGCCATTTTGTGAAAACCTGCTCCCAGAAATGTATTCACTAATTAATTACATTCTATATTTATTTTTGTGCTCTCTGCCAGACTGATTTCATAGTAGAAATACTGCAGCAAACTGTTTCGGAAAAGGATTGTTGTCAGCTTTTAATATCTTGCTTAGTATTTATTTTTGTACTTACTTTTCTAAGCAGAAAATAATATATGTAATATATATTACATATATATGTTGAGTAATATATGTCGCTGCCTTTCAGCTGTAATATTCAAAAATGTTTTCAAGAAACCAAAATAAAAAATACTATCATGCTTCAATGCAGGCACATTTACGTCTCTCAGGTCATTTGCCAAACTCAACCATCCTTTACATGCCATGTCCTTTGTACATATATCTGTACTGGAACTTGGGTTTCTAGAAGCCTGGTCGGTCTCTGTAAGTAGAGACTTGACTAATTATTTCATTTTTGTTTTCTTTCTCAATAAGAATTTAAACCCAGTTCCCTGCTGTCCTGTGTCCCTCCTAATCACAGCAAAGTAGTGTTGCCACTGTCATTGTAACGTTGCTGATAGCGGCAGCATTTTAAATGACAAAATCCCGAGCAATGCACAAAAGCAAAGCCCCTGCCCTCTGGAACGTTCTGTATTAACAGATAAATCTATGTTGGATATGTAATCAGCGAGATGGATTTTGCACAGCAGTCATTTCTGGCCTTTACAGAAAGGATCTGGCTTGTAGGCCTGGCTGAATAAAAGGCAAGGCGGGGTGGGGTTGCAGAGAGATGGGAGTAGACAAAATGGCAGGAATTGTGGGGCAGAGCATATGGACAAATGTAAGGAAAGATACCTTGTGTCTTTCATAGGGCAGAGACATAAAATCTGGATTTGCTGCTGAAGATGGGAGGAGGCGAGAAAAATGTGGCTGTGATTGTGGTTGAGCTGGTGTTTGGGCAGGGAGGGGAGGTGACTGCTTTTTGCAGGGTGGCTGCTCTGGGGTTGCTGGGGAAGTGGTCAAAAACAGTAACAGCCAAAGGACAGGCAAACATTTTAGCCACAAAATGTTGAAGGAAAATTAGGTACTTTTTAGAAATAGTGGTGGAGAAAATCAAAAGGAAGTGTATAATAGCAGCAGTGCAGCCATGCCAAAAGCACGAGTCAGAAATCTTGAGACTGCGCTGAGATTGTGAGCCAAGGTGACAGGATAAATGCTCTATTTTTCTTATGCAAGCTGCCAGAAATAGTAATTATGCTTAATTTATGGTTTTCATTTGAAGATATATTCCATAGTTCTCAAAGGGCACTCCTATATCCAAAAGCACATTCCAAATTCTCCTATCCCCTCCGGTGGAAATAGTTGTCCTCTTCTGTAGCTTATGAAAACATGTTTGGGCTCCTCTAATATCTGTCTTTGGTACACAAGTTTAGCAAATGCACATTACTACGTTGGTTGTTTTCCCGTGAGGTGAGCTGTGATTGCAACACAAAGGATGAATGCCTTACATTGATAAGACAGATTTTCTGCAAGTCATCGTGAGGTAACGGGAAGTGTCTGTATCAGCGATCCTCGCTCGAGTTTTTGTGGTATTCAGTTGGGTTTTTTACAGCCTTGGACTAAAGTTCACAGGGAAGATGAATTTAAATGACTTTAGCTTTGTTAGATCTGCCATGATTTGCCAGTCACTCTGCCAAAATTTTCCACTTACAGTTCTGCGTAGCCTAAATTTAATTGACTAAAGGTGAGACGCATTATTACTGCTCTGTCATTGCAGCCACTCTTCATATGTTTCACTAGCTCGAATGAGCAGTTGCTAGGGTTGTTTCTGACCCAGTTTCTGATGATGTAAACCAGCAATGAATTCACATAAAAGAAAACAGATGTAGCTGGTGAGAAAGCAGAACTGGGCTCAGTGCTGCTCCAGTAGCTCTTGTTTACAAGTGAGTGGGGGAGTGAAGCCTATTGTTGAAAAATAAATAAATTTCAAATATGCAGGAGCAGAGGTACATCACGTAAACTGTTCAGCTGATATAGCAGCATAATTCATATTTTGATTTCACTGGCTCTATTAAGATAAAACTGGAAGAAAGATAAATCTGGCTTTTACAGCTTAGTTTCATTATAATACCTAATCATTTCACCAGAAGCAAAGGTCTAAAGATCAAAATGGACAGAGATGTATTTAACATAGCAAGCTGCAAAAAATGGTAATATTAGTTTGGTGTATTTGAAAGATTATAATTCCAGTAGTCTCATTTTAGTAAATTCATGTAAATTACTTTATGATGTCTGGATTTATCTGTGCATTGATTTATCAAGTATGTCTCGTTTACGAAATTCCCCATACTGATAACAAACAATTATTACTTCAGGTAATTGATTTAAAACATGGTGTAGAGCAATGTCAGCTGATATGGTGCCAAGAGTTACAGTACACATTAATACAGACCAGAAGTTTACGTGCCTTATTCTTGCTGCACCAGATCAATATCTGGAGTAAGACAATGGCATCCACCAGGATTGTAACAGGAACTCATCTGGAATACAAGCACGCAGCACACTGCAGGCAGGACTGGGTTTTTTATTCATATGGTTTATCTCAACAGCTGACTTTGAGAGAACGGAAGGCACTATGATCTTAGCAGGAGTGTGCAGGGAGAAGTTGAGACTGTGATCCTGCCTCTGTTAGAATTGGTTGCAATGTGAAAGATTGGGTCTCTCTAATCTGGGACAAACTCAAAACTTCCTGGGAGCCTTCCTGTGAAATGCTAGTATGAGCTTGAAATGGGGAGTCTTGTAAGCATAGCCATTGGCAGTCTTTCTAGGCAGTATGATGGGAGGAAGTAAGAGGGACCAAGACGTCTTAAAATAAAGCCCTGATCAGCTCAGAAATGTTCGCCTTCCTGTCAACATCAGCAGTCAAACGACTTTGGAGCCCTTAAAACAATTGCTTGGCCTGGAGACAGGAGCTGTGAATGTTGTTGTTAACCTAGCTAAGGAAAAATGAAGTGAAGTCACTGGAGAAAGGTGAGAACAAACATGGTACTTGTTAGCAGACAAGGGAATAATTGTCCTCTGCCCTCACCAAGGTAGTGATTTACTGCTGAGGAAGAGAGACAGTCATGGTATGACAGGCATGTTGCTTTTCCAAATCAGATATTCAATATATATACATATATTATTAAATGAATCACTAGAAGTAAAGTATCAAATTAAGGTTTGGAGTTTTCTTCCTTAATTACTTAATTCCTTCCTTAGTTGCTTCAATAGCTTTTACCTGACTGAGATCAGTGAAAAGCTTAGTTGCTTTTATGGGATTGTTTCAACAAGGATCATGAAAAGTCTCTAATTTTCTCTCAGAATTTGGGCTTCTTTGCATAGTGCATGCCTCATATCTTCCTACTGGGTTGTTTCTTC